>NC_046168.1:57306462-57606462 GCF_011064425.1 Rattus rattus | reverse complement strand
AAATCTCTTCATCTCCTTCCTTAATATCTTTCTGACAATCTGGCTCATTAGTATAGATGTCTCTGTGCTTTTAAGTCAATGAAGTCCCTCATACAATTTATATTGCATTTTTATATTTTACATAGTTGAGAAATTATATACTCTTGTACTCATATTTTCAGAGTTCTTTCCCACAGCCTTAAGAACTGTTATGAAGATCAAAGAATTTACCATTTTCCTGAGGAACTCATTTTCCCCTCCCAGTCTCATGCTATTTCTAATTATCATTAACCTTAACAGGGAGGGCCTTCCTAAAGGAAGAACATGAAATTATATACATCATTATACAAACAAGCCTTATGCCCAGCAACCCTGAACACTCTCGGAGGCCCACACCCTGCTGTCTGTACTCCAGGGGTGGGAACTGTGTCACACCATCCCCTCCACAGCCATGCAGAACTTGGCACTATTTATTAATTGTTGATCTTGGTGCTTGCGCTAACAGTGTTCTGTTCAGAAAGTCTTTTCCTGTGCCGATGAGTTGAAAGCTAATCTTCATGTTCTCTTATATCTGGTTCAGTGTGTCTGGTTTTATGTTGAGGTGTTGTGTGTAGTTTTATGCTCTACCTGCTTGCCTTTGCTCTGGGAAGTGACTGAGCTACCAGCCCCCTCCCAGCTTCCCTTAAGTCCTCGGATAAAAGACACACACACACACACACACACACACACACACACACACACAGTTTTTCAATTTCAATTTGCCTTCTGGCACAATTGCTGGGTACTACTGTCTTCAGCCTAGAAAAGCTTGCCCTTGCCAATTTCTCCACCTGCCCTAAACCTCAGTCGCTAAACCCCTCTGACCACCTACCTGTAGAAGCAGCCTGTGTGGCCGCTCCATTTTGAGATCTCACATGGTTGTCAGGTTCTCATCTCTCCAACACATGGTGAACTCTGTCCTCGGATCAATTGGATCAGACTTTAGCCTCAGAACCACTCCCTACATTGAGGTCTTTGATCCATTTAGAGTTGAGTTTTATGCAGAGTTGTAAGTATGGATCTATTTGGATTCTACATACAGACACCCAGTTTGACCAGTACCATTTGTTGAAGATGCTGGCCTGTTTTACCTCACTCCTAAGGTTGTAGCTTACCATGCCCAGATAGCTGCTCTGAGCCCAACACGAAATGGGGGACTCCCTTTTCTTAGTAGGGCTTCCTTTTTTCTGCCTGATCTGGGGAGCCCAACCCCAAATCTTCTACCTGAGGAATATCACATACTCTGTGGCAAACCTACAAGTTCAACTTCCTCTTTTCACATAAGAATCTGCCCAGCAGGTGCCTGGGATTCCTAGAATGCCTCTCCATATGAATGAGGCATCCACAGAACTGTAAACTCCAACCAATGAAACTTCACCCTAAGAAGAACCGCTCCTACTCTCCAAGGTTCATATATAGCCTTGTTCTCCGTGAATGAAGTATATGCACACACGCTGTTTCATTGAAAATTATCTAAGAGAGCTGTTTCATTGGATATTGTCTAAAAGAGCTATAACACTAAAATCCTCGTGGAAGGCCTTTGCCAACCCAGCCCTCCATCCATACTCACTTATGGCAGGACTAGGATCCTGCAGACCTCGCCTGTTCCAGAGGATGGGAAACCACAGCTGGCCTCCAACACACTTACACTGGCCGTCATTCCAATGTGTATTTCTGGTTTGTTTAATTAAAAAAATCAAGTGTTCATAGGTTGTGTAGGCATTTCCATTAATCTATGCAAATACCATATTTGTTTTTGTGTTAGTACTATAGCTCTGTGGTACAATTTGAGACTACGGATAGTATACCTCCAGGAGCTTTTTTATTATACAGTTTTGCTTTGTCTTCCAGATGAAGGGGAAATTGTCCTTTTAAGGTCTATGAAGGGTTGCGGTAGAATTTTGATGGGAATTGCATTGAATCTATAGATGGATTTTGATAGCATGATCATTTTTACTATACCAAACCTACAGATCCATAAGCATTTTTTCATCTTCTGTGATATCTTCAACTTCTTTCTTTAAAGTCTTAAAGTTTGATCATACAAATCTTTTGCTTGTTTAGTGTTACCACAAGATAGTTTATATTTTTAAGGCTATTATAAAAGGTGATATTTCCCTGATTTCTTTCTCAATTTGCCATTCGTATATAGGAAAGGAACTTAATTTTGTGAGTTAATTGTGTATCAAGATATTTTGCTGAAAGTGTTTATCAGTCAGTAGAGACCTGTTCAGTTTCCATGAGTTTGTAAGTGGGTATTTCTGTTGTTCATGTCTTTTTAATCCATGATGGTCAGACAAGGATGCAGGGCATTACTTCAATGGTTTGATTTTTGTTTTTGTTTTCAAGACTTGCTTTGTGACTGAATATGTGGCCAGTTTTGGGAAAAGTGCCATGAAGAGCTGAGAAGAATGTATGTTTCTTTGTGATTGGGAGAAATGTTCTGTAAATATCTTTTAGGTACATTTGGTTTATAATGTCAGTTAGCTCCAGCATTTCTGCCTCATTTTTGTCTGGGTAGCCTATATATTGTCAAGAGTGGGGTATGAAAGTCTCTATCAATGGGTGAGGGTCAATATGTGATTCAAGCTATAGGTAGTGGGTTTTTTTGTTTTTTTGTTTTGTTTTGTTTTGTTGTTAATGAACTTTGGTGGCCTTGTGTTTGGTACATATACATTAAGAATTGCAATGTCCTCTTGGTGGAATTTTCCTTTGGGAGTACATATTGTCCTTCTCTTTCTCTTATGATTAGTTTTAATTTAATGAGTATTTTGTTAGATATTAAAGTGGTTACACCAACTTGTTTCTTAGGTCCATTTGCTTTGGATATCTTTTTCTATCTTTTTACCCTAAAGTAATATCTTCGATGTTAAAGTGTGTTTCTTGCATACAGAAGTAGAATGGAACCTGTTTTCACATCTATTCTGTTAGTCTGTGTCTTTTTATTGAGGAATCATGACCACAGGTATTGATAGTGATCAACTAACAGTGTTTGTTGGTTCCCATTATTTTGTTGTTGTTGTTGTTGTTGTTGTCGTGTATGTATGTTTCCACTGTTTTGATTTGCTGGTCTGGGATTATTTACTATCTGTGTTTTCTTGGGTATGGTAAACCTCTTAGGTTGGAATTTTCCTTTTAATGCCTTCTGTAGTGCTGGATTTGAAAGCATATATTGCTTAGATTTTATTTTGTCATGGAATGTTTTTTGCCCCATCTATTATGATTGATTTTTGGGGTATAATAACCTGGACTGTCATCTGTGGTTTCCTAGAGTCTGTAGGAAATTTTTCCAGGTCCTTCTTGTTTCTAGAGACTCTGTTCATAAGTCAGGGATTTTTCTAATAGGTCTGCTTTTAGGTCTTTTTCTGTTGCAGCTTTTAATGTTCTTTCTATATTCTGTGTATTTACAGTTTTGTTTATTATGCACCACAAGAATTTCTTTTCTGGTCCAGCCTAGTTGGTGTTCTGTATGCTTCTCTTTTTTCCCCCCCTGGAGCTGGGGACCAAACCCAGGGCCTTGCGCTTGCTAGGCAAGCGCTCTACCACTGAGCTAAATCCCCAACCCCCTGTATGCTTCTTTTACCTTGATAGGCAGCTCTTTCTTTAGATTAGGAAAATTCTTCTATGATTTTGTTGAAAATATTTTTTATGCCTTTGACCTGAGTTTCTCCTCCTTTCTCTATTTCTATTATTCTTACATTTGGTCCCAGATTTCCTGGGTGTTTTGTGCCAGGAGAGAGTTTTATAGATATAATATTTCTTTGACTGAAGTATCCATGTCCCCTATCATGTCTTCAATACCTGAGGGTTTTTGTTCTTCCACATATTCTTTTAATGAGGCTTGCCTCCTCATCCCATTCAAGTTCCTATGGTTTTCATTTCCAGACTTCCTTCAGTTTGGATTTCTTTATTAATACTACTTCCACTTTGAGGTCTTGACCTGGTTTGTTTGTTTTCTTTTGTTGTTTGTCTGTGTTTTCCTGGATTTCTTGAAAGGATTTATTCATTTCTTCTTTAAGGAGCTCTATCTTATTCAAAAGGGTGATGTTAAGGCCCTTGTCTTGGGTTTGCAGCCATGCTGCATTTCTCCAGGCCGACTGTAGTAGCTCTTGAGTTCTGGCGGGGACATATTTTCTTGGCTCTTGTGTGTTTATGCATCTGGGTTTGGGAAGATTATAATTTGAGATCTGTGTGGGCCAATGGAGATGGGGGCTGAGGAGTAGGGTTGCAGCAGGTGTTCTGCGACATAGCTGGTGATGAGACCAGGGGCTTGGATTTGAAGGAGCGGAGGGGGATGTAGAAGTCTGCGGTTAGCCTACCTGCTTCCCTGGCTGGTCTGACAGCATGTTCCTAGGGAGTGGCTGCTTGTGGGTGGGGCTGGGATTATGGGATGAATGGGAGGAAGGGAGACTGGAGGAGAAAGTCTACTTGATCCATTAGAGATGGGGGTCAGAGAACAAGGGGAGAGCACAGCAGGCGTTCTGCTACAGAGCTGTGAATGAGACCATTAAGAGTGTCTTAAAGAGTTGTCTGTGCATGCTCTTCAGATCAGGGTTTTGGTTTAAGATAGTGCCATAGTCATTCCATCAGTACCAGTATGGAACAACTAACTGGAGTTGCCTTTTTTATTTATTATAAAAAGTATTTATCTTTATTCTATATGCATATTTTTTTTTTTTTTTTGCCAGTACCACACATGCACCTGGTGACCTCAAGCCAGAAGAGGCTATTGGAACCCTTGGAACTGGAGCTACAGATGGCTGTAACCTATAACTTGGGTGCTGGGGACTGAACTTGGAGACTCCGAAAGAGCAGTCAGTGCTCTTGACCTCTGAGCCACCTCTCCAGCACCGAAGTTCCTTAAAATATTAAAAGACAGAACTGTCACAGGCCCTAACAATCCCAGTTCTCGGTCTCAAAGCGATAGTTACATGCCCATATTAATGGAAACGCTAAGTAGACACAGTACACTTAATGCTAATGGTATAAATAAAACCAAATGTTAACCTTTAATGTTATACTTTGTTATCTTTGAAACATTAGGCGCTGCGCTTTGGCTGAGGAGTATAGGAATCAACTTCGGATGCAAATTGCCTACCAGCAGCAGGCCCGAGAAGCAGAAAAGGAAGAGGAACGCCAAGAATTTGAAGCAGGGCTGGCCGCAAACCAAGTCTACGTGGACAAAATACAGAAGATCCTCGCTGAGCATCAAGTTCTGTCCCAGAATGTTCATCCCATGCGCAGGGCTTACTGTGACAAGTCTCCTCTATAGTTTTATACAGATCAGTGCGTGTTTTTCTGGGTCTTTCACTATTTTTAACTACACCTTTTAACTAATGGATAAACTCGTATTCTCTGAGGTTGTATACTTTATTAGACATAATTTTCTTTCTTCAGATAAATTTGTTCTTTGGATACTAGTTAACTCTATATTGCTATAGCAAACTACCCAACATTGTCAGCTTAAAAAGAATAAAGATTTATTTTAGCTTCTGGTAACAGAGGGGTTGCTGCGCAGTTTGTGTGGTTTTACAGGCTGCGAAACTTGTCTGGTGCTTTACCAAAACCCTGGAGACAGGAATTAGTAAAGAAAAAGGGGGTTGTCTATAATTTGGGCCATGTTCTGGTTCCCCTGCTGTGATAAACCACTGACTAAACGTAACCAGGGGAAGAATGTGTTTTTCTTACATTTTCAAACCACATCCATCACTGTGGGAAATCAGGCTCAAGACAAGCAGGAACTTGAAGAAGAAACCTTCGAGGAACACTTTGCTGGAGCACTTTCTTGCTCAATCACAAGCTTATGATTAGCCTTAGCTTCTCATACAGCCTAGGAAAGTGCTGCCCACGGTGGGCACTCCTGCATCAACTTGTTATCCAGACAATCCCCCACAGACATGGCCACAGATCAATCTGATCTAGGCAATCCCTGGGTAGAGGTTTCTTCTCTAAGCTGTTTCTAGGTAACGAGGCCAACCAGGACAGACCAGAATTGGATGCTGCTGCTGTTGCTGCTGCTGCTGCTGCTGCTGCTGCTGTTGCTGCTGCTGTTGTTTCTGTTTTGTTTTTGTCAGTTTCTATCTTTAGGAATGAAAGGCTACAATCCAGACCAGATTTCTATTCCAGCCAGAGCCCTGGTAGTAGCTCTGAAGGAGTCTGTGACTCTTCAGCTAACAGACTACCAGGTGCCCAAATTTCTTATCTTGGAAAGTGTATTTACAGTAAAGGAAACGTTGGGTGGGAGTGGAGCACAGTTCTGTTCCGCACTTCTTCCCTGTCTTCCTACCTGAGACTGTGAGAGCCTAGCTATAAGTTCAGGCTAACACCACTCGCATATCAGAAATCTACCATGTATGCCTAAGTCCTCTCTTTAGAGCCCCTGCCATGCTGTTGTCTATTTGTCCATAGCATTAATAATTTTTCTAATAATCTTATGGTGAACAGTCCATCTCAGTGTCCTTCTTGAACCCACACCTGAGATCTTTCATTCTCCTATGTCATTATTACAGTAGATTGACAAGACAAAGCAAAAAAGACAGGTATGTAGCCTTAGCTTTGAAATAAGTTATCAGAATCCTTTTCTGCCCTTCTCTGGCAGTTTGCTTCAGGATTCTCTTACCCACAGATGAAATTTCCTTGGAAAATTTAATTTCTTGTTGTTTGACCCCTAAAGACCTTGAAAATGCTGGGCAAAGGCTCTGCCACTTGGCCAGGTCCCCAGTCCTCTTATAAATAAATACATAAATATAGAAATAAATAAATGAATGAATGAATAAATAAATAAATAAATAAATAAATAAATAAATATAAATATTGAGCTGTGGTCTTAGTTATCCAGGCTGACCATGAACATGTGATCTTACCTCAGCCTCCAGAGTAGACAAAATTAAAGGCCTGGCCACCAGGCTAGATCACAACTTGATTCTTTAAGGTCTCTGTTGTACTGTCTCCAGCACTGTCCCTGTGTCTATGACAAGACAGTTATGTGAATGGAACAGAAAACAAGTAATAGGAAGGGACCAGGAACAAGGCATGCACTTTAAAGGAATGCTGCCCCAACACCATGAGTCACTTCCTCTGACAAGATGTTCCCTTCCGTGGTTGTACCACCTCCCAATAGTGGATACAAATATTAAACACATAATTTAGAGAGATGAAGTCTCAAAGCAAATGTCCTAAAAATAAGAGCAAATTCCCCCAATTTTTTTTTTTTTTGGCTTATTATATATAAGTACACTGTAGTTATCTTCATACACAGCAGACAAGAGCATCAGATCTCATTACAGAAGGTGGTTGCTGGGATTTGAACTCAGGACCTCTCGAAGAACAGTCAATGCTCTTAACCACTGAGCCATCTCTCCAACTCTGCCCCCCAATCTTTTAAACAATCACACTCCTAACTTTTTGGAGCCTGACCCAGTGGCTCATGATAAAATAAAGCCAACTCTTTGATGACTTCCGGCCCCTCACCTCATTTCCCAGTCTGAGGAAGGGCAAATGGGGTTATAAAATTTACTGCATAACAAAGTAGGGAGCTTCACACCTATTTTCTATTCAAACAACTCCAAATGGCCTTGGACACAAGTCTAGCCTACCCTATATGGGGAGTTCCTGGCTAGCCAGGGTTACATAGTCTCAAAATAAAAAGTTAAAGTAATCTATCTTCACTATAAAAAGATTCCACTCTCCATCAGGGGTTCAACTTTCCCTCGATCCCTCTCTCTCAGAATATGACAACTGTATTTCTGTCTGTGGAAGCCAGGTACAGGCAGGGTGCACAGTAGGATCTCAGTTGGCAATGAGTTCATGGGCAGTAAACAAAAAATAAACACCCAGGAGCAGCTATGGAGAACTGGCTTGTTTATTAGATAGGAAGGTGGCCAGGGTCTCTGGGAAAAGGTTCTTGTGGTTGTGTACAATTGGCCAGGGCGGGGGTGTTGGAAGACACTTCATCTATATACTCAGTGGCTGTAGGATCCTGAGGGCCAGGAGTTGGGCTTATAACATCAAATGAGGAGTAATGACTTATAGCTGTCAGCCACTATGGTTCTACATTTGCCTATAATGATTATCATTTGTTAGAATGCTTATTTGGAAAAAAGATTTAAAGGATCAAGAAAGATGGTTTTGAAAGCCTGCTGACCTGTTTGACCCCTGTAGTTCAAGATGGAAGGAGGTTACAGATACTTAAAAGCCTTCATGTATCCAAATACACTCCAGCACTGGCTGGTGTGACTGAGGAATGCCATCATTTCCTGAGTCCATTTGTTTACATTGACGCCTCCGTGCTCTAGAATCAACCCTCTCCCCAAACAGTCACATGTGCTGCAACACACTTGAGGTTTTCCTGACCTTGACCATGGTCCAGATGTGCTAATCAGAATAATCAATGTTTCCACAAACTTAACATAAATGAAGATAACTGGAAAATGTATAAGTCAAAGGTAACTGTCACGTTATCTCTGAAACAATTACTTTGTTCTTCCAGAAACAAACATTTCAAGGCTATTCTGACTCTCATCTAACTTTGCTGTGAGGTATTGAAGGACCCTAGAGGTTTTCGCCAGCCTTACACCCACCTGCCTCTGGTCAAGGCTAGGCCAAGTTCCGTTCTCCACCCACAGTTCTCCAGAGGAGCAAGAACATTCTTTAAAAAAAAAAAACACAGAATGTACTGACTGATAGTTGCCTGACCCTCTGGTCCCAGGTAGAGTTCCAATGCATGTCATAATCTACACATGCTTGCTAGCCAATAGATTTAAAGATCAATATGCTTAGCCAATAAGTTTAAACTGTAACCCAGCTGATGTAACCTATACCCCTAAAAAGTATAAAAACTGCTTGTTATAGTCATTTGGGATCTCCTTCTAGTCACTCACCTTGAAGGACTACTTGAGGGTGGATCTTGTCGTGATGGAAAATTTTGCATCAGTCTGAGTCTTGGTGTCTCACTCGGGGGTGTCTCAAAATAAATACCACTGATCAAGGGGGTCTGGGCCTTACCATATGACCTTTGTAATTTTTGCCTTGTAGGTTGAACCCCTGAGTTTTGGCACCAAGAGACATGGAGGCATCGTCACCAGCTAATGAAGGACTCACATGCTTTCAATTGGCTTAATCGATATGGTTGTCTGCACCGTTCTTTGTTGGTTTATTTCAATTCCACATACACTAGTAATAAGTAAAGCAGGCAGGGTGTATGTAGGCAAAAAGGCCAAGAATACCCTGCTCCTGGCCTGACTTTGATCTTCTAGACTTGGAAATCGCCACCCCTATGACTCAGGATTCATGACCAAAGATAGTTCGTGGCCAGCAATACTCAGGCTTTTCTGTACTTTTCCACTAGCTCTCTGTACATGCTCTAAAAAACCCTATAAAAAGGCTTCCCCTTCACCTAGCTCTCTGCTGTCTCCAGTCAGAGGCAGATACCATTCTGTTTTTCTCCCAAAAAATCTTTTGCGTGAGGTGAGATTTGTTGCATGTTATGACTTCGTGCTATTCCTTGCCTCCCAACCTCCAAGATGCCCTTCAGCCAGAAAAACCCTTTCGGTATGCTTCATGAGCAATCCCAGCACTCAGAAGGAAAAAGAAAGTAGATTTCTGTGAGTTCTAGGACAGCCTGGTCTACATTGAGAGTTTAGGGCCAGCCAGGGCTACATAATGAGACCTTGTCTCAAAATAAAACCAAAGTAAAAAAATAAAAGGGGTTTGTAACAATTTTTGTCTGATACTTTGTTTTTTGTTTTGAGGCAGGTTTTTTTTTTCTCTCTCTCTCTCTCTGGGTGTCTGGAACTAGCTTTGTAGACTAGGCTTGACAAAGATCTGCCTAGATTCACCTAAATACTTTTTCTGTGTTCTTAGTCTCCTTTTTTCCAGCACAACAGATCAACAGGTTAAACCGAAAGACCCCCGGTGTGGGGAGACCCTCACTCAAGTCTTGGGATGACGCGACCCCCCCAAGAATTCACACAAGACAGTCCTTGCTATAATCACATGAGGTTTATCCATAGGAACCAGTGCACTGGGGTTGAGATTCGTATCCCACGCAGGGGCAGTGGAGTTCAACGACCAGTAGCTAAGAGAAGGGGAATTTAAAGGAAGAAACCACAACCCAAGGGGGTAGGGAGGGCGTCATTGGAAAATGTCGAGAATACCAGTGAAAAATCACAAGGAGGAGCTTCCTGTTTCTCAAGATTGTTTAACTTCATGGTCCGCTAGTTCCTGTGAGAAGCTTCATGCTTCTCAAGATTGTTCTCTAAGATTTTAATCTAACTTTATGGTCCGCTAGTTCCAGGAGTTGTCGAACCAGCCGATGTAATTACCCATTCTACGGTCCTAGGAGAAGCTTCCTGGAACATACAATCCCAGGGCCTAACCGTTTTTTTCTTCTACTCTGAACCTTTGTCTAGGGGAGGGAGGCAACCTTAAAACTTCTACCTTTCAAAACCACTGATTCAGTTGGTGGCGTACCCAGTTTTTCTGACTCGCCCACTGTATCTACTTCTTTTGACCCTTAAAACCCACAGGAAAAGGGATCGGGAAACAGTAAGCTGTCAGAGGTTGGAGACTAGGAAGGCTGAAAAAAAGAAGACTGGAAGTTGGGATCAAGAAGTCTGCATGAGCTGATGGATTACACAAGTTTGTTAAGCAACACAGCATCTTACATACTGTTTTCAGGTGGAAGTGAACGGGTAAGGATTGTAGACAGCTATCATACAATGGGGCAAAATTCGCAGGAAGCTATTCAAGCAATGTACAAAGGGAATGTAAGAGTCCATGGTTCACCAAAGAATGATACCTCAGACTCAAATAGTATCTAAACATAAAGGGTGTTTTATTCTGCAGAAGTCCTGCATGCTGGGGTCTCCCATTACCAAGATAGACAACCAAGTGAGCTTGCAGGCCTGATTTAAAGCCCATTAGGGAATTCCCGGGTAGGTGAACTCTATGTTAATCTGTTGGATCCATCTCTACAGACATTCCAATACCGGGGTAGGGGCTGGAAACTTCCTTGGGAGGTCTGGAGACTGTTACTGAGGATGTCTGGAAATTGCTGCTGACTCATTGTCCTTGCCTCAGGCCAGGTGTCAGAGTAACAGTTGACCTGAAATTACCAGGACAATCTCAAAAATGAGACGTGAGACCTGAGATCGATGCAATAGCAAGAGGATTATTATTATTCCAGCAAGCTGGAGTCTGCCTACTTCTCAAGGAGAGGAGACCCCGAACAATTCGTTAATATGAAAGACCCCACTTGTTCCTCTTTCAACCCCTTCCTCTCTCTATCCTGTCCTTACCAAGAAGGAATCTCCCAAAACTACATCCAAACCCAAGCTGGTGCTTCCGGAAGATTCTAACTCTCCCCTTATAGATCTCCTATCTGAGGAACCTCCTCCATATCCTGTTTCTACAAGTTTGGCTCAGGAGGCAGCAGCAAGACCGCCTGCCCCCCCAGAGGCTGAGGCAGCATTTTCCCCAATAGCAGGGAGACTGCGCCATAAGTGGGAAGCAGCACCGGATTCAACCTCTCAGGCCTTTCCCCTTAGACAGGGAGTGGGAGGGCAGACCCAGTATTGGCCCTTCTCCGCGGCCGACATCTATAACTGGAAGCAGCACAACCCCCCTTTTTCCAAGGACGCAGTGGCCTTTACTGAACTAATAGAATCTGTTTTACTCACACTTCAGCCCACTTGGGATGATTGTCAGCAGCTCTTACAGGCTCTCTTGACTTCGGAAGAAAAACAAAGGGTGTTTCTGGAAGCCAGGAAGCACGTCCTGGGGGATGATGGGCGTCCTACTCAGCTGCCTGATGCAATTGATGATGCGTTCCCACTTACAAGGCCGAACTGGGACTTCAATACGGTTGACGGTAGGGGACACCTACGCCTTTACCGCCAGTTGCTCTTAGCGGGTCTCCGAGGGGCTGCCCGGCGCCCTACCAATTTGGCTCAGGTGAATCAGGTATTAGAGGGGGCCGATGAGACCCCCTCAGCTTTTTTAGAAAGACTAAAAGAGGCCTATCGCATGTATACACCCTATGATCCAGATGACCCAGGGCAGATGACGAGTGTCTCTATGTCCTTCATCTGGCAGGCTGCGCCAGATATTAGGGCTAAGTTACAGAGATTGGAGAACCTACAGGGTTACACGCTGCAGGACTTGCTTAAAAAGGATTTTTAATAAGAGAGAGACACAGGAAGAGAAGGAGGAAAGAGTACGTAGGGAGAAAGATGAGAGGGAGAGGAAGAGGAGCAAGGAGCTGAATCGGATTTTGGCCGCCGTAGTTCAGAGTCAGGGAAGGAAGGGAGACAGGAAGGGAATTCGAAAGGGGCTGAAGCTGGACAAGGATCAGTGCGCCTACTGCAAGGAAAAAGGACATTGGGCCAGGGATTGCCCTAAGAACCCTAAGAACTCCCGTGAACCCCGGAAGAAGTTAGAGACCTCCCTTTTGACCCTAGATGAAGACTAGGGAGGTCAGGGCCAGGAGCCCCCCCCCCCCCGAGCCCAGGATAACTCTTGAAGTTGGGGGCAGCCCATTACCTTTCTGGTAGACACTGGAGCTCAACATTCAGTCCTCACCGGGCTCATGGACAGCTCAGTGACTGGATGGCCTGGGTGCAAGGAGCTACTGGTGGCAAGACATACCGATGGACTACAGATTGCCAGGTTCAGTTGGCTACTGGTAAGGTGACTCATTCTTTCCTACATGTTCCGGATTGTCCATACCCTCTGCTGGGCCGTGACTTGCTTACCAAACTAAAAGCACAGATTCATTTTGAAGAAGGAGGGGCCCGGATAACTGGCCCTCATGGGACCCCTCTCCAAATTCTGACCCTTCAATTAGAGGACGAATATAGACTATATGAACAGGGGCACGACAAACCACAAACTACAGAAATAGACTCTTTTAGAGGACGAATATAGACATATGAACCGGGGCACGACAAACCACAAACTACAGAAATAGACTCTTGGGTCACGAAGTTCCCACTAGCCTGGGCAGAGACTGGTGGAATGGGACTAGCGCTTCAGCAGCCCCCTCTAATTATTCAACTAAAGGCCACTGCAGTTCCAGTTTCTATAAAGCAGTATCCCCATGTCATAGGAAGCCTACCAGGGCATAAGACCACATATCAGGAGGCTTCTGGACCAGGGCATTCTAGTCCCTTGCCGGTCGCCATGGAATACGCCCCTGCTACCTGTTAAAAAGCCAGGAACTGGAGATTACAGGCCAGTACAAGATTTAAGAGAGGTCAATAAAAGGGTAGAAGACATCCATCCGACTGTCCCAAACCCTTACAACTTACTCAGTACTCTGCCCCCCACACATACTTGGTACATGGTTTTGGACCTGAAAGATGCTTTCTTCTGTCTCCGGCTCAGCCCGGAAAGTCAACCTTTATTCGCCTTTGAATGGAAAGATCCGGACTTGGGACTTTCGGGTCAATTAACCTGGACTAGATTGCCACAGGGATTTAAGAATAGTCCCACTCTGTTTGATGAAGCTTTACATCGGGATTTGGCTGATTTTAGAGTCCAGTACCCCTCTCTCATACTCCTGCAATACGTTGATGACCTGCTTTCGGCAGGTGCCACTGAAAGGGCCTGCCGTTTGGGGACAGAATCCCTCCTACAGACTCTGGGGCGCCTGGGCTATCGGGCCTCGGCGAAAAAGGCCCAAATATGTCAAACTCAAGTCACTTATTTGGGGTATCAGCTGAAAGATGGGCAAAGGTGGTTGACCTCAGCTCGAAAACAGACTGTGGCTGGCATTCCGGTTCCAAAGAGCCCCCGTCAGTTGAGAGAGTTTTTAGGCACGGCAGGATTTTGTCGCCTCTGGATCCCGGGTTACGCCAAAATGGCTGCTCCCCTATACCCACTCACTAAACAAGGGATGCTTTTTCAGTGGGGATCGCAACAACAAGAGGCCTTTGACAACATCAAGCGTGCCTTGTTGTCCTCCCCTGCCCTTGGCCTCCCAGATGTTACCAAGCCCTTTGAGCTATTTGTAGATGAAAAGCAAGGTTACGCAAAGGGGGTTCTTACACAAAAACTGGGGCCCTGGAAACGACCAGTGGCCTATTTATCAAAGAAGTTAGACCCCGTTGCCTCAGGATGGCCACCTTGCCTGAGAATGGTAGCAGCAATTGCTCTCCTGACTAGGGATGCTAATAAGCTGACCCTAGGACAGCCTCTGACTATCTTGGCGCCTCATGCGGTAGAGGCCCTGATAAAACAACCTCCTGACCGCTGGCTCTCTAATTCTCGAATGACTCATTACCAAGCCTTGTTGCTAAACACGGAGAAGGTCCAGTTTGGCCCGGTGGTGGCTCTGAATCCGGCCACCCTACTCCCCTTACCAGAAGAAGCCGAACCACATGACTGCCTCCAGATTTTAGCAGAAACACATGGAACCAGACCAGACCTAATGGATCAGCCTCTCCCGAATGCTGACCACACTTGGTATACATATGGCTGCAGTTATGTGGCAGACGGGGAGCGGAGGGCCGGAGCTACAATCACCACCGAAGATGAGGTAATCTGGGCGAGTGCCTTACCTGCAGGCACCTCCGCTCAACGAGCCGAGCTCATCGCCCTGACACAGGCTCTCAAGATGGCAGAAGGTAAGAGACTAAATGTATATACTGACAGCCGTTATGCATTTGCTACTGCACACATTCATGGTGAAATCTATCGAAGACGGGGATTACTTACATCAGAAGGAAAAGAAATCAAAAATAAGGCTGAGATCTTAGCTCTCTTAAGGGCACTATTTCTACCAAAAGGACTGAGTATCATACATTGTCCAGGACACCAGAAGGGACAGAGCCCAGAAGCTCGGGGAAACCGGTTGGCAGATATCTCGGCTTGAAAGGCCGCAGAGAAAGGACAGATCCTGACTTTGGTCAGCGCAGATAACCATGAGCAAGTCTCCCCATGGCCGTATGATTTAGAGGACATAGACCTCCTAAAGAAAATGGGGGCCGTATACTCTCCTCAACTGAAACGATGGGTCTATAATGAAAAGATTGTCATGCCTGCAAAAATGATTTTTGAATTAATATCTCACTTACATAAGTTAACCCACCTGGGAATCAAAAAGATGAGAACTCTCCTGGAACGAGAAGAAATAGGTCTCCACCTTCTGGGACAGGGTCAGGCCCTACGAGAAGTGACTGAAAACTGTAAAGCTTGTGCCCAAGTTAACCCAGGAAAAGTGAAAAATGGTATCGGGACTCATCCCAGGGGACATCGTCCTGGCATCCACTGGGAGATTGATTTTACTGAAATCAGACCAGGTATGTACGGATACAGGTATCTGCTGGTGTTTGTGGATACATTTTCAGGATGGGTCGAGGCCTTTCCCACCAAACATGAGACTGCAAAGATAGTCACCAAGAAACTCCTTGAAGAAATTTTCCCAGGTATGGTATGCCTCAAGTGCTGGGGTCGGACAACGGGCCCGCTTTTGTTTCCCGGGTAAGTCAGTTGGTGGCCAAATTACTGGGGATTGATTGGAAACTACATTGTGCATACAGACCCCAGAGCTCAGGACAGGTAGAGCGTATGAATAGAACAATTAAGGAGGCTTTATCCAAACTTACGCTTGCAACTGGCTCAAAGGATTGGGTTTACCTCCTCCCCTTGGTTCTTTACAGGGCCCGGAACACGCCGGGCCCTCATGGGTTGACTCCCTTTGAGATAGTATATGGGGCACCACCCCCATTTATTGATTTCTTTAATTCCAATATTGCTAATTTTGCTAATAGCCCTTCCCTAGAAACCCATCTACAAGCTTTGCAACTTGTGCAGAGAGACATCTGGAGACCCCTGGCTGCTGCCTACCGGGACAGGCTAGACCAGCCGACTGTGCCACACCCGTTCCAGGTGGGGGACCTCGTATGGGTACGCAGACACCAGACTAAGAATCTTGAGCCCCGGTGGAAAGGACCCTACACTGTCCTCCTGACGACACCAACCGCCCTGAAGGTGGACGGAATCGCTGCGTGGATCCACTCTTCCCACGTCAAGGCAGCCCAACCGGAGGAAGCCACCACACCGCAGACATGGAGGGCCCAACGCACCCAGAACCCCCTAAAGCTGCGATTCACATGCTTACACTCCTGACACTAATCACTCTGAGTATGTGCTGGGAGGAGGGGGTTGGTGGACAACCAAGCCCTCACCAAGTTGTCAACCTCTCCTGGGTTATAGGCAACTTGGAGACAGGGTGGACACAGGTGTTAGCCAACGGTGCTCACTCCCCAGGCACCTGGTGGCCTACTCTAACCTTTGATTTATGTCAGCTGGCTAAAGATTCATGGGGGCGTACCGAGAAATCTCCCCATTCTGGCTGGTATGTCTGTCCGGGAGGAAAGAGAACCACCCAATGTGGGGGGCCAGAAACCTTTTACTGTGCTAAATGGGGATGCGAGACTCATACTAATGGGCCCTGGAAAGCCAAGGGGGGAGATCTCATGACTTTAACTGGCTCAGCTGGGGAATCTAACATCCAAATGAGGTTTACTGAGGCAGGAAAGAAACATGATTGGAAATCTGGGGTACGGTGGGGTCTCCACCTCAATACCCCTGGGCAGACCCATCCGGGCCTGTTGTTTTCTCTCCAATTGGTTCGAGAGCGGGTTGCCCGGGCAGTAGGACCTAACCTAGTCCTAAAGGATCAAAGACCCCCCTTGTTCCCTGCTCCAGCCCATTTGCCTAGATTCACTCAAACCTCTCTAGTGACCCATTCCTTCACAAGTAGGGATTCCGCCGCTCCGACCACTCACACACCAGGCATAGGAGATCGGCTACTCAATCTAGTGAAGGGTGCATATCTAACTCTCAATTATTCAGACCCATTTAGAACTCAAGAATGCTGGCTATGTCTAGTCTCCAGCCCGCCTTATTATGAAGGAGTAGAGGTTTTAGGAAATTATACCAACCAGACTACAGCCCCGGAGAGCTGTTCTGCTAGTCTTAACCATAGATTGACACTTCCCGAGGTCACAGGACAGGGGCTCTGTATAGGAACTGTGCCACCCACTCATCAGGCACTCTGCAATGTCACAAGAAAAGCTCCCACTGGAAAATATTATTTAGCTGCCCCACCAGGCACTTATTGGGCCTGCAATACTGGTCTAACCTCGTGCATTTCGGCCATTATCTTAAACCAAACATCTGATTACTGTGTATTGACAGAGATTTGGCCCAAAGTAATCTATCATGAGCCTGAGTATGTGTATTCCTATTTTGAGGGACAACCACGGATCAAGAGAGAGCCCCTCACTGTGACTCTAGCTTTGTTAATAGGGGGAATTACTTTTGGAGGAGTAGCTGCAGGTATAGGGACAGGAACTACCGCCCTCATAGAAACAGGCCACTTCTGTCAATTACAAGCAGCTATGAATGCAGATTTGAAAGCAATCGAAGCATCTATAAGTGCTTTAGAAAAGTCTTTGACATCTCTATCAGAGGTGGTCCTCCAAAACAGAAGGGGGCTTGATATGATGTTTCTCCGAGAGGGGGGGCTATGCGCTGCTCTAAAAGAAGAATGTTGCTTTTATGCAGACCATACTGGAATAGTAAAAGACAACATGGCCAAACTCCGTGAGCGCTTGGCCCATAGACAAAAGCTGTTTGAGTCCCAACAGGGATTGTTTGAAGGGTGGTTTAATCGATCCCCATGGTTTGCTACTCTGTTATCAACTTTGATGGGACCCTTAATAATCCTTCTCCTGATTCTCCTATTTGGACCCTGCATCCTAAATAGATTAGTACAATTCATAAAAGATAGGCTTTCAGTCACTCAAACTTTCGTGCTAAGACAGCAGTATCAACTAGTAGAACAACAACTGACTGAGGTACTTTAACCAAGTAGAGAAATAAATGAGTGAAAGATTCCACTCAAGGACAAAAAAAAGAAAGTGGGGGAATGAAAGACCCCCTCCCAGAAAGGGAATTGTACAAGCCCCAGGCCCTCAAACATAAAAATGAAAAATAAGTTTTAAATACACAGGCTTAGAACGAAAATAAGTCTTGTGGGAAAGTTCAAGAAGTTCAAATGTGTCCCAAGACTTGTGGGACAAGCTGACCGAACATTTAGACAAAATAACCCAGAAAAGAAAACAAAATGCAGAAACCAGACTAAATTATGGGCATTGCTCCATGGGCCACCTGGCAGGAAAAAGAAAAAGTCCCTGACCCCCCGGAAGCCCTGACCACCATGTACTTTTTGCTAACTCACTGTTATGATTATAGCCAAAATAGGTAACATACACGTATGCCTCATTTACCCCACCAATCACATCCCTGTAACCATGCATCTGCTTCTGTAAGCCTGCTTCTGCTCCCCAATACCCTATAAAAACCCGTCCCTGGTTCTGCTAGGCGCGCCGGTCTTCCGAATTGACTGGGATGCCCACAGATACCTGTGCTTCCTGATCAATAAAAATCCTCTTGCAGATTGCAGCCTGTGGACTCGGACTGGTCATTGGGCTTGAGGATCTCCCTCCTGAGGGAAGATTCTCTCTGAGAGTCTTACAAGTACAGTTTTATACTGAAAGATCCCCCGAGCGGGGAGACCCTCACTCAAGTCTCGGGATGACGCGACCCCCCCCCCAAGAACTCACACAAGACCATCCTTGCTGTAATCACATGAGGTTTATTGATAGGAACCAGTGCACTGGGGTCGACACTCATATCCCACGAAGAGGCAGTGGAGTTTGACCCCAGAGGCTGGGAGAAAGAGTATTTAAAGGGAGAGGCTGTGAGCCCCAGGGGATGGGGGGATGTCAAAGGGGAATGCACCCCAAGTTATAGGATTGTTTTATGGCTCTAGGAGATAAGGGGACGCCAAAAGGTTTTATGGCCCCCTGGTTCCTGGAACAGAGCTATTACTAAAACTGGAGGAAGGTCAGGTCGTCCTCATTGTTCCCAAAGCAGGCCTCTTCTTTGTCCTTTTGGGGTAAGTGTTTGTTAGAGTTAATGATGCTCCTGCACCTGATAAACATCTGGATAGGCTTTGCTCAGGCTCAAGGGAACTCTATCTGTAGGACACAATGACTAGAGCAGTATACAATAAGGACTTGGACAAACATCACAGGGGTAGGGCCCGTTACTCGTTTACTCACGTCCGGAAGGCGGGTGAGTGAGTCAGTACCAGATGCCCTGGAATTTTTAATTTTCTTATCTGCCTTAAGACGCCATCTCTCATTACATACCGTAGTGGGTGGGTTACAGCGGTGGAGATTGGGCATATGGGGTGGGGTGGGTCATTGGTGAGCTCAATCGACCTTTTTTTTAGGTTGCTACAAACCAGGGCAGCACGATGGTCCTTGAAATGCATTCTTTTAGATAAGGTTGAGATAGTCCTGCTGTGAGGACCAGACTCCCTGGTGTCTGGGCATTCCAGGAACCCTGCCAGACAAGATTGGTGCACTCCCTCCTGAATGGGAGGGGCTGTCCGAGGCTGGTGGAAAAACACTAGCTCTCTGAGAGGCGAAGCTTCTGAGGCTTGGACTTGCCTGGAATTGCCCAGTTCTTGGAAACAGAGGTTGTCGTGGAATCGGCCTAACCTTCGTAGGAACAGTAAAAGTAGGACATTCTTATGCCAGGCTTAACTCTGAATAATCACATGGAGACCCTTATATATATTAATACCTTCCAGCACTATACCTGGACAGATTCTGAGCTATTCCAACCCAACATTCTACTTTCCAGCCACGTGGCCCATTACCTGCCATCTTAGACTTGCTCTGGCCTCCTTCCTTTGTGGGTTGATGGCAACTCCTGTCCTGCCACCTGAGACCTTCCTTCTCGGGGCAGAAGTCTCACCTTTTCCTCTCCTGCCCAGCTATAGCCTATTCAATAGCTGATAGAGTATGATGCTTTACAAAATACGGATTCATACAGAGATCTGGACTGCAACCAGATCTCTGGGTGCAGAAATCAGCATATGAATGGGAAGGATCAAAGTAGCAGGATAAACACCATTTTGCCTTTCAAACTCCATTTTGAGTTACTTGCCCTAGGAGTGACAGGGCCCCACCCTTTGAAAGACCCACTCCATGAGTCTTAACTCAGAGCTGCAACAGGCTTGAACGAGCCCAGGCACGCCCAGATACCTAGGGCCGAGTCACCGTTAAAACTAACAGACCATAAAAGGAAAGGAATACAGAACAGACTAGGAGTACTGGATCTGGCAGGAAGGGATAAGTCCCTAGCCCCCCGACATTCAGGACGTCCCAGCCCGCACGTACTCTTTTACCATGTTACAACCTCATTCGAATATGATTCAAACCTGCCAATGTGTGTAGCAATACCTTATTACCTCATCTTGTGAAATAACCAATCATATGTGAACATGTCTATATGCCTCGTTTAAATCCACCAATCCCCGTAACTATGCATCTGCTTCTACGCCCGCTTCTGCTTCCCAAACCCTATAAAAAGCCCCATGCTGGAGCTGCTGGGCGCACAAGTCCTCCGAAGAGACTGTGTGCCCAGAGGTACCTGTGTTTTCAATAAACCCTCTTGCTGATTGCATCCGAGTGGACTCGGCTCGGTCATTGGGCACTTGGGACTCCTCCTGAGGGAAAGGTCCTCTCTGGGACCTTTCAAAGATGCTCCTTTTAGATGTGTGGTCTCTTCTTGTGGTTTGAACAGATGCTATGCACCAGTTTAAAAGGTCAACATTCCTTCACCCACATACCCAATCATGTAACACTAAGGCTTGGAAGCCCCTGCTTGCAATTTTTTTCCCTATATAAACCCTTAGCCCCTCGACTCCGGTGACATTTTCCTAACCTGTTGCATCAAGAAGGTTTTGAAAGACCCTCAGAGGGAGGAGGCTATCGCTCCAATCCTGAGGACGACGACACCCCACGAACACACGAGGCTCACGTCTCCTGATGCAAAAGCAAGAGGTTTATTCGGGACACCAGTGCACGGGGGCTGGACATGGTCCTCACGCAGGACGGATGTGAAGAGCCCCAAACAGCAGAAATATACAGTTTATATAGTCACACAGCTATTCCCATACCAAGGATATCTAATTAGGCAGGTGTTTACCGTCCTGGAGTTTCCAGGACAAGGCCACAGCTACGTCAGCACCAGTATTCCAGTACCAAGGACATCTGACTTGACAAATGTTTTCCGTCCTGCAGCACAATCTACAGTAGTCAGGCAGCTTCCCGGAGATGTTTCCTGCCTTGCAATTGCCCTGCAGTTCTGAGAACAATACAGTCTATACCGTCTGTTCTTGTGGTCGGGCAGCTTCCTGGAGAGTGGGTGGGAATGTGCTTTCTGTACTTTCTGGTCTATTGTCTAACGTCTATGGGCTAAGCAGAGGCCAACTTAAAATTTTTTACTCTTAAGAGATGGCTGCACTGATGTCAAGTGAGGATCTTTCAGTTTGTGACTCAAGTTCGAAATTGAATAAAGACTTTCGTGTGCTTGCATTGGAGTTGTGGTCTTTGGTGTCTCTTGGGGGTCTCTCAATCTGGGCATAACAAAAGCACACTGCACAAGAATATCCCTCATCAGGGAACACAGGTTATTTCAAGTACACCACAGACAGAGCATACAGCAGCCTTGGGACTGATAACCAAAGAGGAAAATTTAGGTTCCCAGGAACCTTGACATCTTCATGATAGCACACACACACACACACACACACACACACACACACACACACACACACACACACACACAATCTATTCACACCAGACAGAGAGCCCACGGCAGACCAAAGTATAGATATGTTATAGTACAACTTGGTCGTCAGGGTTCACTTCTTGGGATGAAAACCTTATAAGGTTCTTCCCCAGGACCCTACAGCCCCCTGAGAATGTAGATGAAGTATATTCCAACACCCCCACCCTGGCTAATGGTACACAGCCATACAAGCTTTGTCCCCAGAGACCCTGGCCACCTCCCCAACGGCATCAATACTCCTTTTCCCTTGAATAAATTGAACCAATCCTCTGAAGCCGCTTCCGAGTATGTTAATTGCTGGCACACTCACTGCCGACTGAAATTCTGTACTGTAGTCAGTCACCCATGCCTGGCTAAGCTTCCCTCACTCTAGTTGTTTGCCGCACAACAGTTCTCCAGTAGGAGAGAGAGAGATAACTGAGTACCCTTAGCCTTCTGGCATTATCCCAAAGGCCCTAAGACTCCCTACACTGGGAGCTGGCAATCTATTTTTCCCTTCATTTTCATTTTTGCATTGGGTTCATGTATGTTGAAGTGGCGACTGATACCTGGCCAAGGCTACATCTTGGCATTGGTAGACGGCCCTTAAACCTCTACCTGGACCCCAACAGCCAGTTTGGGTGCCGGCTAACAAAAACAAAAACAAAAACAAACAATGACCAGTTAAAAGCCATTTAGGGTAGTCACTGATTTGTCTGAAGTTTGCAGGCAGGCTTGTTATACTGAGACCAAGGGTTCTCCACAGACCACCAGAGACAACCAGGAGTTCAACTGCATGTAAAAGCAGAGTCTTTATTCAAGCTCGAACTTGGACCTTCCAACCTCTCCAAAGCAGTGGATCCATGTGGAAGGCCTGGACCTGGTAAAATCTTGCCTATTTATCGTGTTTTCAGTGGGGTGGGGAGCTTTCCAACTTGGCAGTTACATGATTGGCTAATATTTGTGAATTTACAACTTGGTACATTCCTACTGGCTAGCAATGACTTCAGTGTGTTATGTACAATCGTGGCTAACTGCAGCGATCTATTTTGAGATATCTGTAACATTAGGTGTTTTCCTCCGAGGAGCTGATTGGCTGTCACTAAGGGCGGAGTAGTAGTTGTTATATTAGGAAAGTTGTGGCTGTTGCTAGGGATGTCTTGGTTTCTGGAACATGAAAGGTAGACATTTTAAGGTTGCTCCCCTAGACAAAAGTTTAGAGCAGAAGAAACTGGTCGGGCCCTGGAACTGCAATTACATCGGCCGGTTCAACAGCTTTCTCCCAGGAACTACCTGACCATAAAGTTAGATTAAAATCTTAGAGAACAATCTTGAGAAGCAGAAAGCTTCTCCCAGGAACTGACGGGCCATAAAATTAAACAATCGTGAGAAACAGAGAGTTTCTCCTTGTGATTTTTCACTGGTATTCTCCACACTTTCCAATGACACCATCCCTGCCCCCTCGAGTTGTGGTTTCTTCCTTTAAATACCCTTTCTCCCAGCCTCTTGGGGCAGAACTCCTCTGCCCCTGAGTGGGATATGAGTCTCGACCCCAGTGCACTGGTTCCTATCAATAAACCTCATAAATTACAGCAAGGACAGTCTTACGTGAGTTCTTGGGGGGTCGCGTCATCCTGAGACTTGAGTGAGGGTCTCCCCACTCTGGGGGTCTTTCAAACAAATCATGGTTTTTCCAGTTTCTGAGTTCAGCCTGAGGGCAAGCTCACCATAAGATGAAGCTTGAATACAAAATGGTGTTTGTAATGTCTGGCTGGGCCCCAGGCTTACATCTGGGACTTTGGGAAATCCCCTGGAGAGCTGCACAGGACACCAGAAAATTCCTCTCTGACCTCAGAGTTTCGGAACCTTTTCTGTCACGGGAAATACCTCATCAGAGCAAATGAAACCTCAAAAGAGGGAAATACATGGCTGTTGTTGTAAAAATATAAAAATAAAAAAGAGTAGTTGTCTTTTTCTCCCGCTAGGTCTGCACAGCGGTGCCCCAGATATCTCCTAGATATCTGGGCGGAAACACATCCCAGCCACACACTTTCTTACACTCAAACCCTCACATAAAAGAACACACAACACAATAATCTTAGATCCAATTGATAAGACATAATTGCCCACTTAAACATAAAAAGCCCGGTACTATCAATCCCTTGAGAACATTAATAACAACCTGTAAATACACAGAGCAGAATCTTAACATCACCTGCCATCTTGTCCTGCCACGGCTTCTCACCCTCTCTCTCTCCTGTCTTCTCTTCCTCTCTCCCCTAGTCTCCTCCTCTTCCTTCAAACTCCTCTCCCGCCCATCCTTCCTTCTCCTCCAATGACAGGCCTCCTTCTATACTGTACCTGCCCCTCGCCAGTACTTTACAAATTCAATGGAGAGGTGATTCTGGTGAAGTCACCTGAGTTCTGAGTCCTTGACTAGGCAGCTGTCCTTGGGGCAGTGGAATTAGCATCAAAATACAGTAACTTCAGGGCAAACCACAACACATGGCCTTTCAAAATCCCATGGAATAAAACTTACCGAAAAAACAAGCCTCTTCACTCGGAGAAGTCTGAAATAGTGCCATGTATGGCCACAGAAGACCCTTACAGCCTAGCCCAGTACTGAGACACCCAAGAAGGTACCTCCCCCTGAAAGACCCATCCCATGAGTCTTAACTCAGAGCTGCAACAGGCTTGAACGATACCTAGGGCCCAGGCATGCCCAGATACGTAGGGCCGAGTCACCGTTAAAACTAACAGACCATAAAAGGAAAGGAATGCAGAACAGACCAGGAGTACCAGATCTGACTCACAGGCCACCTGGCAGGAAGAGATAAGCCCCTAGCCCCTGACATTCAGGACGCCCCAGCCTGCACGTACTCTCTTACCATGTTGCAACCTCATTTGAATATGATTCAAACCTGCCAATGTATGTAGCTATACCTTATTACGTCATCATGTGAAATAGCCAATCATATGTGAACATGTCTATGTGCCTCATTTGAATCCACCAATCCCCGTAACTATGCATCTGCTTCTGTATGCCCACTTCTGCTTCCCCAAACCCTATAAAAGCCCCATGCTGGAGCTGCTGGGCGCACAAGTCCTCCAAAGAGACTGTGTGCCCGCAGGTACCTGTGTTTTCCAATAAACCCTCTTGCTGATTGCATCCGAGTGGTCTCGGCTCGGTCATTGGGCACTTGGGTCTCCTCCTGAGGGAAAGGTCCTCTCAGGAGGTCTTTGAAAGGGGGACAACATTCATGCCCCTAGGACTAAATCCTAAATGCAGCTACATCTTGAAATAATGGGGTTGACCCGGATTTTAGAATTTTCTTGCTTCTTCGCTTGATTTTTGTTTAAATGGTTTTTTTTTTCACTTAATAGCAGAAAGAATTCGATATTAAAGGTCTCATCATGGGAAATTATTTTCCCCGAATGGGGAGAAACTCACCGTGACTTGGATGACACCCTGGTGTGGGGAGTTTCTTCCACCTGCTCCTCTTATGGATCAATTAATCCCTCCCTTATCCTCCTGGGGATTTAAAATAGTCCCTCATAAGACACAACTTATCCCACCTATTACATTCCTAGAGACCGAAGTCTCTCTTACCTCTTAGCTCTTGCCTCCCTCCATAGCCTTTTGAGTAACCTGGCTCCAACCCCTACTCCCCTTCCCACAAGCATTCTCCAGCCTCTCTTTGACCACCTAAAAGGAACTAAAACCCCTCCTCCCCAAGAACATGCTCCCTTGAGGCAAATCTAACCTCTAAATTCTTTCACATGGCCCTAAAAGACATGGCACTTGCTAAATATGACCCTACAATCCATATAGCTTATCTTCAATTCCTTCCCTGCACTCATAGGAGCCCTATATCAGCCCCAGGGGGTGCTAGAATGGCTTCATACCCTGGCAGAGGGACACCTGGGATTCTGACAGAGGTCTATACCCTTGTCACCATGATAAAAATAGACAGACTAGGGCAATGCAAACCTCAGGCAAAGAGCTAGATACCCTTACAGCACCTATTCCTCTCTTCCACATTCAATGGCTGTTGCAAAATCACTCCTAGTCTGCTATCAGTCTAACAGGATTCCTAGGGCAGATTGAGAATCATTACTCTAGCAAAAATGGATCTCTGCCTTGTCCCTGCTTCCTTGGCTTCCCCCTTGATTCTTCACCAAAAGTCCTATTTCTGGGGCACTCATATATTACACTGATGGGGGCGAGAGGGGGCCTGTTGCAGTCATCTATTGCTCCATCAATGGCCCTTCAACCGTATACTTCAGAGAATTATCTCATCACTCTCTACAATTCAAAGAAATGTACACCATTTACTTAGCCTTTTAAAAAGTTAAGGTACCATTTAATCTCTTTTCAGACAGTACTTCTGCCGCTCTGTTGGCTGGCTATATCTCTTGTCAGATTATATGACAATATATGTGCTTCTTGCACTTCAACAGGGGAGAGTTGCTGGTGCTGATTCATGTTTGGTGTTTGCTATTGGGCTAGACTGCTAATATCCTGATAATGAAGATTGGAATTGCCTCAAGGAGCTATTTCTAAACAGGACCACAATGCTCTTTGACCAATTTTTCTCCCCTGCCTTTGGTCAGTGGGATAGAAGGGAGATTGTATGAAAAAAGTATGAAAAGAAAGTATGAAAAAAAAAAAACAACCAAATTGGGCTGGAAAGATGGCTCAGTGGTTAAGAACACTGACTGCTCTTCCAGAGGTCCTGAGTTCAAATCCCAGCAGCCACTTGGTGGCTCACAACCATCTGTAATGATATCTGATGCCTTTTGGTGTGTCTGAGGACAGCTGCAGTGTGTACACTCATATATAATAAATAAATTAATTAATTAAAAAACAAATTAAGTAGGCTTTGAAAAGTCTAAGCCTACAGGTGGACCCAATATATCTTAGGCATTCACTTCACTTTCAATGTAGTAGAGGAAAAGTTTTGATGGGTTAGAAATTTTATTTAAGGAGGTTGACAAAAATAACAGTTACTGTTATTGGATGATCTCCTGCCTTTCTCCCAGATGGAGATATTTTGGCTTTGCTTCATAGTCTTCATGTATACCATTTTGAAAAAGGATTGGGGGGAAAGCTGAAAATTCAGAAGGTTTACTCAATTCTCTTGCCTTACAAAGGATTGAAGAATTGGCTATTTGCTTAGAGAGTTTATAAATAGAGGTTGAAGTGCTTGAAAAGCAAAAAGAACCAGTAGTAAGAGGAGAACAGCAGGGTTCTGATGTCATGGTGTCTGAGATCAGGAATTTACCACGTGATAAAACAGGGAGGCAAACTAGGCAGGAAGGCAAACTGCTGCCCCACCCTGATCCATGAACTTTCACTGCCATCAGATGTATTTCTCAGAAAGGTCACAAATTTGTCATACCAATAGGCAACCTGACCACCAGATGTTGGTTTCTCAGAAAGGTCACAAGTTTGTCATATCATTAGGCAACCTGATCACCAGATTTGTGTTAGCCTTCTGCAGCTGGCTGGGGATTTTCCATCATCCTGACCTCTTAATTAACCCAGTCATACTTAACTCTAACTATAATATTAACATCAATAATGGAGGGTTTTAAGGGCACAGCATATACCTCCTAATGATGATACTCATGCTTATAATGAGTTGGTAGGTTGTCCAATAGATATGCTACTTCTAGAGCATTTTAAACAGGCTGTTCTCTATTTGTTAAAGAACTGTTAGGCTACACAGAAAAGAGTTATTCCCCAGGATTAGAAGAAATTGGTGTCAGCTGTGCTAGAAGCTGGTCAACAATTATAATGGTTGTCATGATGGAGGCATGAATCCATGAAAATAGAACAAAGTAATATAGCAAGGGGGATAAATGTTACCAAAGACCAACTACTTGGTAAAAGATGTTATGTTAACCTACAAAAACAAATTTCAATCTAATGATGTTTTATTAAACAATGTTGTGTTGCATCTTTAAGAGTTTAGGATATGATTAAGGAGGTGGGGGAGGGGGGTCCACCTCATATATTAAGATAATACACAGTCCTGCAAAAGCTTTACTGATTTTTTCAGAGATTGTGTTCACCTGCAAATAGAGCCATATCATAGCCTGAAACCAAACAGTTATTGATAGAGATCTTGGCATTTGAAAATGCAAACACTGAATGTAAGAGAGTAATCAGACTATTTGAAAGTACAAGGAACCCCTATAGAAGAATGGATAAGAGAGACAACTGGCATTGGCTCTTGGGAGCATCATGCCAATGTCATAGGGCAAATCATAGCTAGAAGTCTTAGGAATCAAAATGGTGATTCTTTAATTGTGTTGGAAATGTGGTCATTTTCAAAGATATTGTAAGGCTAGATGATTCAGAACTCAAAATAGCAGATACATTGACTCTGGAGACTATGGTATTCATAGACGAAAACAAGCAGGTTTTGGCTACAATGAAACACAAAAGCTTACAGGATAGTGTAGCCACTGTGGAGAGGGAAAGCATTGGTATAAGGATTTTAGGTCCAAGAGAGACATATGAGGTAATTTCTTGCCATCAGACAACAAAGAGAGGGGCCTGTCAGCTTATGGGCCCTCAGCAAACAAAATGAACCATCTTCCTTGGTACCAGGATGTACCAAGCAGCAAGAAAATCAAAACTAAGTATTTCTGATCTTATACATGCTATAGAAAGAAGTATACCTTTGGATGTGACCACAGATATGCCTCTTACACTAACCTCAAAAGTTGAATGTTGCAAGTTAAACACTGGTGTTAATGGCCCTTTACCTTCAGAAACAGTAGGAATAATCTAAGGAAAAAGTGGATTAACTTCTCAAGGACTTATTGTGCTTCCAGGTATAGTAGATGGGGATAGCAAGGAAGAAATTAAAATCATGGCAGATGTGAAACGGGAGATTCAAATTAATGCAGGGGATAGAATTGTTTAACTGTTGTTGTTTCCTTATATCAAGGGTAAGGTTACTTTGGTAGAAAGAACAGCAGCTTTTGAGAGTACTGGAAAACATGTGTTCTATCAAACAGCGGTTAATGATCAGAGATCCAAACTGATGATACAATTGAATGCTGTTGAAATAGAAGGTATGTTGGATACAAGAGCTGACATTAGTATAATTGCCCAAACATCTTGGAATCTAGATTGGTCACTTCAGAAAGTTTACACACAGTTTATAGGAATTGTTAAATTATCAGAAATAAGACAAAGTGATAGATAACCTGTGTGAGGCCAGAGGGCAAATAGGGAAGTTGTGACCTTATATGCCTGACATACCCATAAATTTATGAGGAAGGGACCTTTTACAATGATGGGGCACTCAAATTAGTATCCCTGCAATTCTGGGGACAGCAAATAAGGAAATTAGAGGTGTTATGGTAAATGCTCGCAGGGAAGGTATTGACATGGGTGATTGAGAACAATCACAAACTGTTCCATTGTCCAAACACAGGACATTACAGGGCTTGAGTTCCCAAATTTCTAAAAGGGGCCACTGCTGACATGCCAATGCCCTTGCCCACAAATTGTTATCAAACAGATCTGTGTGGCAAGAACACTGGTCCATAATAAAGGAAAAATTGCAGGCACTTGAACAACTGGTACAAGAGCAACTGAAGTCTCAACATATAGAGAAGTCTACCAGCCCTGGAATTCTCCTGTGTTTGTTGTAAAAAAAGGAATCAGGTAAACAGAGAATGGTAATGGATTTAAGAGCAGTTAATATAGTAATTCAACCCATGGGTCCTTTACAGCTTGGACTGTACCTTCTTTGTTACTGAGATCATGGCCTATAATAATAATTGACTGGAAAGATTGCTTTTTCACAATACCCTTGATTGAGCAGGATTGGAAAAGGTTTGCTTTCTCAGTATCTACACTGAACAACAGTTTTTCCAATTAAAAAGTTACCATTAGAAGGTACTTCCACAGGTATTCTCAAATAGTCAACATAATGTCAATATTTTGTGCAACAACTATTAGAAGTAATTCATAGGCAATTTCCTCAATCGATCATTTATCATTACATAGATGACATTTTGTTGACTGATTCTGATAAAGATGTTTTAGAGAAAATTTCTACTGGCTGAAGCAGAAAGAATTAACTCTTGTAGAAAAAAAGACTACAGGATGCATGTATAGATAGAATTAATCCTAAATGTGGTTGTATTTTGGTCATTTTGCCTTCAATTCATTCTCCTACTGGGCTCGTTATGCAACAGGAAGATAGTATTATGGAATGAATTTCTTAGTTCATAAACACAGTAAAAAATTGAAGGCATATATAGAAAAGATTTCTGAATTAATTATGAAAGGTAGAATAAGATTATGTCAATTGTCAGGAACAGATACCGCTGAAATTGTAGTACCTCTGACTAATGTTGAGATTATGCCATTATTGGTGATCAATGAAGATTGGAAAGAACTTGTATTAACTACTTGGGTGAAATTAATAACAAATATCTGAAAAGCAAATATACACAGTTTTTTTAAAAGAACTAATTAGATTCTTCCACATATTGTTAAGAGAATATCAATTCCAGAGCATTCTCTCTATACTGATGCAAACAAGATAGGGATGGCAGGTTATAAATCAGACAAAAAAGCAAGGTGATCAAAAGTCCATATTCCTCAGTTCAAAAACCAGAATTATTTGCAATTCTTATGGTATTATTAGATTATCCTGAAAATCTTAACATACTTACTGATTCTTTATATGCAGAAAAATTTGTTTTGCATATAGAGGTTGCTGAATATGTTCCCAATAACCCAGAATTCGCTTTGTTATTTATACAATTGCAACAGGCCATCCGAAGTAGAAACTATCCATTATATATTGCTCATATTAGGCCTCATACATGTTTGCCAGGTCTGTTAGCTCAAGGAAATAAGGAAATTGACAAATTACTAATAGGAAATGTGTTTGAAGCCTCAAAATTTTATGAGAAACTTCATATTAATGAGAAAGACTTAAAGAAAAATAATCTGTCACTTAGCAACAAGCCAAAGAAATAATTTAAAAAGTGTCTACATGTTGTCTGTACAACCAAACTCCATTACCTGCTGGTAGTAATCCTAAGTGTACAAAAAGAAATCACACCAAGAGATGGATGCTTTTCATTTTGCAGAATTTTGAGATCAAAGAAGTGTGTGTGTGTGTGTGTGTGTGTGTGTGTGTGTGTGTGTGTGTGTGTGTGTTACCATTGATATATACTTGGGGTTTTGAAGTAGAAACCAAGTTCTTTGGAAAATTAGTTATGTCAAATGATGGTTCGCTGAGGCACGCAGGTGAAAGGATGTCTTGCTAATGCAAGCACATGAAAGACTGCTTTCCTGAAGCAAACACAGGTGAGAGGATGTTTGGATAGAGCAGACGTGTGAAAGGACACTTGATGAAGAAGTATACATGTGACCCCACAGACAATGGGGGACGAGCACTGAGCTTTGGTTTGGTTTGTTCCACCTCGCTAGTCTTCACTAAGGACACTCATGTATTGGCTTGCCTTACATAACTTTGTTGACAAAGCTGTCATTGAGAGAAACTTGTCCAAGAACTGCTTCTGAGGTTCCTCTGGCAGCTGGCTGCTTCTGCGACCTAGCCTCAGGCCAGTTGATAAGCCTAGCAGTTTCTTCTGGATTGAACTACAGCTGCCTGGTGTCTGCTTGCTGAAAGAACTAGATGACATCTGTTGAATCATACTTGGCGTTTGTTATGGGACTAAACTGCTGCTCAAGAAGATGAAGCTCACCCCCAAAGAACTAGTGCTGAACAGGTCCATTTCCCCCACATCCTAATATTTTTTCTCTTTCACTACCCACACTGGGTAGTGAGCGAGAGGAGAGGTTGAATCCTGATTAAAAGTAGGTTGCAAAAAATGTATGCCTACAGGGTTTCAATGAGCAACTGCTTTCAGTTCTGAAAAATCTGATTGTGTTATTACACAATTATTGGAAATGATAGCAATTATGGGACTATCCACACAAATTAAGACTGTTAATGCTCCTGCTTATGTATCCAATAAGATGAAGTAATTTTTGCATATTACAATATAAAACGTATTACTGGTATACCATATCATCCCACAGGACAAGCAATTGTAGAAAGAGCCAACTGTATCTTAAAAGAGATGCTTATTAAACAAAAAGGAAGAATAAAACCCCCCGGGGACAGAATAAATAATGCTTTGTTAACCCTAAATTTTCTAAATGTTGGTGAAAAAGGAACAAGAGCAGCTGAGAGACACTGGGTTATCGAAAAAACTGAGAAACTGGGCCAAGCAATATACTCTAGGTGATGTGTTGGTATTACAGTGGAAACTAGCAATAATTTTAAGATGGGGGTGTGGTCATGTTTATGTATCTACAGGTACTGAAAAACAATGTGGTTACCATCAAAACTTACAAAGATTAGATCTGACCAGGGAAACCCTCTTATCAGCTGAGACATGAATATCTTCACCAAGCAAATGGCCCAGGTGATCCACTCTTCAGAAACTGTCTCAGTTACTGATTTCTCCAAAATATGCACGGAAATCATCTTTAGAAGGGCTAGCAACAATGATTGGTCACACAGAGACTGAACAACAAATGCTATAGCTAGCTTTTCAAAGACTGACCATTTTTTTTCTTGGGCCCCAAATAGGAATTCTTCACCCCAATTCAGCAGGAAGAAATTATAAGAAGATGGTTGTCCTGGTGCCTTAAATTGGGGTGGATGGTTTTGTTTGTTTGATGTGTTATGGTTTTTATCCAGGGTAGGAGGTCGTTATTGGTATGATCAGTGGAGACACAAAATAAATTTTAAATCAGGGATCTCTTTCCTCTGTTTTTCCTTTTCTCTTATCTAATGAAGGGGGGAAAGATCAAAAGGGGAATAATATAACAATAAATAAAAAATTAATTGCACAGTAAACACCCAAGTGTGCTCTGTAGTTCCCTTGGCCTTGACTTTGTGCTAAAGTCTTTTCTTTTCCTCTGCATTGAAAGTACTGTGTCCTTTTAAATGTATTCAGAAAATCAGCACACCATATTACAAAAAAGTAAAAAATTTAAAAAGTAATGAAAAGTAGAATCTACTATTTTTAAATATTTTATCTTGGCATGGATCAATGTATATTGATAGAAATTTAAGGTTGTTTGTTTTGACTATTGTTTGATATATTGTACATAAGTAGCTTACTTAAAATGTGATGTAAATTTCTAGTTTTATGGTTCTTTTAATTATTTCCATTGTGTGTAGATTGTTATTAGAGAAAAAGATTTAAAAAAATAGAAATGGGGGCTGGAGAGATGGCTCAATGGTTAAGAGCACTGACTGCTCTTCCAGAGGTCCTGAGTTCAAATCCCAGCAACCACATGGTGGCCCACAACCATCTATAATGAGATCTGATGCCCTCTTCTGGTGTGTCTGGAGACAGCTATGGTGTACTTATATATAATAAATAAATAAATCTTAAAAAAAAACAGAAATGGGTATATGAAGTATGGAAACTCAGTTGTGTCATGTGATGTTTTTCTGCAAGCTGTCTTGTGAGAAGGCCTATGGTGGTTTGCTGAAACAGACACTTGAGAGGATGTTTTGCTGAAGCAGACACTTGAGTTACTTTTACAATGGCTGCCTCTGGCTGGTGGACTAAGGGCTGAGGAGGTAGAGGAGGCACCACCAAAGACTGAGCAAAGTCCCCCTGGAAGGACAAGCATGATCTAGTGACAGCCACCCAGGTCATGTGTCCTCCACAGACTTCCCTTTCCTCCATCACTATGGCTGATTCTGTTACTCTTCATTCTAACTCTCCTCAGTCCAGCCTCTTCCTAATCCCACCTTTAGAGAGTGTTTGCTAGGAAGACAGACACAACAAAAACAGAGGAACAAGGACTGCCCACTTGAAGGATGCTGGGCCAGGACTGAGATTTTCCTACATCTGATTCCACCTCCACTGCCCTTCCTCTGTGCTCCTCACCACAGGACAGGTGACTGCCTCCAGGAGGCCTCCACAGATGGAGGTTCCAGATATTGGAGATGCCAGATGGAATCCACCAGTCATGGTGGCACCACGCTCGTCAACCTTAACACTCATTTTCAGCTCTCCATTGGTGATTCCTGGGACAAACGATGGCAAATGGGAGTTGTAGGTAAGCTACCCTGATGGCTATGCCAAACACCCTGTAGCCAACCTACAGGTCTCTTGACAGCTTGCCCCATCTTTATTCATGTTAACATTCTTCAATGGGAGGATCAAACTCAAGTGGAGGGCCAACCCATCCTCTCCTGGTTACACCCAATACACAGCCAACCTCCTTCCTCTAAATACTCACCCTTACCCTTTCAATACTTCCACTGTACTTCCCTCTCCCAGCCATTAATGGCAGCTGGTTCCATCAACATCTCGCTTCATAAATCTACTGGGCCCTTACCCACACAAAAGCTACAAAACATTCTTCTTTTTAATCTATACTTTCCCTTTTGCCTCATCGGGTCCTCTTCAAGGTCTCCTCCTACGTACGTCTGTAACATCACTGTCACTAAGCCAATATGTATTAATCCTCCCCACCCCTTTACCAGCTCCTGCATTAAACTCCTTTTCAAGGTTTCTGCACCCCTATAAGGATTGTTCCCCAGGTATATCTGTATGAGCCCAAATAACTCACTTCTCGGCTGGTAGGGGTCCAAAAGAAATGAAGGTCTTCATCCCTTTGCTCATGAGGCTGGGTTGCAACATATTACTGGGTGCTGTGGAAGTCACTATAGCAGCCCTTGTCTACACATACCATCTGGCTGAGACTCCTTGGGTTTAATCAGACCATTCTGCCGCTGACAGCCTTGAGTCCCTCCACGACAGACCACCTCCCTTGTAGGGGTTGTTCTATGGAATCAGAGTGCTCACAACTTACTGACTGTGGAACACGGAGGTACTTGTATTGTGTTTGGGGAAGAATGTTGCTTCTATGTCAATGAGTTGGAACTGGTGAAACAAAACATACAAACGCCCAAAGGTCTCCTGTGAGATCTCTGGGCATGCTATGTGCCCAATATCCCTTTCCCATGATACTCAAATCCCCTGATGGCTTGGCTCCTCCCCTCCCATAGTCCTCACTGGCTCTTGGGACCTTCCTCCTCCTCCTGGCATCCTGGCTCATTCAATTTCTAAAACAACATGTAAGTAGTATTCAGAAAAATCACTGCCAACCAGATTCTGTTTCAATACAAACCATTGTCAGCATAGATGTTAATTACAATGATCCTGCTCCTTTATAAAACTATGGAGGAGGAGGAGCTGTGGGACCATAATGGCCCAGGACTATGGAGGAAGGGTCAAAGGAGGTTCAACTTTGGATATGGTACCTCATATGAGAAAGGCAAGAGTTGGCTTCTCTGGCACCAACCCGACTCCATAAAGCCAGCTCCCCCACCATTACACGTTCTATTTGTAATTAAGGACAAGTCTTGCTTCTTAGATCTGACATAAAGAGCAAAATGTGTTTTTCAACCTACACTAACCTTTCTACCCCAGTCATATGATGTATATCCTTAGCTTTGTTCCTTCCCTTTCATTGTATCTTCCTAACAATGTAACAGCCAACTCTCTGGTTCCTGTAAACATTTCATCTCTGGTATAAGTTGGACTTATACTCAAGAGGCTGGCAGGGCTACTCTCTCAAATTCAGACTTAGAGAGTGGCAGCTAGACTGGCCACTCCTGGGTGTACCAGAAGGTACAGCTTTCATTAATCAGACAATTGTGGACTTTTTTGTTTTTTTTTTTCCTCCTTTAATTCATGGGTTTCACAGATGGATCCATGAGTGCTGGGATTAAGGGTGGGTAGTGGCTGCTGCCACTGCACTGGTAGAGGTTACAGTCCATAGGCTAGACCCCTAGAATGACTGTATAATCCTTGGAATACCTTTATTATCATTGTAAAAAGAGAAATCTGGTAACTGAAGGTTGTTACAGGATTTAAGAGCTATAAATAAAGTCATGAAGGCAATGGGCCTCGGCAGCCATAGTTGCCATCACACAACACTCTACCATCACATATTTATTTAATTATAGTTGGCTTAAAGAATTGTTTTTTCACAATTCTACCACATCCCAGTGATCTTGGAACATTTCCTTTTTACCCATCTTTCACCCATCCATAGCCCATAATTCCAATGGAAAGTTCTCCTCATGGTATGAAAAACAGCCCAACTTCTGTGTCCAGAATTTGTTACTCAGCCTATCAAGACCATGTTGTGGCAAAAAAGTTTAAGGCTTTTACCATTCACTATATGGATGATATTCTAATCAGCCATTCTCTGTTGACCTCAAAAACTGCCTTCAGGCATAGAGACTTCAAACTTCTCTAGAAAAGGTTCAAAAGTGATCTCTATTCCAATAGCAAAGCTATAGAACAGTGTGCCGTACACCCTCAAATGCTAGACATTTACAAGAATTGTCTCAAAAGTCTCTATTTTCAAAAAGTGTCGGGAGAGATTAATCAGCTCACACTCTCACATAAGATTAATAGCGAGTAAATTGTTCAGATTTCCCAGATTTTAGGAGGATCAGCAATCCTTCCTGAGGCTAGGAGGCCAGGGAAGCATCTATGGCCAACAGCACAGAAGTGGGACCCTGTCACTCCACTTTTGCTAGCAATCCTGAGATTGCCTATGACCCCTACTGAGAAAACCTGGCAACTGCAGGGTATTTGAGCATGGATGCATCTGGGACATTCCCTCTCCAGAGTTTTGAGCCATTCTACGATGAGTCAAAGTTAATCTCAAAGGGACACAAGGCACTACATAAATGTTTGGTAAATATCAGAGACAGTCATCATCCCATATCCAGTATATCAGCAATAGTCCATTGCCCAGCATTGCTCTTTGGCTAATTACCATAGGCAGTTTGATTTTCACCTTTGCATCCAAGATATAAGATTGTGCATCCACTAATGGGTTTGTTTTCCCCAAGATTACACGTTCTCAATCCCTTGTTTCAGCCAAAACTGTTTTCACAGCAATCTACCTCAGAGTCTATAGTACAATGCACATCCTACACCCCAGGCCAAGAAGCAGAAGTCTTTGTAGCTGGCACAGTTTTAGAAAATTTATCTTTTCACCATCAGTATTTAGAGTGACAGCTTCTTTGTAGTGGGGCTAACATAAGCTTTGGAGATGTTTACTTTGCTTAGACCCTGAATCAAGAGTTCTGCCATCTTTTCCATAGGGTCTCAGAACTCATGTGTCATTGTCTGAGTTCTTCATATATTCAGTAACATTCAGGTCTTCCCAGGGCTATTAGACAAAGGTAATGCACAGCTGATGCCTGGTCTTTGGGTCCCAGCTCCACTTCCTATGCTGTACACATTAATACATGAGATAGTCATGTTCTTATATCAGAGTTTGAGACCACCGGGACAAGACCATTAGACCCAATTCAGATTATAATTACCCAAATTTATTAAAAATGCTAGTATGGCTGCAGTCTCTAACCCAAAATAGAGAGACACAGACCAGAAACAAGTGAAAGAAAGGTTTTTTAAAGCAAAAACCACAATTATGACATTTCTGAGGAATCTTATAGCTATAAGATGAACTCAACTCCGTGCACACAATGATGAATGAGTTTACAGAAGCCATAGTAAGCAGATAGTTATATCACACTAGTCACACCATTCTGGGTAGGGGACAGGTTGCCAAGAACTTATATTTCAGGAATTTAGGTCAGAGACGAATGGCTACAAAAATGGGCACCTAGTACAAAATAGAGTGTCCTTAACCATCACATTCTGTACCATCAAAACACTTCTTCTTTATGCAAAGAAATTTTCATTTACAGTGAACAGCTAAGCAGTACACCTATTTTGCTCCTTCTCAGCCTGTCACAAGTGACGGCAGTAACCCCAATGTTATGTCCCAGTGTTCTTTGACAGATGGCTGTGCCTCATGTCTCTTCCTTTTGAGGAGAGTAGAGTTTGTTTACGTTTCTTGTGGTGGTTTCAATATGCTTGACCATAGGAAGTGGCACTATTAGGAGTGGCCTTATTCAAGGAGGTGTAGCCTTATTAGGAGAAGTGTGTCACTATGAAGGCAGAGCTTTGAGGTCTCATATATGTGCTCAAGTCTAGCTGGTGTGATCCAGATCCTCCTCCTGGCTGCCTTTGGATCAAGATGTAGAACTCTTGGCTCCTTTGTCATCAAGTCTGCCTGCATGATGCCATGTTTCCCACCACGATGATAATGGACCGAACTCCTGCAACTGTAAGCCAGCTCCAAGTGAATGTTTGCCTTTATAAGAGTTGTCTTGGTCATGGTATCTCTACACAGTAATAAAACCCTAACTAAAACATTTCTGTTGATACCAGTTCTCATTTTGTTTATGCCTCTACTCAACAGAGGAGTCTGCAAAACATCTCACTACTCATTGCCTTCCCTCAATTGCCTTGTGGAGTATCATGGCATCTGAAGGTGGACAATGCTCCTTCTATCTCTTCTGCATTGTGCTTAACATAAAATATCTCACAATCCAAGCATTCCTTACAGCTCCCAGGGGCAAGCTATTGGAGAACGAGGCCACAGATATCTCAAACAATAGTTAGAAACACCAACAGGGGAAGCTCTACTCCTACCAATTATCTAAACAAGGCCTTGTTTACATTAAAACTTTTTAATTGTATGGGAGATGACATCTCTGCCATAGGAGGGTGCTAGTCACCAAAGAGGAGTAACAAGTGCTGTGGAAAGGTGTCATGATGGGAAAATGGTTTTACCCACTCCCTGTGCTGTTGTGGAAATAAAGATATGCTTTCATTTTGCAAGGTGTAGGACAGTCACCTTGGGTACCTTTAAGGCAGGTAAAAATCTGTGAATCCATGGTACAAGTTTTGACACCAGTCATACATATGATTTGATCAGCATTAACTCTGTTCAAAGGACCACTGATGGCTCCATGAAAAGTAATTTCATTGGATTTTAGAATGCATTGTGCCTTGAGCTGGATGAAGAACCTATAGAAATTGGTAGCTGCCACTGACCTTTTAAATCTTACCAGTTAGTAATTGCTGGCCTCAGTAGAGCTTGTAAAGGAGGATTATAAGCCTGCATCAATACCTATGCTATCTCAACTGGTTTCTAAACATTACCGAATCCCTAACCTTCTCTATTACCTGTTCAAAGTGTAACCACACTGCCTGAATTATTTCTGCTAACATGTGGAAGGATATTCTTATGCTTTCTCAACCAGCTTTTGCTTTGGGTCATGGTACAATGATCAAGACCTCCAAGAAATGAAAGAAATAAAGGCTTTATTAATCTTACCTGAAAGAGTGATAAGAATTTATTGATCCATGTGAGATAGTTACCAACTGGTTAGACCAATTAAGAGTATGAGTCCAAAAAAAAAAAAAAAAGAGTATGAGTCCATTAATCATGGCAGATCAAGAGCAGACTAGCACCTCCAAAATGTCCCTTTGTGATGAAGCTCAGGGGTATAGAGATTTTAAAGACAAAAACTACAGCTACATGGATTTTAGAGGGGAGGGAGTAAGCTTACAACATCTGTCTTTTTGCAGAGCTTCACAATGTTTTAAAGATACAACATGGCAATTATTTCTGATTTATGCTTCCTCTAATTATTTCAGTTTTATGTTTTAGCTTGTGCAAACATTAATTATTTTGGTTAATACATCTAGACTGTGGTCAAGGTCAAGGTCACATACAGCTTCAAAAGGTTTGCAGTGCCAGCTGTGCCTATTAATGGGTGGGGGGGCTGAGAACTGTCTAGGCATGCACAAGACAGAGTCAGGACAAGATGGCATTACTATAGTCAGATTTATTATAGCTATAATGGTGGCAGTAATTACATTGGTGGTCACAGCTACCATTTCCCTAATCTATAGCAGACATAGTGTCCGCTCTGTCAATTACCTTACATAATGTCCCCTCTCTCAGTGATGTCATGGAAAAGCATCGCCTATGCTCTCAAGGACCAGACAACAAAAAATAGTTGTGTGTCTTAATTCCTTTAAAGCTACAAGTAATTCCTGGGTGATGGAATTACTACGCCTTACTACAGAGATAGAATTTAATATGCCACATGGATTATCGATACATATGTGTGAGAAGAAGTCTTTATAATGAAAGCAAATATAAAACTGGGAATTAAGGCCCACCTCCTGGGTGTTTGGACCCACAATTATGACAGTATGGATGTGGCACAGCCTAGATCTACAAAAGGCATATGTTCAGTATCTTACTTAGGGTTTCTGTTGCTGCAACAAAACATCGTGACCAAAAAGCAAGTTGAGGGGGAAATGGTTTAATTTGGCTTATACTTCCGTATTACTGATCATTATTGAAGGAAGTCAAGGTAGGAACATGGGGGGATGAGCTGATGCAGAGGCCAAGGAGGGGTGCTGCTTTCTGGCTTGCTCCTCATGGCTTACTCAGCTCGCTTTCTTATAGAACTCAGGACCACCAGCCCAGGGGTGGCCCTACCCACAATGGGCTGTGTTGGATACTCTTCCATCAATCACTGAGAAAAATGCCCTATAGCTGGATCTAAGAAGGGTATTTTCCCAATTAAGATACCATCCATTCAGACAACTCTAGTTTTTGCGCCAACTCAACGTAAGATCAGCCAGCACAATCAGATTGTTCCCCTGGTTATTATTGCACAAATGATCTTTAATGTACTTGAGGGATTGAGGCTTCAATCCCTTTAACTTGTTGAAGCATCTCTTCTTGATTCTGCTGGGCACAGCAGATATTGTTTCTTCTAATCATCTTTACAGATGATGTGGCAAAACACCTCTGGACTAAGCATGAAAGTTCATTGTAGACATCTAAAAAAAATAAGAACGGGATATGGAGCTATGGAGAGCAGCATTAGCTTGGTCAGAGTGACAGAACAGAGCTATGGACAATAGCATGGCCATACCTCCAAACACTTTCTATTATGAAGAACAGACATGGCAGAATCTCCCAAATAGATAAACATGTTTATGTGACCATGCCCTTCAGTTAAGAACAGTACTTAACAAATGTAAGAAACCTTGGAGTTCACTCAGAACGCTACAAGACCAAGTTCTCAGCACAAAGGAGATTTATATGTTCCAGAGTGACAGAGGACAGGGATGAGGAACAAAGAGAAAGAGGGAGAAGGGGAAGGAACATGGGAGAGGGAAGAAAGGAGCAAGGGAGAGGGGGGAGGGTATTTATTTGTCCTAGGGGACAAAGGACTGCTTCTCACTAAGGCGGGAACAGATGTGGCCTAAAGGCAAATGGCGGTTTATAAAAAGTAAAAGGGGAAACTCTGTGTTAGGATGAGGTGTTTAATTTTAATTAAGCATGTTAATTAGGTGAGCCAAAGGGGACTTGCGGGCTGGACTTTAATACTTTGATAGCTGGAACTTGGTAGTCAGCCTCAGGAGGTTTAATAAGGCCAAATAAGGGAATAGACCGTGGTTACTAGCCTTAGGAGTGCTTTTTAGCAAGACAGAGCTAATGAGGGAGCAGGGCAAGGCCTGCCAGAGCCTTGTTTGCTGTGCTTGGGCTGACCAGAGCCCCTTCAAATAGGCTGATTACAACTTCCCTGTTCCTTCTCACTTCTCAGGCTGCAGGCTTGTTGATTTCACTGTTGAGCTTCCTCTGGAGGACAAGCAGCCATACTGGGTGTCACCGTCACAATAGGCGTCATCATCACACCTCCAACCCAGCCGGCTTCCCATCCAGTCCCAGCTTTTTTGTCTGGGGGTCTCTTCCTTCCTTGCTTCCTGTGTCCCTAGTCAGGTCAAATCCAAATCTGTGCTGGTCACAGCACCTTAAGAGTTAACCAACTGTTCTTACCTTTGAAATGAAAGCCTGTAGCTTTGTGCTACCTGCCTGTGCTCTGGGAAGTGGTCACACTACCAGCCCCTGCCAAGCTTCCCTTGGATCCTCAGATAAAACACACACACACACACACACACACACACACACACACACACACACACACACACAGAGAGAGAGAGAGAGAGAGAGAGAGAGAGAGAGAGAGAGAGAGAGAGAGAGAGAGAGCCTGGAAAGGGTGCCCTTATCATAGCTCTTAGCTCCACTCCTCCCACCTGCCTTAACTTTAGTGAGCTCCGTTAATCTTGTCCTAGTTAGACATCTCTGAGCACAACCTATACGGGTGGCCACAGCCCACTGCTCCTTCTGAAACCTCACATGGTGGCCTGGTTCTCCTCTCTCCAAGGCATGAAGACCACCTTTTCCTCCAGAGACCCAGAAGTCCTGGCCGTATCTTCCCAGCAATTGGTCCAGGGCTTTCTTTACTGACAGATCAAGAACCAATAGGAGAATAGGACCTTAGCATCAAAAACCACTCCTACCCAGATCCCTTGTCAAATAGGGTAGGCCAAAACAAGGCATGATTTGAGGCAAAAGGACGTGAGTTATTTCACATGACTTTAGACTTAGTGGTTAGTTCAGTGTTAGTGCTTCTAACAGTTGAGTCACCCAGAGGACAGCATGTAAAGTCCTTCTGCCAGTATTGGCTCCGGAGATGCCCTCAGGTTTGGTGGTTGGGAAAAGAAGGTAGTTGCAGGGTGCCTTAGGGGAGACCTGAGAGCAGGTAGCACATTGATAGGTAATGATAGGGAGAGTCTCTGACAAGCTGTATGTGTTGTGGCAGGAAGTTTGTTTCAGGTAAAGTGGCAGTTTGGTGTCTCACATGAAAACAGTCATGTTGCTTGGAGATGAGGACTTGCTCTTGAGCATAAAGGAATAAGACAATTACGGAGAACATACCAGGAGTCTTTGAGGATAGCTACCTGTTTTGTTTTGTTCTGTTTTCTTTTGTTTTTTCAGTCGTAGAGGTTCACTGGGGGATACAGATTGATAGAAAAGGGAATGGTGGTTGGAAGGAGAACATTAAGAGGAAATGACACGGGTTCTGGGTGGGTGGGATCTGGAGAACTGGAAAACTCATGTTTTGCTTTTGTAAAGGGGTGCACTGCTTTGCTCAGGTAAGGCACACCGAGAGAGCAGAAAGTGTCATGGGTTTTATACTAATGTAAGAGGTCTGTGTCATTTCTCCATCTGCTGGGATCTGTCCTCACAGGCTTTGGTGGTCAGCTAATTTTTTAAAAAATGGTGTAAGTTGGGCATGGTGGCTCAGGGCATAGGTAAGGGTTGGAATTTCTATCTTTTGTAAGGTGGTATGTGACAGAAGTAACTACAAGTTTTTTGGGGGGGCATTGTTTGTTTAGTTTTACTAAAGGAGTGGTCACAGGAATGTAACCTTTGTAAGTCTATTTTGTAACCTGCCCCTCTTGCAAAACTTTTTTTTTTAGGCGAAGGCACTTCACATTCCCCAGATTTGATGGCCAGGAGCAACTTACCCTTCCCCCCATTTCCTTTGTTCCATTTATTTATTTATTTCTATCTATCTATCTATCTATCTATCTATCTATTTGTTTTTTTATTATTTATTTTATTTATATGAGTACACTGTAGCTGTCTTCAGACACACCAGAAGAGGGCATCAGATTTCATTAGAGATGGTTGTGAGCCACCATGTGGTTGCTGGGAACTGAACTCAGGACCTCTGGAAGAACAGTCAGTGCTCTTAACCACTGAGCCATCTCTCCAGCCCCTATTTATTTTTTTGTAAGTTAGCTAACCACCAAAGACTGTGAGGTCACTCACAGCCATGAAGGAAAAGACACAGTACTCTTTTATTAGGAAAAAACCTATAGGACTTCCTGCTTTCTCAATGTGTTTATTCCCCGAAAAAAGCAATGTATCCTGTGATTCTCCCCGCTCCTGTGGATCACTGACCAATACAGTTTTTGTGGGAAAGGAACAGAGACCAAGATGCATGGGGGTTCCAAAGTCCTGTGAGTTCGTATGGTAGGTAAATGACCACACCTGGACCAGCTATAAGGAGGCAGATCAACTGTACTTTGGGCGATTCAAGGCTTATAAAATTTTGAGGGACATTGGGTAGAAACATCCAGGATGGGCAAAGATGATTGGTTGAAGGCTTAGGGTACCAAGATGCGTCACTAGCATGGGGAAGCATTTTAGGAATCTCAGGTGCTAGCTGAATGGGTTCTTATCAGAAGAAAAGAAGTTGAACCTGCAATCTAACTGAGGCCTAATGACATTCTACAGGTAGAGGCATGTGTGGGGGCTTTGAATTCCCCAAACAAGCTCAGAGAAGGAGAAGCCCTGCCAATGAACGGAATCTTCCATTACATGCAGGCTATCCGGTCAATGGTGGACTTTGGCCTTAATTAGCAGAGTTTTACTACAGCAGCCCTTTGTAAAATCTGCCTTACTGATTCCTTGGTCCTTGTGTCCTTTGCATGGTTATTGGTGGGGATGCTTGGACCCTAGTTTTTGTGTAGTAGGAGGTATTGTGCTTCTGAAGTGGTATTTTCCATGATAATACCGCCTGCAGCTGTACTTTTTAAAAACTGTCATCAGTTCAAATACCAGTTAGGGGCTCCAGTAAGAGGAGTCTGCAAGGCAAGACGATTTATACAGGAGTGGTGTTTTCATAATATTCAAGGGAAAAGGTTTCCAGAGTGAGAGATTCTCAACACTGGAAGATAACTGTCTTGGTTAGGGTTTGTATTGCTGCTATGAAACACCATGACCAAAAAGCAAGTTTGGGGAAAGGGTTTATGTTGCGTGTAGTTTTAATAAGCTACCACTTTTGCCCAGGGTCGTCCCACATTGTGGCCCCTCCCGGCTTCCTCTTTGTCCTACCCAGCTTAGCGCCGAGATATGCTGCCACCAGCCCTAACCCGGCTTCCTTTTCAGTCTGCCTTTGCTCTGTGAGAGGGCCTGTGCAGTGAGTGGGATACAGCGCTTCTGTAAAAGAACTCTCAACGTCTCCATCTGAGGTCAGATTCTGTCGGGTGTCGTGATGAAGATGAAGATGCAGAGGACCACTTTCATCTGCCAGGACTCTCTCCACTACACTCGAAAGTGAAATCACTTTGAGAAGAGATACAAGAACATGTGTGTGCACCTGGCCCCCTGTTTCAGGGATGTCCAGATTGGTGGTGTCACTGTTGAAGAGTGCAGGCCCCGGAGTAAGACTGTTCGATTCCATGAGCTCAAGGTCACTAAGGCTGCTGGCACTAAGAAGCATTTCAGAAGTTCTAAGGGGACTCTGGCCAATGCCCTGAAACAAACGAAGTTGTTTTCCAACTTAAAAAAAAAAAAATGAAACCCAGGAAAAAGAGAGGATTGCATTCGGTTTGAGGAAAAGGGATGCTCTAGAGCCTGTGGCTTTGCTATATTCCACAAGACAAAGGAGATGTGGTGAGTCACGTTAAGTTATATGGGACGAAGGTGTCTGGGCTTCAGGTGGGATACTTTGTCTCATCCAGTCAGAAAGTTAACAAGTAAGCAAGTATACTGTAGAGGCTGTTCATAAGAGGGACTTGAAAGGAGGAGGGCGTCTACACAATGGAGGAGAGGCTGGGAGTCAGGTTAAGGCTTGCATGGACAGGCGCCTAGATGGAGAGGGAAGGGCTGTTGTAGAATCCCAGGAGAAGGAGGTACTGTCCACTTCACCTGGGTGGATAATTGGGTGTCCATGGTCTGTCCAAGTAATGTACAAAAGTTTTGGTAATATGCATCAAGGGGAATAGTAAAAGAAAGCACCCTTAAGATCTAGCTAGTATTGAGAAATGAGAGGTAGAAAGAGGAACATGGGGCTGGAGAGATGGCTCAGTGGTTTAGAGCTCTGATTACTCTTCCAAAGGTCCTGAGTTCAATTCCCAGCAACCACATGGTGACTCACAACCATCTGTAATGGGGATCCGATGCCCTCTTCTGGTGTGTCTGAACAGCAACAATGGAGGATCATGGGATCAGGAGGGTGTTCGGGTTCAGGTGGGGCATGTAGGAATTACAGCTTAGCTTGGTTGATCAGGCACACATCCTGGAGTCTAACCCTAAGGAGGATCAGTGGTGTGAGACTGCTACACACAGGCTGGATTATTATCCCTATCCAGAGCATGAAGGGTAGGAGCTTGTACCGGAGCTGCCATCCACATGGGCTCCCTGTCTTGATGGGAAGATTGGGCGATGGTTACAAATGCCCTGCTAGATTGGGTCCAATGATTGTGTATGTTATCGAACTTCTTTGTGACTGTTGTTGGAGTCAGTCAATGGAGCCCAAATAGGTGAAATAAAAGGCATCATCAGTCCATGAAGCTTTTAGGGTTCACAACACGGTGGGGGAAGAATGGAGTACCTGGGTAAGAGGGCAGCAGAATGAAGGTGAGTATGTAGCAGTGGGGGTGGGGAGGCTGCAGGTAAAGTTTTTGTTGGAGGAAAGAGAGGACTGTTGCCTTGCATCTGGAGGACAGTATCCTCATATTAGGTCTGGGTAAGGAGGTGGCATGGGAAAGAAGTTCTTTGTTGGGGGAAGACAGTGGCAAGAGATGGCTCTCATTTGTGGAATCAAGACCTACAGAGGATGGCAAATCAGAAAGCTAGATTTAGGAGGGAGAACCCAACTTGAGAGATTGGCTGGGAGGATGTTCAGAGAGGAGGACTAATGGCAGATTCAGAAGAACAGAGAAGGACATGAATGACTTTAGACAAAGGCTTGATGGTAGTGAGACTTGGCCCTTTCTCGAAAACCTCAGGAATGTTTCAAGGCTCCTCTGAATCTGGAAATCCAGTGTACTCAAGTAGAAGGTAGAAAAGACAAATTATTAGATACTAACTTACGACTTATTAAGCAATTCACATAAGGCTTGTACTGCCTAATACCATGGGTGACTTCACGTGATACCTGGAACAGAATGACCTGCAGGCGTAGCTGAAACAATGGGTCATCGCTCTTAACAACTGTAAAAGCTTACATTTGTCAGCTGTAACACATGCCACATAAAACCCAAAGCCCCCATGCTAACTGCAGGCTTGCTTGCTTGCGCCACCTTGTGGTTTTAGAGTATAAAATGAGAGTGCAAACGGAACTGGAAAGTGAAGGTTTCCCAGGAGCTGTCCTGGCTTTGGTCCTGGTGGTACCTCCTCTCTTCCGCTCTCATTGGTGTTGGAGGCTTATTCCAAAGACATTCCTGCAACAGGAACCCATGACTGAGGCTGACTGAGAGAGTAGTGCAGTCAGACCATGTTACAGAACATGAGGCGTTTTAGCTTAAGAGAATCTTTTAGACCCCAAGTCAATAGATTTTTTTTTTTGGTATTTGTTTGTTTTGTTTTGCTTTGTTTTGTTTTAGGAGAAATGCCAAAGGAAAGCCTTTGGTTTATATCAGTGGTTCGCAATCTTCCTAATACTGTGATCCTTTAATACAGTTCCTCGTGTTGGGGTGACCCCCTAACACAAGCCATATAGGAAAGGTTACAAGAAACAAGTGACTTTTCTTGAGATAGCTCACCATTTTTTTGTGGCTACAATGGATGTGCTTTGAGTAGCATGGACCCCAAAGACATCTTCTCCTTGCTGCTGATGTGCCTTTCCTGCTGCTATTATGTAGCCTAATGATTCCTGGGTATCAATCCACCCTATTGGGCCAATGTCCTGCATGAAGATGAGCTTTCACGAATTAATGTTGTTTAGATGAATTAATTACTTTATAGAATTCCTGATTTGATTAAAATAATTTTAGGAAGAAAGTTTAAAGAGATGGTTTCAGTTGTTTTGCCAGAGATATAATAAAGTTAGAATCAAGAATAGAATATGCCCGGGGTTGGGGATTTGGCTCAGTGGTAGAGCGCTTGTCTAGGAAGCGCAAGGTCCTGGGTTCAATCCCCTGCCCCGAAAAAAAGAAAAGAAAAAAAAAAAGAATAGAATGTGCCCATTCTTCATAGAATAGTAAGTAAAGGCTGCATAATAAGGAATGCAATGAGCTTTCATAAATGGCACTAAGAAGAGAAACAGGTTTGGGACAGGTGATCAAGAAAAAGCATTCATTCCAAGTCAGGTCAAAGAATGAGGCCACAGATGTGCACTATGCTATAGCAAGGCTATGTGAAACTGTTGCTTTGAACTTATAATGAGCTTATAGAATGAAACAGTGCTTTGAACTTAATATTGACATCTTTCTATAACTTCCCTTTGGGTAACATTTTATCTGTGAGGTAATTTTATAAAGAATTTTCGTCTAATACGCAATAGAAAGGCTGAGAGAAAAAATAAAGTGTGGCTATTGAGGCTCTGCTCCATTCACATATGTATATCTGCATTATGTCTGTCTCTCTATATGAGTATACATACATTACATACATATACATACACATACACATACACATGTAGGTAGGTGTGTGTGTGTGTGTGTGTGTGTGTGTGTGTGTGTGCCTGTGCATGATTTCATTTTCCTTCCTTTTTTTTTTTTTTGCTCACTAACAGTTAATGAACACTGAGACTCTTGCATGGCCAGTAAGAGGTCCCAAGTAATTAAGTTTCTTTTCTTAATCCTCTACTGCTATCAGCAGAAGTAAAGTGCCAGAAGCCATCAGCTCCTAGCCCTCAGAACAGTTAAAGAGAGTTAATAGCCAGAGGTAATCAGCTTCTGGTCTGCCTATCTGCAGTCCACCTCAGGACCTGGGTGTCAGGGCAGGACCCTGACAACCATAAAATTATGTGTTGTTGATTCATAACTGTAATTTTTCTAGTTATGAATCATAATGCAAATACATGATATATAGGATATCTGATATGTGACCCACAAAAGGGGTCTCAACCCAGTTGAGAACTGCTAGAGGATTGTGTGTTTATGGCTACAAGGAGGGATAAGAAAAGAGATTTTTCCCAGCAGGAAGCAGGCCAAAAGGGGAGTGCATCCCCACAGCTGAGCAACTGTGACTAGTAAGGGTTTACTGAGCAGAGTGGGTTTGTGTGATGGTTTGTATATACTTGGCCCAGGGAGTGGCACTATAAGGAGTGTGAGTGTGTGTGTTGGAGTAGGTGTGTCACTGTGGGCATGGCTTTAACACCTTCATCCTAGCTGCCTGGAAGCCAGTCTTCTCCTAGTTGCCTTCAGAACAAGAGGTGGAACTCTCAACTCCTTCAGCTCCATGTCTGCCTGGATGCTGTCATGCTCCCACTGAGAAGGCTAATTCCATGACAAACTTCAAATTGGCAGTTTAGGAGATTAGGCCTGAGAACTGAGCAAGTCCAAGTAAGGCGATTACTAATAGGAAAAGGCTTTAATTCATCTGAAAGATGTTACTTTGAGAAGAGATTTCTGTAGTATTCTGGTTACATAGAAATGCTTAGAACCATCTATGCCTCTTCAGAAATGGTCTGAGGGCGATTAGACTATTGCCAATAATCAAAAGAGCAAGGACTGTGCATGGAAACCTTTGAAACAGTGAAACAAAATAAGTCCTTCTTCCCGTAAGTTGTTTCTCTCAGGCATTTTGTCACAGTGATGAGAAACAGGCAGTCATCATCTTATGGAAGGACTTCGGGTACATTAGAGTTGGATAGAAACTGTAGAACTCTAGATGCATAAGTTACTGTAGCCAAAAGACTAGTTCTGAAGGGTAATCAGTAAAAAGGGCCTCCAGGACTCTCAAAAGGAAACTATGCAATTATTATAACTTGATGGTGTTACCTACAGGAAAGCCAAACAGCATGCTGCCTGTCTGTGTGAGTTACACAATCGGTGATCTTTAAATTAACAAAGAACAAGGGAAGACTACAGAGATTACATGTTTTCTCTGTTTCTATGCTGGCTAGCTCTATGCCAACTTGACACAAGCTACAGTCATCGGACAGGAAGGAGCATCAATTGAAAATATGCCTCCAAAGTTCAGGTTGTAGGCAAGCTTATAGGGCGTTTTCTTAATTAGTGATTGATGAGGAAGGGCCCACATCATGTGGTGGAGTCACCCTTGGGCTGGTGGTCCCAGGTTCTAAAAGAAAACAGTCTGGGTAAACCATGGGGAGTAAGCCAGTAAGCTGCACCCATGGCCTCTGCATCAGCTCCTGCCTTCAAGTTCCTGTCCTGCTTGAGTTCCTGCCCTCACTGTTTTTGATGATGAACTATGATTTGATTGTGGGACTGTGAGTGAAATAAAGCCTTTCTTCTTCATGTTGCTTTGTTTGCAGTGTTTCATCATAGCAATAGTAACCCTAACTAAGACAGGTACCATGACTGAAGAGTGAAAGCTTTTAGTCATTTTACTTTACCATATTCTACAACAGGTTGTATAGTAAAAATAGATAAACTGTAAGTGCCTTAGTCAGGGTTTCTATTCCTGCACAAATGTCATGACCAAGAAGCAAGCTGGGGAGGAAAGGGTTTTATTCAGCTTACACTTCAACATTACTGTTCATCACCAAAGGAAGTCAGGACTGGAACTCAAGCAGGTTAGGAAGCAAGAGATGATGCAGAGGCCATGGAAGGATGTTACTTACTGGCTTGCTACCCCTGGCTTGCTCAGCTTGCTCTCTTATAGAACCCAAGACTATCAGCCAAGGGACAGCACGACCCACAATGGGCTGGGCACTCTCCCCTTGATCACAGTTGAGAAAATGCCTTACAGCTGGGTCTCATGTAGGCATTCCCTCAACTGAGGCTCCTTTCTCTGTGATAACTCCAGCTTGTGTCAGGTTGACACATAAAACCAGCCAGTAGGTCTTTGGGGCTTAAAAAATCATTTCAATATTTCATTGATCTTCCTTTATTTTGTAAGTGAAGAAGCAGAAGCCAAAAAAATAGCTTCTCTCTTTATGAACTGAAGTTCTCTGAAAGAGCTACAACTATTTTAAATGTCTTATAGATGTTTGATCTTAGCTAACACATCAAGACTAAAGAAATGAAAGATTGCAGGTCAAAAGACAATTATCTCACTCTATCTTAGTCTAGGAATGTGTGTGTGTGTGCACATATGTTTTTTTGTGTGTGTTGGTTTGTGTGTGTATGCATGCTTGTGTATGTTCGTGTATGTTCATGTGTGTATATGTGTGTTTGTGTGTGTTCATGAGTATCTGTGTACATGTGTGTCTGAGTGTGCTAATGCCAGCCAGAGGTTGATGCCAAATATCTTCCTCAATCACCACCTTATATTTTGAGACAGAGTCTCTCACTGAACCTGGAGCTCACTGGTTGGGCTACACCAGCTACACACCAAACATGTTGCTTCCAGGACATGTATCTGGCTGTTAACATGGATGACAGAGAGCTAACTCAGGCCTTCATGTTTGCAAATCTTTACCAACCAAACCATCTCCCCACTCCCAATCCTGGCCCTTTTAATGACTTTCTTTTTCTATCTGAGTTCCTTAACATTATTGAGACTGTTAGGTTAAAGTCTTATAATATATCGTTAAGCTCAGCAGGCATCTAGCCTCCACCAATCCTAAAACTAAGAATCCTGTGAGATCACTTCTAAAACCTACACATCTCTCAGCTTTGCTGTGTGTAGCTCTGGGGTCATCATTAATGTATTTGGTGAATGTATTGTTTGGTGGGTTTTTTTCTAGACAGCATCTTGTCATGTAGATCTTACTGGCTGGCTTCAGGTCTCATGCTCATGGGAATTCCCCTGTTTCTACCTCGAGAGCACCTCTGTGCCACTCTGACATTTTTTAAAAAGCTTGCTCTTTAAGCTGTCAGCACAATGCTGTCTTCATGCTGCTTCCATTGCTTTTGGCTTCTTTTAAAGCCTTTACATTTGTTAGCAGAGCATTTTGGTACAAATCCACCAAGTACACAAGCAAATTCATAGTCTATAAAATTATACATGAACATGAATATTTTTCCTGTAGAAGCCAGCCTTCTGATCTTTTGGATATTGTATATAAAAGGAACAAATAGCTTCTCAGAGTACAGAAAAGAATCCCATCAAAGAAAAAAAAGCCTCCTATACTGAGCAGTCACTGAGATAACTGAAAAGGAGAGTTTCATCACACTTAGAGCAGGAACAATAAGAAGAGGGGGTTCCATTTATGTAGCTCGTAAAGTTGTCTGCTGGGCCAGGGTTCTGTGAGTCTAACTGCCCTCTAAATGTCGATTTTCTTCTATAAAGTTCAAGACACATGGCTGGGGACAGGCTGAGGGTTATTAGCTTTGTGCTTCCAAGCACTGCAGTGGGGGAGTGCGGGGACTTTTATTTGCAATAACTTTGGGGATATAGTTCTGGAAAGCGGACAGGATGAGCCAGTCCCCAGCTGGACTCTGGGTCTATGTGCAATATCAGCTCTGTGTAATTCTAGGCTGGAATCACTTTGTTTTAAGGTTAAGTGTGTGTGTGTGTGTGTGTGTGTGTGTGTGTGTGTGTGTGTGTGTGTGTGTGTGTTGTGTGTGTGTGTTTACTCATCTGAGCAAGTGCCTATGGAGGCCAGAAGAGGGTAGCTATGAGCTCAATGACATATGTGTGCTTGAAAATAAATTGAAGTCTGCTGCAATGGCAGCAAGTGCTCTTAGCCGCTGAGTCATCTCTCCGGCCTCTGGGTTAATCTTCTTGACTAAAAACTGAGGTGGAAGGAACCTGAGAGCATGTGCAGCCCAACTTCCTCCACAAGCAGAGCCCACGTGAAGGTGTGATGTAACCAGGTTATTCGATTGGTTATCTACAAAGCACAGCACAGTGGTGGAGAGGGTGGGAACCAGTACGAAACCCCTCTATATAAGGCTGGGTCTCATTTCCCTTGGGGGACCTCCTGAGAAATCAAATGGAAGAGTGTTCTGGGGTTAGAGATGTAGCTCAGCAGCTTGGTGAATGCTTGAGGACCTGAACTCATCTCCAGCACCACAGAAAATTCCAAATGGTGGCTGTTGCATGTGTACAATCAAGGACTTCATAGGTGGGCCCAGGAGGACTGGAAGTTTAAGGTTATTCTCAGTTACATAGCAAGTTTGAGTCCAGCCTGGTCTCTATGAGACCTTGTCAAAAATAAACAAATATAACCAAACTCACAAACCCTTCAGCTTTGTAATGTACAATATAGCAGGGGGCATTTATCCCTTCCCTTGTCCCCTTTGGTTGGAAGTTGGCCTCAGGATATTGACTCTCTGCCTTCCATAGGACAAGACAAAGAAAGGTACAGTGGAGTGTAAAGACAGTTTTCTCATCTATGCCTCTGATCATTGAATCAAGGTTCCTTCTGGGCTGTTGGGTTTCCTTCTGCCTCTCTGGGTTGACACTTGGAGACAAGAAAAAAGATATGACCATGGGGTGGCAGTAACACATGGAAGTTAACTTCGGTTTTCTTTGGACATGGTTAAAGAGAAGTCTTCCATTGCAGGAGCTGGTCCATAGGCTTAGGGTGATTAGCATACTGTTCACAAAGGAGAACAAGGGAGCTTCTTTCAGAGGATGCAAAGGATGGCCTTCGTGTTTGGGTGATATCAGTTACTATACAGAAGTGTCTGGGATCAGTGCTTAGAAGTGACTCATCAGCTTCTGACCTTATTACTACAGGACCTTAGCTTATCAGCAGGCAGCAGCAGTTAGGTGAAGCTTCACCCAGCATGGATCTAGTGGCTAAAAGTTTATTTTGGGTTATTATTTTTAATTGGATTTGTACATATTTAAGTCTGCTACCAATAAGCTTTGGTGCTTATAGTTCTTGGTGTGTAATAGGGAAAGAACCTGGGGACCGATGGACATAGGTCACCTTTAGCTTGTTAATAGTATACTCTTGGGACAGTGTCGGGCTGAGTTGACAGCCACTGATCCCTGGACAGCCAGACCTCTCACCTATGCTCTCATACTGCTGTGTTGTACTCAGAACTACCTGAGGCCATCATGTCTGTCTGGGAAGACCAACCATGTAAGAACTGGTCACTCTAATAGGATGCGCTGGCTAGTTTTTAATGTCAACAACCTAGAGTCATCCAAGAAGATGGAACTACAGAAGAGGAAATATCACCATAAAATGACCTGCAGGCAAACCTGTTGGGTATTTTCTTTATTAGCGATCGATGTGAAATGGCCCAGACCATTACGTGGGGTACCACTCCTGCACAGATAGTGCTGGAGTGTACAAGAAAGCAAGCTGAGCAAGCCATGGGTAGCAAAGCAATAAGTAGCACCCCTCCATGGACTCTGCTCCACTTCTAGCCTCCAGGTTCCTGCTTGAGTTTTTGTTTTGACTTCTCTCAGTGATGGAATGTGACCTGAGAGTTGTAAGCGGAAATAAACCCTTTCTTCCCCGAGTTGCTTTCGGTTCTGGGGTTTTATCACAGCCATAGACACCTTAACTAAGACGTAGAAGGTACCAAAACACTGATACAGCTGGGGTAGTAACTCTAGGATGCCATGGAATTGCCACTTATTAGGAACTGTAGAGTGTGTCTTAGGTGGCAGGAGACAGGAGGATCCTGTCCTCTGAACCAGGAAGTATAAGGGTCAGAAAATTGCTGAAGGAAGATCTGAGTCAGATAGTATGCAAAAACAGAGCGTTTATTCAGCAGAAACAACCAGCATGTGGGGATCAACCATTCTCTAAAATGGTAACTCCAGACAAAGGCACGCATGTCTTCTTATAGGGAACAGGCGGAACTCTCTAGAAGGATTAGGTAATCTGAAATTTCATTGGTGGGCCCTAGGGGGGGACAAAGGTGGTTGGTGGTCTGCATTCCTATGTCATGAACGTTCAACTATGTGATGAAATAGGGCTGTCCAGCATAGCTGGCCCTGCCTCAGATAAGATGTTTCCCCATTTTTGTGGTTATCCCCAGGCTGTTCTTTGGGAGGGGGTTTTATGTTCTTATCTGTTCCTAGATCTGGTGTCTTATGACTTAGGTTCTGGGACTTACGGTCTATTCCTGAAGCTGGTGCCTTACGGCCTTTTGTGAAATCAGGCCTGGTCCTAAAATAGAGACAAATGGGGTTTATGCTGCCCTTTCATTAGCAAAGGTTTATATGTTGGATTAGACAAAGGTGGTTCTTGGGCAACTTAACATTCCTGGCCTTTCTCAAAAGCAATTAACGTGTCCAGTCTCAGTGTCAGTCTGGATGTCAACGAGTAGCCAAAAACTCAGCTAGCTTTCTTAAAGCTTGTCTTACATGGCCTGGAATGTACACCCGGGTTGCCTCTATTTCCCATTGGCTCATGTATTTGAAAACTTAGACCCTGGTTTTGGGAGCTTGCGGAATTATTAAGAGGTGCAGCCTCCTGGAGGAGGTATATCACTTGGGGGAACCTTTTAGGGTTTACGCTCTTGCTCCACTTCCTGTTTGATCTCTCTGCTTCCGGTGTGCAGTTGAGACGCCCAGCTTTCTGCTGCTGCCACCTGCAATCATGTCTCCCCTGCCTTTATGAACTCTATCTGGAACAAAAAGCCAAAATAACACTTTATTCTACAAATTGCCTCAGTTGTGGTGTTTTTATCACAGCAACCAAATAATTGATATAAGCTTTGCTAGCAATCAGGCATCTCCATCGCCTGCCCTGAAAGACCCCCGAAGGGAGCCCCCCACTCAAGTCTCGGGAAAGGCGCGCACCCAGTAGGACACAGAGACCGACCTGCTGCAATCACACGAGGAAGTTTTATTGTAAGCGAGATGAAACGAGAGCTCAGGCCAGCATGCTGGGGTCGAGACTCATACACCACACAGGGAGTAGAGGAGTTCGACCCCGACCTGACTTTTCACAGAGCTTATAAAGGAAAAAACCACAAACCAGGGGGAGCAAGAGGGAGGGAGGAGGGGAATTCCAAAACCATAAACAGCCCATACAGTTAGGTCATATACTAGTCATGTGTAACACCAGGCAACACACCCAGGGCTTTGTGACATTGTGATTAGGGGCAGTGACATTTTACAAGGCCATTGGGACATTATGGCCGGAGGCTATGGGTCATTGTGGCTGTTCCAGGAAACTTTTCATGTAAGAATGTTCCGGGAACCATTGTACAGCAAGGGAGGGTGAAAAGTTCATGTTCTCACAGACCCTACTTCTTCTTTTTTGGGTACAGACCCAACTTCTTCTTTTTGGGTAGTTAGGCGGCTTATTATTAATTTTTAATCCTTCAGCCCCAGGGACCTCGTGATAGCAGGATATATCATCACCAGCTGCTAGGATAGGACACATTCCCATGGTTACGGTTACGTATCCTCTCTCCACGTGTGCTACATCCCCTTATAAAAAGCCACTTCCTCTTGGCTCTTTTTTCTCTCCACCCTCTCCCAGAGGCGACTTCTGTATACTCCCCAATAAATCTCCCACATGATCCCACCAAGATTCCCCCTGGTGTCTGTGGCTTAGATCATAACAAGGTTACAAGCAAAACGGCTTCGGTCACACAGACACCGAATTCCTACAGTTCCTTTTGGCTTCGGCACTCTCCGGTGGAGTTCCGGGCTTTTCTTTAGAAACTCAAAAGTCATCTTACTGTATCTCCAGACAATCTGGAGCAGCCAGGCCTCTCAGTCCACACCCAGTTCTCCTTTTCTCTTTCCTGTAAGGATTGCAGGGATCTGGGTCATCCTCTCAGCTATAAGCAAGTAGAGGCAAAGTGCTTGCTGGGCACTGAGTGAGAATCCTAACCGCAGATCCTAGAGAGGCTGTTACTGGAGGCCCCAGACGAGTAACACCACAATTTAAGATGCCTGCCGAAAGAATGCTGTCCATGTAAGAAGAGGGAGATGGTCTCCACTTGCTTTTAAGAGGGGGAGAGCGGTGTTGGGGTGACCCATAAACACTGGTTTTTCTGGCTACGAAAATGTTCTTGTGTTTATTTTGTTTTGTTTTTTTCCAATTATTACTTGGAACTGGCGACAGCAGGCTAGCAGAATATGTAAATGTAATTCCTCACCTGCCTTTAAGAGTAGGGTAAACTGGGCTGGAGAGATGGCTCAGCGGTTAAGAGCATTGACTGCTTTTCAGAGGTCATGAGTTCAAATCCCAGCAACCATATGGTGGCTCACAACCATCTGTAATGAGATCTGATGCCCTCTTCTGGTGTGTCTGAAGACAGGGAGAGTGTACTTACATATAAATAAATAAATCTTAAAAAAAAAAAAAAAAAAGAGCAGGGTAAGCTGCCAGGAGAAAGTGACCTTCCTCAGCCTACCAACTGAGTAAGGAATGCGGCTTTTTACATAATAAAGAACTTCTGCCAGCCGGGGCTTGTAGGACAATGAGAAACTTCCCGGCAGGCTGTAAAGCAAGCCCAGGTGAGGAGGCTGAAGGAAGGAAGTAGCCGGAAGCAGGTGTGAGAACTACCGGGAGAGACAAAATGAGAGATAAGTCAGGATAAGCTAGTAGCTAGCTGAGAGACTGCCCCAGCGAAAGACCGGAGCTTTGAACTACACAGAGGTCTTAATTTATTATTAAATAAGACATTATTATATAAGGCATTAAATAATAATGTCTTAACTATTAAATCTCAAGCAAGACCTGCAAAAGATTGGCAAGAGGGCAGAGCTATCTCTGTATCAGCAAGAAGTCTGAAGATCCACAAAAAAACAAAAAAACAAAAAAACAAAAAACTAGCAAAGGAATAAACAAAACCAATCTTGCTGAACCTTGAGCCTGGACTTTGAACATCCAGACACGTGAGAAAATAAACTCGTTATGTTTATGTCCGCTAGCTGTGGCATTTGTGGTGACAGCCCAAACTGGTTAAATCTTTTTCCATTTTACATAGATTATGTAAATTTTACATTTACATCTTTACATAAACACCTGAATCTTTTAAATCTCTCCCAGCACCCAAAACAGTGCCGGGTCCTCAGAACTCTGGTGACAAATGTGTGCTGGTTTGACTCTGGTAGGACCCCAGGGCCAGGCCTCCTCCATGTACAACTTGGAAAATTGTCACAGTCCCACTGGACCTCCCCTTCAACTTCAAAATCCAAGCATTTTCTGAGACCAGAAAGCTCGCCCAACCTCACCACAAAGCTGGGTTGTGTTGGCTGCTAATGTTCTTGATGACGAGATGTTTGTCCCAGCTGTGACTAAGCATCTGCGTGATAAGATCTATGCCTTAGGCAACGCAGACCTGTCTAAGAATCAGAAAATTCAGAATTCTAACCACGTCTAGCCCTAATGAATTTGGATGAAAGAAAATTGTGCCCCCCGTACTCATTAGGAGGTTAACACCAGATCCACAACTGTCAACTCAAGAAAGACCAAGGGAAGTGCCAATGATCGGGTTTGTAAGACTGCTGACATTGCTATTTGAGTAGAATGGAAAATAATTTAAGCCGGGGAGGTATGTAATTGGAAATAAAACTTGCTTATTGATATACATGCTACAGATGCCTGTGTTTTGTCTTGTTTAGTTTTGAGCAATTTATTATCAGCCCACAAGAATGCGCTGAGCACAGTGTTTTAAGACGTAATGAGAAAGTGCGGCATCACCTTGGGAAATAGCTACGGTGCGGCTGAGAGTCCCATTGGCATTTTTATAGATTGGGTTTAACGGATGGAGAAATCAGTAACAGATGCAACAATAAGAAGAAAACTAATATATTGGTCATGGTTATCAGCGGGGGCTACCACAAAAGATATAAACAGAAATAGATGAATAAATAGAAATAAATTGTGTTTGCGAGGCATAGAGTGTTATAAGGATCCAGTGCTCTCTCAGCATCGTGAAGCACCTTGCTAGGCCGTAGGAAACAAGTGGGAGAGGGGTGACAATATCTGCCCCTTATGAAAGCATTCTTATGGAGGTTCCAGACCTTGGGGAAAGACATGGCTGAGACCAAATAAAGCAGCATTCAATGAGGCACCATGTCGAAAAGATTCTACCACATGGAGCAGACATACAGCTGTCCTAAGGAGAGCCCAGAATTTTTGTGTAGCCCAGGTTTCGGGCAGGCATCTCGTTGAAGGACAGGGCAGCAGAGTGTATCTTGAAGCTGTATGTAAACAGCACACTCTCTGCTTAGCTCTGTCTATTTATCTGCTGTGGCTAAGAAGGGGACTTTTGGTGATCTGGAGAAGAGTGGTCCTACCCGACACTTTGGAGACACTCTGCTTCTGCTTAAGAGTTTTGGGAAAGGGACAGGTTTACGGTAGCTGAGCTCTCAAGGAAGGTTCCAGAAAAAGGTGCTACTTACTTGAGCTAGACTTCTGGGCCCCAGGTTTTGTAAATGACCTAGAGAAGGAGGACGCTTTGTGTTGAGTGTGAAAAGAGACTCTATTCAATGTGGCCATCTGTCCTCACCACAGGAGGGCAGAACTTTTGGTATCAATCAAATAGATTCATTTTTACAAACAAGAAAAGGATGATCTACGTGCTGAGCGATTTTAAAGGACAACTCGATTGCTTATAAAATGCTGGAGAGATGGCTCAGCGGTTAAGAGCATTGACTGTTCTTCCAGAGGTCCTCAGTTCAAATCCCAGCAACCACATGATGGCTCACAACCATCTGTAATGGGATCTGATGCCCTCTTCTGGTGTGTCTGAAGACAGTGACAATGTACACACATAAATAAAATAAATAAGTCTTTAAAAAAATAAATAAATAAAATGCCAGTATCTGGTGCACTGCCTCCTTAGGTACTATACTGAACTGTTATGCCCAAGTCCCAGGGACCCCCAAAGACCACTGAGGAGCCAATACCAATGTAAGCACACAAGGGTCTTTATTACAAGCTCATGAGCAAGGACTCTCACTGTCACTGTCACAGCAGGTCAGAAGTGAGAGCCCCAAGTGTAGAGGTATGGGATATTTATTGTACTTACAGCAAGCTTGAAGAATTTCTGCTACCTCAGTTGAGTAAGCTGGGAGAGAGGGCACTGGGAGGGAGTGAATAGCTGGACGCTAAGTAAGGTAAGGATCTAATGACCTCACCCACTCCTAAGAAGGAATGCCAATGGACCTACCTTGTCTTGTGATGGCCCTCTTCAATAGTCACAGCTGTTCTGATAAGATGGTAATGGCTGTAACATGCTCAGAGGACGGACAGTTTTTCACGACACTACCTGATTCCCTTCTTACTCGGGACACAACCTTTTCAATTTAATTTATTTTATTTTTGTGTGTATGAGCATTTGCCCGCATTGCTTGCCTTTGAGTGTGGACCATTTCTTTAGCTTCTGAGGGCATATTCTTGACTATATTGTTTACACTGGACATAATCAAATGAGCTGTAGACTCCAAGAAGCTGGTATACTATCAGCACCAGGCAACAGGGCCTCACAGAGTCTTAGCAACTTGGAGAATAAAGATCTGGCTACTTGGACTACTTCTGTGCTAGTCAAGGGTCAAGAAGTCAAAGACCTGAGAGCCCTAGAGACGACCTAACCTTAACTTAGGAAATTCAATGAAATAATACAGCCCAGAATTAGCCCTCAACACATGCTAAGTGTAACAACTCTAGAAATATCACGGACGCTAACACATGCCATGTCCTTTCAGTGAGGCTGTATAGCATCCTAGAAATATTTAGTTTCTCTCCCAATTTATTTTTCCTCTTTAAAAGACGGACAATGAGGTTTTCAGACCTGAGCATCTACTGTTTTTCCAATGCCATTATTATTACTTACTTATTATTACTTATAATACGACAATACATATGTATTTGGTGTTTGGCAAGCATATGTAGCCACGGAAATTTGACAGGGATAGGGTTTTTGTGTTTCTGTGTTTTGATAGCTGAGCTGTGACACACACATAGGGCATAGCTTCATCCAGATCAAGATAGTGAATGTGCTGGGCATGGTGGCACACATTTTTAAATCCCAGACCTTCAAAGTCAGAGGCCGATGGGTCTCTGTGAGTTCAAGGCCAGCTAGGTCGACAGAGTGAGTCCCAGGAGAGCCAGAGATACATAAGAGACACTGACTAAGACAAAGCTAAACCAGAAAGACTGAACATTCACAGCCTCCCAGAGGATACTCTCAGCCCTCCAAGCTCTTGCTTCCCATTCAACCATCAATGATTCTGTTGGTTTTTATTACTGTCCACATAAATGCCTACTCCTGAAATTGGAATGCAGTTCCATAGGATGTAGTCATCTGTAGCTCCACTCCCTGTAGCTAAGTGACTCACCCCTGCTGGGGTAGGTGTCCTTGGTTCTTCGCTGTTCTCAGACAGTATTCGCTATAGGAATGATACACAGTTTACGTATTCCTCCCCCTTGTGGTCATTTGTATTTAAACAGCCTTGCTTTAGAGCCTAGGTAGGCCTTAGACTCTGAATTCTCCTACCTCTGCCTCCCTAAGGCTGGGGTCTCCTGCTGCAACTGGGTTCCTCTTTCACCCATATCCTCTCCCGAGCGCACTTCATGGTTCTCAATTTCTTTCCTATAAGAGGCAGCGCCTCAGCTGTGCTACTCTTTTTAGCCCAGCATTTTGGTGATGTCAGAACCATGGGACAACCACCAAGAACAGCACCAGTAGTGGAGTCGAGTTTGCCCAAGGTTAGAGGATAAGGAGTGTGTGCTGCAGAGGGCAGAGCTGGAAAAGTGACCCAGGCCCCTGGAGGAGCCCAGAAGATCATGAATAGATCCCAGACATTGGACATTGAGTTATTTATAAGGCTGGAGTTTGGTTTTAATTTGTTCGGATTGTGACTCTGGCCCTGCTTCTTCCTTCTTGAAGTAAGAAAATACTTAAATTATTCTTGATGTTGGATTTTTAAAAAGATACTTGGGATTTTCTAAACAATACCAAAATTTTAAGGTTTTCAAATTTGTAAGACTGTGGCACTTGGGGCTGGAGAGATGGCTCAGTGGTTAAGAGCACTGATTACTCTTCCAGAGGTCCTGAGTTCAATTCCCAGCAACCACACAGTGGCTCACAACCATCTGTAATGAGATCTGATGCCCTCTTCTGGTGTGTCTGAAGACAGCTACAGTGTACTCACAAATAAATAAATAAATAAATAAATAAATAAATAAATAAATAAATAAATCTTTTTTAAAAAAAACTGTGGGACTTTAAAATTTGGAATCTCTATATTGTAATGTTGGTGATATTAATGTACAATCCAGGGGATATAATAGAAACAAAAGGTGATAGCTTGGCAATAAGTGATGTGTTTGTGTGTCAAGTTAACAAGGGGTCAATTGTGCTGGCTAGTTTTATGTGAACTTGAAATAACCTATAGTTATCTGAGAGGAGGGGACCTCAATTGAGAAAATGCCTCTAGGAGATCTGACTGTAAGCAGGCAAGCCTGTAGGGTATTTTTTTTTTTTTTTTTTTCGGAGTTGGGGACCGAACCTAGGGCCTTGTGCTTGCTAGGCAAGCGCTCTACCACTGAGCTAAATCCCCAACTCCTCAGGGTATTTTCTTAATTAGTGATTGATGGGGTAGGGCCCAGCCCATTGTGGATGGGGCCATCCCTGGGCTGGTGGTCCTGGGTTCTATAAGAAAGCAGGCTGAGCAAGCTCTGAGGAGCAAGCCAGTAAGCAGCATCCTCCGTGACCTCTGCATCAGCTCCTGTCTTTAGGTTCCTGCCCAGTTTGAGTCCTTATCCTGACTTCCTTTGACGATGAGCAATGATACGGAAGCAGAAGCCAAATTAACCCTTTCCTCCCTGTCTTAGAGTTTCATTGCTGTGGAGAGACACCATGACCAAGGCAACTCTTATAAAGGCAAATATTTAATTGGGGCTGGGTTACAGTTTCAGAGGTTCAGTCCATTATCATGATGGTAGGAAACAGGCAGGCATGATACTGGAGGAGCTGAGAGTTCTGTATCTTGATCCAAAGGCAGCCAGGAGGGGACGCTCTTCTGCCCTGAGCAGAGCTTGAGCACTAGGAGACCTGGAAGCCCACCTACACAGTGACGCACTTCCTCCAACAAGGCCACACCTACTCCAACAAGGCCACACCTCCTAGTAATGCCACTGCCCATGGGCCAAGCAAATTCGAACCACCACACTTGCTTTTGGCCATGGTGTTTCATTGCAGCAATAGTAACCCTAACAAGGACAGTGTGAAAATGTCTTAAAGAAATCTGTTGTGGAGTACCTACCAGAGAAGACTGCTCACACATGGTTAGTTTAAGCCAATAGAAAGTCTTTAGCCCGGCCAGCGACTATACTGAGTGTTCAGTATCCCAGTGTGGCACTGAGTCTCCCCCAGAATGAGCTTTCAAGCACAGACAAGCATATCCTGGGTTGACATACTTCAATTAGCAGGAGCAGTTAGCCAGATGCAGAACTACAGAGGCCAAAATGCAAGGCGAGTACATTTAGAGAGTTCGCCATAACTGTGGACATTTGGTCTGGCAGGTGAGTTCTAAAACACATTGAGTTTTACAACCCAAACAGCACATTCACCAGAAAATCAATGTGAAAGCCCTGGGAGTCGACTAAGGTCTGGGGCCCTTTTACAAAACCTACTGCTCTATATGCTTAAAAAAGATCCTTATTGTGATCATAATTGAAGACACTTATAGATACGCATGTGGGGCCAAATCCCCAAGCCCTTTTACTTGCCTGGGATCCACAGCACTCTGGAAACTGTCTAAAATGAAGTGCCTGCTTAATAATATTTATACTTATATATTTAAAAAAAATAGAAACATGCCAGACTCCAAATTAGATGATAATTTGAGTTTATTTCCCACATTTAGTAGATGGAAGCCATTTCCCGAGGAAGCTGCAGGGGTAGTTGCAGCTGTGAGGGAAACAGCTGAGATCTGTGGCCTGCTGCTCATAAAGACAGACTTTAAGAAGCCTTGGATAGTAGATATACACAAGGGTGTCCCCAGCTGGCTCTGTAAGACTGATAGAGCCCCACGACTCTCACCTTCTAGGGGTTCAGTTCACACCTGTGGGACAGGCTCACTCAAGGCTCACTCACTCCATAGATGGTCCATTCATCAGGTTTCTCCAGTGGGCATCCTACAGTCAGAAGTCCTTCCTACCCACTGACTCGGTGCAGGCCAGTGGGGCCCAGCCTTGGGCACCTTCCCTGAAGTCAATCTACATTTTGATGGGTTCTGGCAGTGCTTGGGAATGCCTCTAGCCAATCCCCAAACCCCAATACCACTATCCTCGTTAGAGAAGCCTACTTCTAACACTTAGCTCGTTATACAACAAGTCACCAGTGTTTCCAGGGAAAACTCACTTGAGGGTTGTTACTAGTTAGTCAAAACTTGATTGGTTGATGATACCGGAACCACAAAAGGCTTTGTAGTGACTACGGGTAGAGTGTGACGACTCCTGACACCCCCACCACCATCCTGGAAGCTTATTTCTAGGATCCTCCCAGCATTAAAGCTCCAATATAAAGATGTTGAAGTCCTTCACAGTAGGCTACAGTCTTCTTATATAAAATAGTACAGAAATACAAGTTCATGTAATGTATATGGCTTTGTGAAGGAGGGACATAGAGTAGGCCCTAAAACTGGTATTGTTGACCTAGGCTATGTTCTGAGATCTGATGAGGAAATTGGGGAAGTTACTCCCCCAAATCCCAGAACTTCGAAGGAGGAGTAAAGAGATTGTGGGTTCTAGGCCAGCTTAGCCTGCAGAGGGCTTAATGTCTCAAAATGAGCAAACTAACACCTCTGAAAACAAACAAAAAAACCAAAAATTGCCCAAATAAAGATACTCTAGCAATTCCAGGACAATAGAGTAAGAGCGTTTGAAATCACATACAGGTCTCTTTACTGGTGTTGGGGGTCGGACCCAAGGTTTCATATTTGCCAGACCAACACCCTACCACTGAGATACACCCCCTTTCCTTAGCTGGTTTTTGTTTTGTGTTTTTTTGAAGGGAGAATGATTTCCAACAGACTAATATTTATATATATATATACATATATATACATATATAAAACATATACATATTTATACAAAATAGGACATATACATATACACACATATATAAGACATATAATACACTATACATATATAATAATGCTATATGTTGCATATTATAAATACATATACATATATAACATATATGTATATAACTATGTGTGTGTGTGTGTGTGTGTGTGTGTATCACACAATTTTAAGACTGCCTGAGGTAGCTAGGCATAGTGGTACACACTTTTATTCCCAGCACTTGAGAAGCAGAAGCAAGTAATCTCTGTGGGTTCAAGGCCAGCCTAGTCTACATAGTCAGTTCCAGGGAACCTGGAGCTAAATAGTGAGAACCGTCCCAAAAATAAAAAGCCATTACAAATAAGAGTCTGTCCTAAAGGATGGGTGGAATTTGGAGACAGCATATTCCAGGTCGTTTGTTAAGGCATCAGGCTTCGTAGTTAATACAAGCCCTCAAGAGCCCAGGCTCAGCTGCGCCTCCGTCTGCTTCATTTCCTTTTGTGTCATCTAAGGACACGCGAGTCTCCCACCGGCAATCTGTTCAACCTGGGGTCCCCACCGATGGCCCTGCTCTGAGTTATTAGTAAGTTAAAAGGTGCGAATGTGAGCTTTACGGGAATGATTGTGAGTAGAAATCTGCGTTTATCGGGCAAGTTTCATGAGCCTGCACCGTCTCCTTTGATCTTGGAAGAAGTGTTTAGGCCAAAAGCAGCAAACACTAACCAACTGGGTGGTTGGGGCCAAGCTACTTCTTCTCTGAGCCTTTTTCCATAACAGAGAAAGATATGTGTTGCGTGAGGTGTCAGGTGTCTTAGGGGACAGCGATAAAATGAAAGACGAGACACAAGGATTGTGACTGTGAGGCTAGCCTGGGCTACACTGTGAGGAAGCAGGAACTTGGTATTTTCGGCTTCGATTTTCAAAACTCGGTGCGAGTTGAGTTGCGGGAGTTTGAAAGCAAGAACAAGACAAGCTGTGAAGAAAACTTTCCAGCAGAGGGCGCAAGACGCCGAGGATGAAACACAGGAGGTCTTTTCGGTTCTTGGTAAAGGACTCCTGGAGATTCTCTGCTGATGGCAGAGAGGGGGTAGACACCGGCTGTGACAACAGGATGTCCTCTGATCCATGCCGTAACATTTTTCTTTTCTTGTCTCCACCCAAGCCCCACCCAGTGTGTCAATCATTCCGTCCTGGAGGTTCATCACAGACACTGACGCTAGCTTTTGGGTGTACGACCCCTGTGAAGAGAGAATTTTGAGGTACCAGGAAACGGCAAACTGCATCTTTTTTCTTTCTCTTCTCTAGTAATCGAATCTGTTTGCCACAGAGTAAGGCTGCCTAATGGAGGGCAAAGCTACCCATTCTGTTTAGGATCGAAGCCAAGCTTTCCATAAACAACCCCCGGACCCTGAAGGAACACGTGACTTAAAGTCTTCCTTAACTGGAAGGGACGAATACCAGGCCTGCCCTGGGAGCAAGTTCTGAGGTGAGTTTCCTCAAGCAACCACAGAGATCACAGACAGACCTTAGCTTTGTTTGTTTGTTTCATAAGGCCTGTAGGTCTTCAGAAAGTAATCGCTGATGCTCAAATATGGTATAGGAGCTTCCCACTAATGCGCAGCCTCCTTCTGAGTGACAGTACAGCGTCTGCCTGAATTCCTCCCGGACAGCAAGCTCATTTCCTTACTAGATGCCTGTTCCTCGCGTGAGCTTCCCCGACTCAAATACTGTGATGGTTCCTTCGGTTTGCCAGTATCCATGACCCTGAAGCTTCAGTCCAGTGGACTGGGTCAGATCTGTTTTGTAAATTCAACCCGATCGCGTTCACTCGGCAGGTTTTCCCACCACTTGAAAACAGTCACAATGTTCGTAAGCCCAGCTATCTGCGGGACTCAGGCAGGAGGATGGCAAATCCAAGACTAGTCTGGATATTTTAGAAAGAATATGTCTCCGAGTTTAAAAAAAAAAAAAAAAGTTAAAGGGCTGGGAGCGGGGTAAGTGTGAGATGCTCAGTAGGGAGCTGGCTGGCTGCCTGTGATGGGATACCATGATGAACTTATTCAGTGTATAGCAAAACCAAAGCAAACGGATAGATAGCGAGTAGCAAGTAGAAAGACACAGCATCCTGAGGCCTGAGAGGGCAAGAAACGAAACGGACCAAATCAGGAGCTTACAAACATGCAGCGGAAGTCCACCGGCAAACCCCCACTGAAGCAGGGGGCTGGAGCTCCTGGTTCAGTGTCTCCCGGACAGAGTAGAGAGTGCAGCTAAGTAAAACCAGGGCATAGCAGCAGAAAAGACACATTGTATCAGGCACTTACAAACATCCAGCCGAAAAGACTGGGAAACTGCAAGCTACTGGTGCTGATCCATCCTTCCAGGCAGGCAGAACATCCTACCGGTGGACTTCTGCCTTCCCGTTCCAGTACGTGTGTTTCAATGTCATGGGATAAACAATAGTAATTTCAGCTGGAAGCTGTTTACCTTCTAGCTGTCCTCAAAGACAGTATTTTTCGCTTTTGGGTTTCCTTTTCTCCACTATAGAATGTGCGTGAGGTGGGGTGGAGGGGACAGTGGGGGGAGGGCTGTCTCCAGACAAGGGGTCTTGGAAGACACTTGACAGGAACATGCTAGAGTGTGGGACAGCCCTCCTCATTCTCAGAATTCACCTTTAACAAACATAAGATGTACATGTCTATTTACCAATATATTGTGCATGACAGCACCTCCAAATAGACACACACACACATACACACACACGCGCTCGAAAAGGTTTTTTTTAAGTTTTACATTTATTTACCTATTTATTTAGTTTATTTTTTCTAATTAGCTTTTACATTTTATTAAAAACAGACATTTTCATATAATATATCCTAATTCCAGTTTTGCCTCTCTCTACTCCTCCCAATTTCTCCCCATATCCTCTCTTATGCAGATCCACTTCCTTTCTGTCTCTCATTAAACAGACTTCTAAGAGATAACAACAAAATATAACAACTAAAATATAATAAAATAAAACAAAAACCATTGCATCACAGTTGGACAACAAAAACCAACAGAAGGAAAAGAACTCAAGAGAAGGCATAAAAATCAGAGACCTACTGATACACACACTCAGGCGTCCTAAAAATATTGAGTTGAAAGCTATACTACATGTGCAGGAGAACTGGTGCGGACCCACGGAGGCCCTGTGCTTGTTTTCAGTCTCTGTGAATTCACAGGAACTTTGCTCTGTTGGTGGACAGGGACCTGTTATCATCGTGTCCTTCAGCCTCTGTTCTTACACCCTGCTTCCTCTATACGGGGGTTCCCTGAGACATGAAGGGGAAGGATGTGATGGAGAGATTCCATTTAGAGCTCTGTGTATGTGTGTGTGGTGTGTGTGTGGGGGGGGCGTGTGTGGTGTGTGTGTGTGTATGTGTGTGGTGTGTGTGGGTGTGTGTGTGGTGTGTGTGTATATAGTGTGGTGTGTATGTGTGTGGTGTGTGTGTGTGTGTGTGTGTGTGTGTGTGTACATGTGTGTGTGTAATGTCTGGCAGTAGGTCTCTGTATTTGTTCCTATCTGCTAAAAGAGGATACTTCTCTGTAGTTGGCTGAATAAGGCACTGATCTACTGATTTAGGAATATAGCAGAATATCATTAAAACTCATCACTTCTTTCTTTTCTTATTGGCTATGTTATGTATTTCCATTTTAAATGTTATCCCCTTTCCCAGTCTGACCTCCCCCCGCCATATCCTTGCCCTGCTTCTATGAGGAGGTTCCCAGTCTTGAAAGACCCCCAAATTTGGGGAGACTCTCGCTCCAGTCACGGGTTGGGGTACCCCCAGGAAACACGAGAAGCCGGTCTTGATGTAATCAGCAAGAGGCAGTTTTATTTACGAGATCTTGGGCTGACCCATATCTCACACAGGAGATTGAGTCAAGCCCGAGCCCTCTAGGCAGGAGCTTATATAGGGGAAAACCAGGGGTTTTTGTGGATACATAATTGGCTAATACAAAGGGTGCACAGTTACTATTGGCATGGAGTTACATCAACAAAGCATACGTGTAATCTAGCATCTCAGCAATGTGGGCAGGGCAACTCATCTCACTGCAGCAGGGGGATGACCCATCCTCAGGGATTTGAAGGAAGGGGAGGGGGTGGCTCCAGATGGCCAGTGTCCTTGGGAGCTGATAGTCGGGCCAGTGAGCCCTATCTCAAATTCTCTCAGGCATGTCTGGACTTTGTTTGAGACTAACTTTTTGAAATTTAACTCTTCATTCTCACCTACCTACTTCCACCTCACAGCCCTGGAATTCCCCTACATTGGGATATTGAGCCTTCATAGGACCAAGGGCTTCCTTCTCCTATTGATGCTGGACAATGACATCCTCTGCTACATATGCGGCTGGAGCCACGGGTCCCTCTATGTGTACTCTTTGGTTGGTGGTTTAGTCCCTGGGAGCTCTGGAGGGTCTGGTTGGTGGACATTGTTGTTCTTCCTATGGGGTTGCAACCCCCTTCGGCTCCTTCAGTCCTTTCTCTGACTCCTCCATTGGGGTCCCCATGCTCAATCCGATGGTTGGCTGCAAGCATCCTCATCTGGATCAGCAAGGCTCTGGCAGAGCCTCTCAGGAGACATCCATATCAGGCTCCTGTCAGCAAGCACTTCTTGGCATCAGCAATAGTGATGGTGGCTACATATGGTGGAGCAGTCTCTGGATGACCTTTCTGTCCATCTCTACCCCACTCTTTGTCCCTGTATTTCCTTTAGACAGGAACAATTCTGAGTTAAATTTTTGAGAAGGGTGGGTGGCCACATCCCCCAACTGGAGGCCTTGCATAGCCTCTGGATATGGTCTCTACAGGTTCTCCCTCCCCTTTGTTGGACATTTCAGCTAATCTCATCCCTGTTGGGTCCTAGGAGCCTCTTGCTTTCCTGGCATCTGAAACTTGCTGGTGACAACCCCCAGTTCCTCATCCCCCATTGCTACACACCTCTGTTCAAATTCCTGATCCTCTGTGTATGAGCTCTATCTCCGCCCATACCTGATCCTGTCCTCCTTCCCCTTCCCTCTCCTCTCTTCCTCCCAAGTCCCTCCCACCCTCTACCTTCCATGAATAGTGAGCATTTTGTTTCCCCTTCTAAGAAGGACTGAAACGTCCACATTTTGGTCTTCCTTCTTCTTGAGCTTCATATGGTCTGTGGATTGTTTCTTAGGTATTCCAAGCTTTTGGGCTAATATTCACTTATCAGTGAGTGCATACCATGTGTGTTCTTTTGTGACTGGGATACCTCACTAAGGATGATATTTTTTAGTTCCATCCATTTGCCTAAGAATTTCATGAAGTCATTGTTTTTGATAGCTGAGTAGTACCACATTTTCTGTATCCATTCCTCTGTTGAAGAACATCCAGATTCTTTTCAGCTTCTGGTTATTATAAATAAGGCTGCTATGAACATAGTGGAGCATGTGTCCTTATTATATATTGGAACATATTTTGGATATGTGCCCAGAAGTAGTATAGCTGGGTCCTCAGGTAGTACTATGTCCAATTTTCTGAGGAACCTCCAGACTGATTTCCAGAGTGGTTGTAGTTTTGCAGTCCAGTTTGCAATCCCACCAACAATGGAGGAGTGTTCTTCTTTCTCCACATCCTTGCCAGCATCTGCTGTCACCTGAGTTTTTGATCTTAGCCTTTCTGACTGGTGTGAGGTGAAATCTCAGGGTTGTGTTGATTTGTATTTCCCCAACGACTAAGGGTGTTGAACATTTCTTTATGTGCTTTTCAGCCATTCGATATTTCTCAGTTGAGAATTCTTTGTTTAGCTCTGTAGCCCATTTTTTAATAGGGTTATTTGATTCTCTGGAGTCTAACTTCTTGAGTTCTTTGTATATATTAGATATTGGCCCTCTATCAGATGTAGGATTGGTAAAGATCTTTTCCCAATCTGTTGGTTGCTGTTTTGTCCTAATGACAGTGTCCTTTGCCTTACAGTGTCCCATCTGTCAGTTGTTGATCTTAGAGCATAAGCCATTGGTGTTCTGTTCAGGAAAATTTCCCCTTATTTAATTTATTTATTCATTTTTCTGCATGAGGATGTGTGCCATGGCACGTCTGTGGAGGTTGGAGAACAACGTGCAGGAATCCTTCCTCTCCTTCCACCACTGGATTCTGGGAAGAAATTTAGGCCATTAAGCTTGGTGGCAAGGGTCTTTATCTGCTGAACCATGTTTCCATCCTGCTAACAATTTCTTTAGATCATTCCTTTTATTTTCTCTCTTTGTGTTTGGAATTTCTTTCCCTGCACCTCTTGAACTTTACCATAAACGTTGGTGCTAGAAACCCATTGAAAAGCCAGTTATAGTAATGTCCTAGATGGTGTTCTGTTGATGTGAAGAGACACCATGACCACAGCAACTCTTATAAAAGAAAACCTTTAATTCGGGCTTGCTTATAGTTTCAGAGGTTTAGTCTACTTTCATCGTGGCCGGGATTACGGTGGCACTCAGGCAGACATGGTGCTTAGAGAAGGAGCTGAGAGGTTTACATTCAAATCCACAGGCAGCAGAAAGAGAGAGACACTGACTGGGCCTGGCTTGAGCTTTTGAAATGTCAAAGCCCACCCTCAGCGACACACTTCCTTCAACAAGGCCACACCTCTTAATCCTTTCAAAATGGTGCCTACGAGCCTATGGGGGCCATTTTCATTCCAGCCACCATAGGTACTTGGCTATAAAAAATGCTTTTAAAAAATGTTAGTTGCCTAAGTATTAAAATTATCCTGAAGTATGAGCACAAATGGTATTATTGCAAAACTCCAAAGGTATTCCTATTTTGCCATAGATAAAAGCCTATAAAAACATTTTAGAAGTTTTGTTTACATAAAGAAATAGGAGGGAGATCTTGTTACAGCTGCATCCTTGGTTTTTTTTTTTTTTAACCCCTTCTGAGTTGCCCAAACCAGAGAGTAATCTGTTAAAAGATTTTATTTATTTATTTATTTATTTATTTATTTATTTATTTATTTATTTATTTATTTTTTGAGCTGGGGACCGAACCCAGGGCCTTGCACTTGCTAGGCAAGCGCTCTACCACTGAGCTAAATCCCCAACCCCCAAAAGATTTTTAATATCCCCAATTAGCTCCTCCTTTAATTTTGATGATAACTTAGACTTGGTCACCTGACTCACCAAAGAAAGTGCAGCCTCTTCTCCAGAGTGGCTGGCTTTCTTAGGGTCAATTGACAACTGTCCCTCCAATGTCCTACAGGTTTGGAATCCCCAGGTTAGCACCCAAAATTCTTACTTGAGAACGCCCTTCCCCAAAGTGACGAACGGAAAAGTGAGACTCTTGATGGAGGATGAGTCTCTCCTAACTAACTGCTGTTTTTCTCATAGAAGGGAGATCGAGGATCTGGAAATAGACCGTTTTACCAAAGAAATGTAAGCCCCAATTTGAAGATGGTCGCTTTAGCAGGAAGAATTACCTGTGCCATGTCATCATGAGGAGGAGAAAGATTGCTGGGGTGCAGTTCTCACTAAGAAGCCAAGCACCGCAGGACGCCTTTTGTGTTGGTCTTTTACGGGTGCGCTAACCAACTTAAACCGCTTCAAACTTAGGTGGTCAAAACCAGCACACATTTATTATCTCACGGAGCGTGGGGGCCACAGACTTCGTTAGTTCATGGGGTTGGTTGGCTGTTGTTCGTTTGTTATTTTCTTCTGTTTAAGATTTAAAAACATTCTTATTCCTGTATGTTTGTATTAGTGTAACCAAGGCCAGAAGAGGGATTCAGACTTCCTGGAAACTGGAGTTACAGAGAGTTATCACCTGTGTACTGTAGGTACTGAGGACAAACTCTGGGTCCTCTGTAAGAACAGCCAGACGGTGCTCTTAACTGCTGAGCCCTGTCTCCAGGTTTGCACATAGCTTTCTGGATCCTCCGCTCCAGAGAGCCTCTGTGGCTCACATCAAAATGTCAGCTGGGGTTAGGCTCTCCTCTGAAGGCTGAATCTGCCTCAAAGGCCAGTCACGCAGTTGCTGGGGGTGATTCCGTTCCTCCTGGGCTGTTGTGTTTCCTTGCCATATAGCCATCCTTATGTGGATTCTCCTCAGAGCAAGCATGTGGATGAGGAATGGTTCAAGTGGGCCGAAGCCAGCCTTTCAAAATCTTTTCTTCTTCTTCTTCTCCTTCTTCTTCTTCTCCTTCTTCTTCTTCTTCTTCTTCTTCTTCCTTCTTCCTCCTCCTCCTTCTTCTTCTTCTTCTTCTTCTTTTTTTTTTTTTTAACTTTTTGTGTGGCTATCTTCTTTTGGGTTAGTTGCAAGGAGATTACTTTCTTGCTTCTTCTAGGGTGTAGTTTCCCTCCTTGTGTTAGAGTTTTCCATCTGTTATCCTTTGTAGGACTGGACCTGTGGAAAGATAGTGTGTAAATTTGGTTTTGCCATGGAATAGCTCGGTTGCTCCATCTATGTCAATTGAGAGTGTTGCTGGGTGTAGTAGCCTGGGCTAGCATTTGTGCTTTCTTAGGGTCTGTATGACATCTGCCCAGGTTCTCCTAGCTTTTATAGTCTCTGTTGAGAAGTCTGGTGGAATTCTGATAGGTCTGCCTTTATATGTCACTTGATCTTTTTCCCTTACTGCTTTTTTTTTTCTTTGCAAGGTTTTGCTTTGTTTGACAGCAGTTATGGGTTGAGGGGGCACACAGGCCTGACCCCACGTGAGGAGACCCACGGCAGTGCTGGTGGTCCTGGGGGACCAGCCAGAAGAGCTCAGCCGGAACCACTGGCTTCGAGGCTTTGTGTTCATTTCGCCTTCGGCCCCTGCTCGATAGGCTTCCCGATGTCCTTCCCCCAGAGCTTGAGGCCGATGGCTCTCTCAATTTTGCCCAAAACCTGGTTATACGGAATGGCCCATCCACTTTCATAGTCTGCGATGACGTGCGGCTTTTCATTGGTTTTCGTGGCCAGGTCCTTCTACGTCAGGCCTTTGCTCTGCTGGCCCACTGGATCACTTTGCCCACTCCTGGGTCACCCTGTCCCGATGTAGCTCCTCTGTTGCCCGGTCTAGCTTGGCTGTGTTTTTAGTGATGGAATGCTGCTTGTTCTGGCCAGCAGCCCATTTCTTGGATGTCTCCACATCTTCTCCTCGTCGCTAAGCTGCTAAGATGGCCTGCTTAGACTTGGCCTGTTCGGCCGTGGGGCCCTTCTTGCGCAGCACCGTCACGGTGTCCCAGTCATTCTGGCCATGGAGAGGCGAGGGTGGCGGTCTGTCCGGTGGCTCTGGCAGCTGCTCCAGACCAGGTGCCTCCCTTACTGCTTTTAATATTCTTTCTTTGTTCTGTGCATTGGGTGTTTTGACTATTATGTGACAGGAGGAATTTACTTTCTGGTCCAATCTATTTGGAGTTCTGTAGGCTTTTTGTATGTTTATAGGTATCTCTTTCTTTAGGTTAGGGACGTTTTCTTCTATAATTTTGTTGAAGATATTTACTGGCCCTATAAGTTGGGAGTCTTCACTCTCTTCTATACCTATTATCCTTAGGTTTGATCTTCTCATTGTGTCCTGGATTTCCTGGATGTTTTGGATTAGGATCTTTTTGTGTTTTGCATTTTCTTTGTTGTGTCAGTGTTTTCTATGGTATCTTCTACCCCTGAAATTCTCTCTTCAATTTCTTGTATTCTGTTGGTGATGCTTGTGTCTATGACTCCTGATCTCTTTCCTAGGTTTTCTACCTCCAGGGTTGTCTCCCTTTGTGATTTCTTTATTGTTTCTATTTCCATTTTTAGATCCTGGATGGTTTTGTTGAATTCCTTCATGTGTTTGGTTGTGTTTTCCTGTAATTCTTTAAAGGATTTTTGTGTTTCCTCCTTAAGGGCTTCTACCTGGTTACCTGTGTTCTCCTGTATTTCTTTAAGGGAGTTATTTATGTCCTTCTTAAAGTCCTTTATTATCATCATGACATGTGATTTTAAATCAGAATCTTGCTTTTCCAGTGTGTTGAGGGTATCTAGGGCTTGCTGTGGCAGAACTGGGTTCTGATGATGCCAAGTAGTCTTGGTTTCTGTTGCTTAGATTCTTGGACTTGCCTCTCACCATCTGGTTATCTCTGGTGTTAGCTGGTCTCGCTGTCTCTGACTTATCCCTCCTGTGAGCCTGTGATCTTAGGTGTGTCAGCACTCCTGAGAGACTGGTTCTCTCCAGGAGGAATATGGATATGGAGAGCTGTGGCACACGGTTAACTCCAGGATGCAGATGGAAACCAGAAGGATCCTGTCCCAGGCTGCTCCTTGGTTCCTGTGTCCTGAAGACTCCATGTAGGTCCCTTGAAACAGAAGTGGTGGTTTCACCTGTGCTCTCAGGTGTGTCAGCACTCCTGGGAGAGCAGCTCTCTCCCTGGGGGGCTATGGGTATGGAGGGCTTTTTTAAACTTTATTTATTTATTTATTTCACGTATGTGAGTACACTTGCTGTCTTCAGAAACACCAGAAGAGGGCATCAGATCTCATTACAGATGGTTGTGAGCCACCATGTGGTTGCTGGGAATTGAACTCAGGACCTCTGGAGGAGCAGTCAGTGCTCTTAACCACTGAGCCATCTCTCCTGCCCAGTCTTTCATAATCTTATTCTGAAAATACCACCCCATTGCTTTTCTGTATTTTATTGATTGGCCCACACAGGCAAGGAAAAACTTACATAAGGGCAGAAGCTAAGGGGCTAATGATCATTGGAGCTAATTTGGAAGTCATCTGCACAAATGACTTAATAAATGTTGGGGAAAATGAATTATTCCTGTTTCCCAATTGGGGGAACATAGTTCCAATCATACTTCCACTTCTAAAGTCTTTCAGGATTTGATACAATTAAAATCCGTGAGGGTGTTGCTAGCTAGCTGCTGGCCTAGGGTTGTAATATGGATCCTGTATCATAGATCCCTGAAGATAAGAGAACATCCCAGAGTTTAATGACAAGGCCGGCTGCCTCAAAGGGCAGTGAGGTCTGCTATACCAGCTCTGTCAGCCCAGGACCTTCAGCATCCCATGCTCACCCAGCTCATCCCCACAGACCCAGCCGAGATGCAGCAATCTATGCATGTTGCTCTGTTGAGACAGGATCTCAACTGTATAGCTCAGGCTAGTCTAGAACTCACCATGTAACCTAGGCTGGCCTTTAACTCATCATCCCCCACCCCCACCACACACACACACACACACACACACACACACACTTAGCTCTCTGAGTTCTAGCATCGTGCTCCTGGCCAGACAGTATTCTTGCATATGGCGTTGGGATAGGCTACTCTCGGGCTGTATAGCAAACTGTGCTTCTGGGTCGGAGAATGCATGTTCACATGGTTTTTCCCCCTCTTTTTTTTTCCATCTTTATTAACTTGGGTATTTCTTATTTACATTTCTATTTTTATTCCCTTTCCCAGTTTCCAGGCCAACATCCCCCTAACCATTCCCCCTCCCCTTCTCTATCAGTGTTCCCCACCCCATCCTCCCACCATTACCGCCCTCCCACCAACAATCACGTTCACTGGGGGTTCAGTCTTAGCAGGACCAAGGGCTTCCCCTTCCACTGGTGCTCTTACTAGGATATTCATTGCTACCTATGAAGTTGGAGCCCAGGGTCAGTCCATGTATAGTCTTTAGGTAGTGGCTTAGTCCCTGGAAGCTCTGGTTGCTTGGCATTGTTGTTCATATGGGCTCTCGAGCCCCTTCAAGCTCTTTCAGCCCTTTCTCTGATTCCTTCAAGGGGGGTCCTGTTCTCAGTTCAGTGGTTTGCTGCTGGCATTCACTTATGTGTTTGCCATATTCTGACTGTGTCTCTCAGGAGAGATCTACATCCGGTTCCTGTCGGCCTGCACTTCTTTGCTTCATCCATCTTATCTAGTTGGTGGTGACTGTATATGTATGGGACACGTGTGGGGCAGGCTCTGAATGGGCGTTCCTTCAGCCTCTGTTCTAAACTTTGCCTCCCTACTCCCCCCTAAAGGTATTCTTGTTCCCCTTTTAAAGGAGTGGAGCATTTGCATGTTTTTTCCCCCTCTTAAAAAATTACTTATTTTATTTGTATGGAAGGTTTGTCTGCATGTGTGTCTGTGTGTCATGTGTGTGCCTGCTGCCCCCAGAGGGCCAGATGATGGCAACAGATCCCTTGAAACTAGAGTTACAGACAATTGTGAGTTCCCGTGGGAGTGATGGGAATCAAACCCAGGTCCTTTGGAAGAGCAGCCAGTGCTCTTAACTGATGAGCCATGTCTCCAGCCTCTCCTCCTCTCTTATTGTTTTCTTTTTGTGCTATAATGAAGATCAAACTCTATTGGAAGGATTCGGTTTGGGTTTCTCCCTGTCGCCCCCTGCTGGTGAGGTTGTTCTCCTCTTCACTCTCCGGGAGTTTAAATTCCACAGTTTGTGGCACTCCATTCAGATACTGGATTCAGCTGTTTACCCTGGTTAAGGGAAAGCCAGAGCTCAGGAGAAATCCTAACACAATGTATAGTCAGCATGAAATAAAAGTTGGAGCATCAGGAAAAGGAATCTAATATTTTTATCTTGTTGTTCAAATATTTTCTGTCCTGCTCCAAGTTGTTCCTCTGGTCAGGACCCTACCTGGTCAAGCATCATGTCTTCAGGCCCTGGTGTACAGTGACTTCCTTTGCCCAGTAAGGCGTGGATGGGTGTGAAGGGAAGCTTTACCAGCTGGAGTAGTGTTTGCTGCAGGCCTCTCCCTTCTGCCATAACACTGATGACCTTCCAGATGGATACCCAGAGGAGAGGCCGAGTGGAGAAGATCCCCAGCCAATCCACCAGAAAATGAATGCAAGCGAGAAATGCAGTTTTTGCATAGGACCTGAGACTCGGGGCTTAGTTTGTTATAGCAGCAGACCCCAGCCAATCCTGACTGATACAGATCCCAACTTAAAGATGCCTAAGGAGCTCACCACCTCACGTTCGGGACACATGACAAAAACATAAGGAGAGGTGGAGGGCACCATGCCGTCTGGGTATTAGCCAGCATTTCCTGTGTCCCCTGGATGGAAGGCCAAGTCAGGGACAGAAGAGAGCTGGAACTTATCAATGAAGATCTGGAACCTGGGTCCCTATTAACACCTCTCCTGCCTCTCCTGTCATCCGTGTCTGCTTGCCCGTCTCCTAGCTGCAGCCAGAACAGGGACAGGAAGTTCTAGTATGCTCTGTGTAATTTTCCACAGATGTGTGCATCGATGGCATGGATGAGGAAAGGGAGGAGATATGAATCTGTGGGAGCGCAGAGAGAATATAAAAAAATGAGTTTAACTACCACTGAGCATTTATTTGCAAACATTTCCCTTAGGTCACGGTCCATAAAAGTTTCTTCGTAGCTGGATTCTACTGCCCTCTTCCCCTTTCTTTGTTTTTTACTTTTTCTTTTTTAACCTGCTTGGCAACTCCTTCATTTCCCCTTCTTTTCTACCAATTAAAGAGCTGCACTTCCTTTAGCTCTGACTCAGCGTGCATGTTCGTGAACCCAGAGTGCACAATGACAGACACAGGCAGGTTTGGTCCCATGTGCAGATCCTTCACAACTAGTGGTGAGAGCAGGGGAGATGGTCCACGGGCAGCGCTGGGCACAGTCTGTGGAACACACTGGGAAGGCTGCAAATGAATGCTCTGTGAGTTCAAAGCTGTTCTTATTCATAACTGTGTACCTGCCAGGAGTGGGACAGACGCACCCTGATCAGTATCCTCTCTGCTTTGAGACTTGGAGTAATATTTCCACATGCAGGTGCTCCAGCCAACCCAGGATACTTATTAAACACACATATTAACTGACCATACTTTTTTTTCTAAAGAATTACTTATTTATCTTGTGTATACTGTAGCTGTATACTGCACACTGTAGCTGTCTTCAGACACACCAGAAGAGGGCATCCAATCTCATTACAGATGGTCGTGAACCACCATGTGGTTGCTGGGAATTGAACTCAGGACCTCTGGAAGAGCAGTCAGTGCTCTCGAACACTGAGCCATCTTTCCAGCCCTTGACCATACTTCTTTTTTTTTATCGGAGCTGGGGACCGAACCCAGAGCCTTGCATTTGCTAGGCAAGCGCTCTACCACTGAGCTAAATCCCCAACCCCTTGACCATACTTCTAATAGCTGAATATGCACCTCTAGATGTTCCCTTAATCCCAATTAACTATGAAGTTCAAGATCCCATTCATTATTCACGTAAGATGTAGAAAACGATCAAATACTAGAGGTGTCTGGTGTGCGACATTTCTCACCTGTTCTTCTCCGAGCCTTACTTTGCTCATCTGTGAAATAGGATCACCGTTCTCAGCCTCTTTTTATAAGGTTTCATGAGGGCTTCAACGGGTCCAGGGGTAGAGTGCTCAGCTCGTCTCCACAGGTGAAATAAATATTAAAATGTTATTAGTCTTATTCAAAACAGGGAATGAACAGTTGTCTATTAAACACTCAAAACGCTCTAGCGCAGGCCACGCCCCCACCCCTCAGGGATGGGATTCAGTTCAGCCAACAGGAACAGAGGTTTTAATTTCGTCCGGGTCTGGTGGGAGCCGGAAGTTGGAACAGGGTGGAGTACGGTGAGAAGGAATGGGTTTCAGGTTGGTCCCGCACCGCGGCAGGATGGGATTAGCAATGTGGTAGGTGGGAACGTTGTTCTAGAATGCGGATAAGAGTAGACTTGAGAGTGAGCGTCAGGCTCAGAGATGAAGGAGGGGGAGAGAGAGAGGAAGAAAGGTGTTTGCTGTAGGAAACGGACGCGGCTTTCTTCAGGAACTAGGAGGAGGGAGCAGGGATAGAAAAGGATGCTCAGGGCCGTTATTAGAGAGGCTGGGGAAACAAGAGACAAAAGGGAAAAGTAACATGGCAGCTGGAACAGAACACCAACCGCGGGATCTGTGAGAAATCCAAAGAAGGAACCTTCTGCCCAGAATTGCAGTCCAGTAGGAGGCTGTGGGGAAACTATTAACATCCCTGTAAGAGAACTCTGCTTTTCCGATAGGACTTTCTGCACAGGGAGTTCATATTGGTAGGGTAATCTTAACTGTGCATCCAAATCACCTTAACAACGAACTATGGCTCAATCAGGTTTCCATAATCAAAACATTCAATACAAACAGGGAGAAAGCATTCCCAAAGAATGGGCTAAATGGGACCCAGATTAAAGCAGCCCCTTCCCCTTTCCCTCTCCCCAAAGCCCTCTGTGTTCATTCCTGGGATCAAACACTGTATATTAGTGGTTCTCAACTTGTGCACCAAGGACCCCTTTGGGGGTCACATATCATATATCCTGCATATCAGATATTTACTTTAGGATTCATAACAGTAGCAAAACTACAGTTACAAAGTAGCAATGAAATAATTTTATGATTGTAGGTCACCATAGCACGAGGAACTGTATTAAAGGGTCGCAGCGTCAGGAAGGTTGAGAACCACTACCGCACATGTTCGTCAAGCATTCTATCACAGAACAACCTCCCCAGTCCAAAGCAGTGCTGTTTAACTTCGGCTACCCAGGAACCACCTGGGAGCTCTTAAAAATCTTTTTTTTTCTTTTCTTTTCTTTCTGAGTTGGTGACAGTAGCATGGCAGGAGACGACAGTCTTCCCAGTACTTTGGAGGTTGAATCAAGGTCGTGAATTTGAGACATAGGAAGACCCTGACTGATACAAAACAAAACAAAACCAAACCCAACTCCAAGCCAAACAAATTAAAACCCACCACTACCCAAAGCCCCAAACCTCAGGGGCAGCAGCACAGCTGAGTTAACTGAGAATCTCTGAGCCTGGCAACCTGACATGAGTTTAAAAGTGATTGTGATGGGTACAGACCGTGTTAGTGAAGAACTCTGTCCAAGGAAAAGGAGGCATCAGCCTAAGGGGGGCCTAGAACGAAGAGATAAAATGAAAAGCCAGAAGCTAGCAGAACAGGAGCTGGTAAGGAGTGAGGACGGCTGGTGGGGATGCTGGAGTAAGAGTGGGTGGAGCCCAGCCCAGGAGCCTTTCTTACCAAAGGCAATGGATACCGAGCTCTGGCCTCCACCGCCAGTGTGTGTGTGTGTGTGTGTGTGTGTGTGTGTGTGTGTGTGTGTGTGTGTGTGTGTTTCCGTGGGTCCATGGCAAAGCTCTGAAGCTCCCGGATCAAGCTAGCTAAGAGAGCGCTCCCCTGCTGATGGTAGCTTTAGTGCAGAAGGGCTCACCTTACTAAGTACTACAGTGAACGGAGGACTGTGGGGGACTTTGAATATTTAGCGTTTTGGTGCCAGGGATCCAATCCTTGTCTTTACAAATGCTAGGTTGGGCCTCTCTGCTGAGCAGTGCTCTGAGTCCTGCAGGAAGACTTTATGCAGAGAATATAAGAGCCCCGTTTCTCTCTGTTCTCGCTGCTGCAGAGTCGTTCCATCTCAGAGACAATGGCAGCTGCCTGAGCTTTGGTCAACTGCATCTGTCTGCCTGAAAGAAGCATTTTTGGAATTTCAAAGGAGTTTAAAAATTAAGCCCCTGTCTCTTACTAACTAATCTGTAGAATTTATTTGGGTGTTACCTTCTGGGGAAAGGGTTCCAGAACACGCCACCCCCACCCCCCAAATCCATCCCTGCTGGTGTAGGTGTGTACCTTCTGGCTGAAAGCCACACTCAGGGCCAGTTGCTATGGTTCAAAGCCCAAGGCAGTGTCCTTTACCTCTGCTCTCTTGCCCCACTTCTGACAATTCTTTGCCCTTTGGGGATAGGATGCCTACCGTTTCTTTGGAAGATGGAAAAAGAAGTAAGAAGCTGCTAGGGACAGCCCAAAGCAAGGCTTTTGACAATACGAATGAAGTAGCAAGGGCAGAGGGGCCCAGAGTATGAGGCAGCAGAGCCAAGAGAACTCGAGAGTTCCCACTTTCTGAGAAGGGGGAACCTGGGGTCCAATAGGAGACTGTGGGTGAAACTATAATATTCCCGCTGAAGAGCACACTTTCCTGATCGAGGTGTCTGTGCAGGGAGTTCATCTGGGTGAGGAGGATCTTTAGTGTGCATCAAAATTACCTTAATAACGAACTGTGGCGCTTAGACTTGTTTGTTTGTTTGTTTACTTTTTTTTTTGAGTCAGGGTTTCTCTCTGTAGCCCCAGCTGTCCTGGAACTCGCTTTATAGACCAGGCTGGCCAAGAACTCACAGACCTCAGCCTCTTCTGCCTGCTCCTGGAATGGAAGGCGTGCGCCAACACCGCCAGGCCATAACTAGGTTTTATCAATGGAAAAAAAGTTCCATATAAACGTATAAAACCGAGAGGAAAAAGTATAGGCAGGACCTTCCAGTCGCAGGTAGCGTTCTTGCTAACGCTTGAGTTACCTTTCTTCCCACTTTTAAGGTCACCATGGCACTGTTGCCCACCTCTGCCCAGGTGTTCCGGCGGCGCGGTGCGGCAGGTGCGACACCAGGCCCGCACCTGTGTGGCTTTCGCCCCGCAGCCAGCAGGGGCGGAGCGCGCCGGCTCCCGGGGCGCCGCTCCTCGCCGGCCCCGCCCCCCGCCCCAGGACCCGGTGGCGGCGGGGGCGCGGAGGGCTTAAAGGCGGCGGCGACCGCCCGCGGGCAGGCGCGGGGCGTCCCTTCCTCGCCCGGCGTCCGCGTCACCTCCCCATACCTGAACCTGGAGTGCGGCGCGCCTTCTCCCCGCCCTCCCGTCACTCCTGGTCGCCGCACCAGCGCTGCCGCCGCCCAGGGAGTAAAGGTCGCACGGGCGGGTGCGAGCGAGCGTCGGCGCCAGCGGGTCGGTCCACCCGAGAAAGGGGCGCGGAGGAACTGGGACCGACCCGGGAAGACTGCGCCAGCGGTGCACGGAGATCGCGTGGGGAGCGAGGAACGGGGCCTCGGCGCTCAGCCCGGATCCAGCGTCCCGCGAAGCACCCGGGGCTCCGGCTCGGCCCGCGGGGTCATGTCGTACAGCGAGCTCTACAGCCGGGTGAGTGCGGGCCCTGCACAGCCCCGGGGCACAGGTGCGGCGCGGCGCGCCCCGGGCCACCTTCTCCACCGGTGCTGGACGCCCCTGCCAGCGTCTGTGTGGCCCCGGTCCCCGGCACCCCTAAGTTGGGTGGCAGAGAAAGTTTGGGTGTTCCGGGAGCGCGCTGCACCGACTCGCCGCCCCGCAGAGTCCCTCCTGACAGCGGCGCAGCACGGCCCCACGCTTCCCTTCCCTCCGTGTCCTCTCCTAGTCTAGATCTCCTGCTGAGAACCTGGAACCAAAGAGGCGTCTTAGCCCGCTGGGAGCCGGGATAGGACACCAGTTAGGACACCAGCCTCCTCTGAAGCATCTGACTTGCGACCCCATTTTCTCTTGCTTGGACCCGGTTCCAGGTTCTCTGCAGTGCGAGAGCGTCCCTTGGTTTGCCTTTCTTCCGGCGTGAGGCAACCAGAGGGACCCTAAACTTGGGAGAGAAGAGGGACAAGGAGCCTCTTGTCCCTGGGAAGGGCGCAGAGCCTGAAGGAGAGGTGAGGGTAGTGGGTAGAAAGACGTCATTTCTAGTGATCGCAAGGAAGTACATTCTTTAAAAAAAAATGGTATATGTATACACATATAAAATTCTTTTTAATTATGTGTGTGCCTACATGTCTGTAAGTGCACCTAAGGCCAGAAGAGGGCGTCAGAGCCCCTGGAAATGGAGTTACAGGTGGTGGTGAGCCTCCTTTTGGGTGCTGGGAATAGAACGGGGTCCTCTGCAAGCCCTGCAAGGCAAACGGAATGTTGCAATCGCTCTTAACTGTGGAACCCTCTTCTCAGCCCCAGGAAGCCCATACTTAATTTGCCCACAATGGGCGTTTTGAAGCAGCCCCCTGGGTTATCAGACAGGGGAAGGTTGGAGTAATTATTGACCAGGGCTGGAGTGCGTTTTTTTTTTTTTTTTTTTTTCTTTCAAGGTCAGGATGTGTACGTGTGTGGTGGAAGGTAGGGGGCGGTCAGGATTGGAAACAGGTGCAGCAGGGGCGTCTGCTCCCGGGTCACACGGCAGGTGCTGTAGTTAAAGTGACCAGCAGTTTCCCAGGCATTGGTTCTGCAGCCCTAGCCTTTTTGGTTTCTGCTGGGTACGAGGGGGGCAGGGTGAACAACGGCAGGGCCTTTAATCACCCGACATTTTCTTCCTTTAAAAAAAAAAAGTTTCGTACCTCCCGATGTTTGGTTTTCTCGTTCGTCATTTCTGGTGGCTGGGACCTGTTTGACAGTTTTGCCTGCCTGCACGCCTCTGTGCAGAGGGATGTGTGTGTACGCAAGTCCTGTGGGAGTTTGCAATTCCTGTTTCGCCGGCCTGGTGGACAGGTCTGGGCGGGGTAGGAAGAGGTACTTCCGCATCCTCACCTGCCGATTGCTACCTAGTGGCCAGCGCATGGGGGAGCCCTTCAGCTCCGTGGTCTTACCGCCCATCTCAGTTTGAAATCTTTATCTGTTTTTCAGACCGGGTTTGGGTCAGCAAGGGCTAATGCTTCTCTGGTAGTTATGAAGGAGGATGCCACCTGGCTGGGGGCCAGTCCTGGGTTGTTTTGAATGACCTTTGGATCCACCAGGGACCCCCAAAGTGCTATAGATACCAGTCTCGGTAAGGGGTGGAGAAGATATGAACCAGGGCTGGAACCCTTTAGTAATACCAGCTTGGAAAATGCACCCCGCCTCTTTTACCCGTGGGAGTTTAGGGAGGAACCTTGGGAGTTCTGACTTGCGGCTCTGGAGCTGAGAGGCTTATCAGGAACCTGGTCCGGAGGCTGGAAACCAGTAACGCAGGGGAAAACAACCTGAGTTGGATGGAATGTTCAGAGCTGAAGCTGTGTTCCGTTACAGCGACAGCGAGCGAGCGGAGCAACAGCGAATACAAGAGACGAGCAATTGCTTCGCAGGCTCACACAGCGTGTTCTGAAGTCCCAGTGCAGAAGTATTTAATTGCTGCATCATGAAACTAATGAATTACTGGATACACTTGAGTTTTGGGAGATCTAGTTTCAAAAAAAAAAAAACCCACAAAACATTTATACTTAGTTTTTTTTTTTTTTTCAGATAGATCACTCGTTGGGAAACAATTTGGTTTTTTAGTTAGAAGCGAATATATTGCATGCTAATAGGGAGGATGGTGAGTTAGTAGGAGTCTGAACTTGAAACCTGATGTGATTCAAGTGTAATTATGAGTTAGCCATCTATGGACGAAAACCACAGTTCCTGGAACGAGTAAAGAAGTATCTCATTGGCGTGAGAGTTAGGGGTAATTAAAGCGAAACGAACAAAGTCCGGCCTTTAGATGGTTTCTTGTTCTCAGTGATTGTCAAGTTATTGAATCTTAAGTCACAAGTAGGGGTGTGTGTGTGTGTGTGTGTGTGTCTGTCTGTCTGTCTGTCTGTCTGTCTGTCTGTCTGTGTCTAAGCACTGGCCTCCAAAGGTTCTTTTTGTTTTGTTTTGGAGATTGGGTCCCTGGCCGTCGGTCCCACAGCTCACTGTGCAGACCAAGCCTGCCTCTGCCTCCCGAGTGCTGGGATTAAGGGCATGCACCACTACACCTGGGGCGCTTCCAGGTTTTTATGTTGGGCCGCCATTGATCTTTCTGGCAGTTAAATGCACTTACACTATGGCTGAGGACCAGTCAGGTTGCTTTCTAACCACTGTAACCCTGCGTGCCAGTGCGATTCTGAGTGTGAGCCATCAGGTTACGGAGATCTACACACCGTTTCTCAGGGAGATGGTTTGCTCATGTCGTTGTATTATTGAAATATCCAATGTTCCCTTTTATTTGTAACCTACTAGTGGGCTTTCCTAATGTGTCGCACGCTTTAATGTATTATGCATGGTGGAAATAATTATCCGCCCCGCCAACAGCATTTTTAAATGTTTGGAATGGAAATTTTGTAACCCTTTATTGACTATACCTGTTGCCTTAGTTGGGAGATCGTTACTGGAGTATACAACATTATATCAGCTGTACATAGCTCATAGGCATTAAACAGTTCCAGTAGTAACTTAGTATATTAGTATTGTTTCTGGTTACTCAAAGATTTCCCCCCCCACCCTTCTCTCTTCCACTTTAGGCTCATATGCTATGTAGTGTGTGTATGAGCGATGTCATTGATTTATTTTTCTCACGGGCGAAGGGCACTTCTCATTAACAAAGATACTCCTATTTTTAGAATACCCAGCCCCCTTACCTTTGAGGAATTGCTTTCTTTGTAGTGATGATGGGAAAAGAAACTCAATTAGTGCTAGAAGCTTTCAGAGTGACATCAAGGTGAGTCATCTTCATTGACTCATAAGAGAAAGCTGGAGTGGACAATGGACTGTTGTCGCAACTCGCTCTCTCTCTCTCTCTCTCTCTCTCTCTCTCTCTCTCTCTCTCTGACGTATGTTAGCGATTTGTTTTCCAACCACTAGAAAAGACAATGTAGGCTTGATTTGGGCAGACCCTGGAAGGAAGCCCATACATGTGCTAGCATGGGGGATAGGATTTGATGGTTTCAGAGGACAGCCTGATCTTAAACTAGAAATAGCCTCTTTCCTCCAGGCTGAGCAATATAACCTCTAGAGGATTATTTCTGGATACAAAATGTAAACGCTGCTTTTTTAGTTGTTTTAAATTAATGACGTTTTCTGCTTTGCTACTTGATTTATGGTCAGCAGAGTATCTGGGAGACCAGCACAGTTAGGAAGGCTCTTGGATAATCCTTTTGTGCTTAGCTTCTAAATGTCAGGTAGCATCTTTGCGGTCTAAGGGAAACTCAGCATACACATACGTTTTCCTTTCTCTTCAGTGCTGGGGGTGGATCCGGGGGCCTTGCCTACGCTAGGTGAGGAATACCTCAGCTCTACCTGTGGCATTCTGAGTGCTGCTAAGAGTTTGTCCTATTGCTGTCACACCTTGTGAGTGTCAGCTTTGAGCCTGGAGCCTTTACTAAGAGTCCAGATAGGAATGCCACTCCTTGGTAAAACAGAATTCCTGTGATCTAGGGAAGTAGGTCTTAGCTTTCACTTCCCTATACCTCAAGCAAATAGGTTTCATACTGGTGTGATGGTTCGAATAGGTTCGCCCTCCCTCAAATAGACTCCTGTGTTTTAATGCTCAGCCCACAGACTATTAGAAGGTGTAGCCTTGTTTGAGTAGGTGTGGTCTTGTTGGAGGAAATGCGTCACCATGGAGGTGGGCCTTGAGGTCTCCAATACTCAAGTTCTGCCCAGTGTGAAGTTCACTACTGCCTTCTGATGAAGATGTAGGGCTCCTTCAGCACCCAGTCTGCCTGCACAATGCCATGCGTCCCACCATGTTAGTGATTAACTAAACCTCTAAACCCGTAAGCAAGCTCCAATGAAATGCTTTCTTTTTATAAGAGTAAAATCATGGTGGGTAGCAGACAGACATGGTGCTGGAGAAGTAGTTGAGAGTTTCACATCTGAGCCCACAGGCAGCAGAAAGGAGACACGCTGGGCCTGACTTGGACCTTTAAAGCCTCAAAGTCTGCCCCTCTGGCCCTTGCTCCCTTTAGATCTTCGTACTATGTTTCATGCCTTAAAGTTGACTTTCGTTGGAAGGTTGAAAACCTTTGAGTATGCTTGATGTTCACAAACACTTTTCCTCGTTTTTCCTGTGTTTTTTTTTTCTTAGCTGCCTTTTGCTAAATGATTTCATTTCTAAAGGAAAACATAACAACCAGAATTATCAGCATCAAAATTATTAAAGTTGACACCATGGCATGTACTTTCCTCGCCATTTGCTCTGATTCATGCCTTTGGAGGTGGGGGAAATCCTCACAGGTCCTGAGAGCTGGTACCTAGCATTTTGTGCCAGGTTACTTCTTCGCACTGTGTATTAGCTCATTCAACTCACTAAGTTATAGTAGGCATTTGGAGCATCGCTGTTCAGTAAGCAAGGGGTCCTAGCCTTACATGGTGTGACTGAAGCAGGCGTTTGCCCACTGCTCTGCTGTTTTCTCTGCAGTATCTGTCCCTCCTGTGGTGCATCTGGACCATGATTTGTGTACAAGTCTAAGACTCCAGAAACCATCCCCACCCATCCTCTTAGCCAAATGTCTTTAGATGTTTGAAAGTGTGCCCTGCTGCCTGTCTGTTGGCCAGCAGATGTTGCATGTGAGCATGCACCCTTCATGGAAGAAGGGGTAAGATTCCATCATTTCAGACAGAGACTCCTTAAGTGCTGAGGAGAGAACTTCCCAGGTGTATGTCAGGCTCCCGAGCATTCCCTGGTATAGCATTAGCATGCAAAATGATTTTGTTAAAACCCTTCAGAAGCATCCTCTACTTTCAGCATTTTAAGTTGGACTCAGGAAGCAGTCTTCAAGCTGCCTAGACTCTAGTGTGGATTAGGCACTTTTGGTAATTTGCCAAATTGTTACCTTTGAGAATGACCAAAGTGTCCATCTCAGCACCGGGTTAATGAGGCTAACGGCTCAATCTCTCAAAGTTCACTGCCCTTGTTTTTTCCCTTCTTGCATTGGGGTCTTGATATGTTTTCCAGGCTAGCCTCGAAGTCGTGGACTATAGGCAAACACTACTGCACCCGGCTTATTGCTTTCCTCTGAACAATCCTACTTGTGACATAGACTCTTTAACTTTTGTTCTCATGGCTCAAAAGTAAATGCCTTTGATAGTTTTTGCCACCGTAGCTCTCAAATGTGCGGTGGCATGAAATCATACAGGGGAAGGATACACTCAGAGCCTTCTGCGTGTAACTTTGATACCAAGAAGTTCAGGTTCCCAAGGGTGGAGACCAGACTCCATGAAAAGAGGGGGAAACCCTTTTGGGCATCATTAGGTACAGTGAGAGGGAAAAATATTTGAAATGTTAAACTGTGCTATATTTCTCTTTGTACACACGGACTATTCCTGCACACTGATTTGTCCTCCTTTCCCCCATCTGCCCAGTCACATCTTCAGCATAGCCACAGCCAGCCAGGTGGTGCGTCGTACAATGCATTACCTCATTTCCCATGATGCTCAGCATTGTTGAAGGCGCTTCAGAGAAGAGCAAACATTGTTTTGTGAATTTTGAAATAAAGTGGAAAATACTGTTGAAAGGGATAGGCACGTGGACAAACTATGAGAACATGAGGGGAAGGGAGAGTAGAGAGTTTGGGACTGGAGGAGAAACGAGCAGAAAGGAGGGCGGTGCTGTTGGCAGTCTACGGAGCTCGCCAGTATGTTCGGGTCATCACTTACTTGAATATAAAAGCACTCCACCCCTCATTAAGGAAACTTCTCTTTGTGACAGAAAACCACAGCCAATCAAAATGCAGAGACGTGGAACCCTGTTCCAATGGATCTCTACAAAGTCTCAAGGGACATTGAAGAGGGAACAAATAGATTGTAAGACACAGAGGATCAGGGAGTTTGCAGTGAGATTGTGTCTCTCAGTAATGCCAGAAGCTACAGCCATAAAGTCTCACCAACATGGCTGCTCGAACATGAGCTCCGCAAGGATGGTGCCTCTGGACATCCCAGGGTGGACAGGGGAAAGCCCATGAGGCCTCACTCAGCCTAGCACCGTAGGTAACTGAGTGAAACTGTGAGTGGGAGAGGTGGCCTCCCCCAGGGGTGAGCACAGCCCTAACAACATACAAGTACATTATATGGACCAAGCAGGTTACATTGAAGAATATATGTGTATATATATATGCATGTAATAATGGTGGGAAAAGGGGCCATGAATTTGAAAGGGTGAGGAAGGCTTGGAGGGAAAAATAGGATGGGGGAAATGTTGTAATTAAATCATAATCTCAGAAACTAACAGAAAAACATATAAAAGTGCTGTTGCTGCAGACTGTGATGCCCTGGGCTGAACAGAGGTTTCAAAGCTTTGAGAGCACAGGTAATTTGTCTGTTGTGCGTGCAATTAATGGTCAAATGTGTATACTGGGAACATTGCTGTCACCGAAGACTTGCACTGAATCGTATGTTCATATTTCTCAATGTTTGGCATTGGCACACAGCAATCTGGGCACACAGCAGATGTCATTGGCTTAGTTTAATTTCTACCCAAAAGGCCCCATTCTTATTCTAAGCTATGACTCTTTTTGACAAGGAACCAACCACCTTTAACCTAACATTATCTTTGCCGTGCTTGGGCCCGCCATTGACTTAGGTACCCATCAGAAAGCCTACCTGTTCCTCTGGCCTAAGACTGTGAAGTGGGAAGCCCTTGTAGATGTGGCGGTTTGAATGAGCATGGTCCTTGTAGGCCTATTTGAATACTAGGTCCCCAGTTGGTGGAACTGTTTGGGAAGGATGAGGAGGTGTTGTGGAAGGATTGTGTGTCACTGAGTTTTCAGAAACTCATGCTATCCTCAGGTCTCTGTCTCACACCTGAGAATCAGATGTAAACTTTCGTCTGCTGCTCCATTGCCTGCCTGCTTGCCTGCTGTTAGCGTCTCCCGCTATGATGGTCATGGTTTCTACTACCCTCTGCATCTGTGATCCCCAATTCAATGCTTTCTTTCATAAGGTGTCTTGGTCATGGTGTTTTGTCACAGTGACAGAAAAGTAAGGCAGTAGTGTTTTTCCTGTATATGTATATATGTATATATGCGTGTGCACGGGTGTGTGTGTGAGAGTGCGAGTGCGAGTGCGAGTGCGTGTGTGTGTGTGTGAGTGCGTGCGTGTGTGTGTGTGTGAGAGCGTGTGTGTGTGTGTGTGTGAGAGTGTGTGTGTGTGAGAGCGAGTGTGTGTGTGTGTGGGCGAGGCGTGTGTGTGAGAGCGAGGCGTGTGAGAGCGAGAGGCGTGAGAGAGAGTGAGGCGTGTGAGAGAGAGGAGGCGTGTGAGAGAGAGTGAGTGCGTGAGAGAGTGAGTGCGTGTGGTGGAGGTGTGTGTGTGAGAGTGTGGAGTGAGAGTGTGTGAGTGGAGAGGTGGAGTGAGAGGTGTGGAGTGGAGTGTGTGAGGTGGTGTGAGTGTGTGGAGTGAGAGTGTGAGTGAGAGTGTGTGAGTGTGTATGTATAAAAACTCCAAGGGTTAGCATAAAATGGAAATTGAAATAGCAGGAGAGCAGCGTTGGTGGATGGGAAAGTTTATAAAACAGGCTTGGTTTTAGACTTAATGGTTCTTATAATTTAGGTCCTGTCTATCTTCTCCCTTTGTGGTCATTCTATGTTAAAGCACAGTCTTTTAGTCCCCGTGAACTTAAGCATCTCCTTAAGACTACAGATTTTGCATGGCGAGGGTAGGGGAGAGTGAATCTTCATACCTCAGGTGAGACTGGGCAACAGCGGCAAGTCAGGGAAGACAGATTAGCAATAGGATGGGTTTCAGTCTTCAGGGAGGAGAATGCCCGTCAGGTAGGCGTCCATCCAAAGGTTCAGACCGTCTTTTATGTTGATCACTTGGGCAACAAAACAGTGTGGGGTCTGGGTGAACGTAGAAGCCGGTGTGAGAATCGGGGTGAGGTGTCTCTCTAGGGTGGTCTTTGACCTTGAGTTCTTTTGCTGTGTGAAATTAGTATCAAGGACGTATTAGCACGGGGAGGGAGATACACTGCCTGATCTCATCTGATCACATTTAATCTCCTCCTCAGTTTGCCTCTACTCCCTCCTGACGGCTGATGTTTGTAAAATAAGGGGAACGAATGTCTGCTCAGCCTGAGTCTAATGTCTCTTTGCTATCAGTCCGTTTGCCCTGTGCATCCATGTTTGACTGAAACAAGCCTCGTGCAACAAAATAATGGCACTGCTTTTAAAGTGTGATTTTTATGACCAGTACGGTAGGTCTCACGCATCCGAATAAATCCTCTCTGAGGACGGCTGCTGAGGACAGAGGTACAAGACACAGACCATCTGTCCTGTCTCTGAAACTGGCTTTGCAGCTGGTGATGTGGTCTTCAGGTTCTCATCTATGGTGGCAGAACCATGAGGCTTGAATGGCGTACTTTCTAGAATTAATCGAAAGTTATTTAAAAGTAAACTAGACAGGGTAGGGATTTACCGAAGGACTGCCCTTACAGGCAATGTCTGACCCCAGGGGTTATTTCCTTAAATGTATTACTATTGTGTGTTTGTGTGGTGTGGGGAAGCACTTGTGTGGGGGTCAGAGGGACAACTTTGTGGACTTCTCTTCTCTTGCATCTTTTTTCTGGGTTCCAGGGGAAAGAGCTTAGGTCTGAGTCAGGCTTCCTCAGCAAGTGCTTTGCCCGCCGAGCCAGCTCGCTAGCCCTGCATGCCAGTTTTGTGTGGCTTCTTGCTGGCTGTGATTCTGGAGCCATTGTTACTTTGAAGATTCTCGGTGTCCAATAACCACAGCTGTTGGGGACAGTCATCTGGATGTAGCAGTTGCGATCTCTTTAGAGATTTAGAAACTCACAGAATTTCATGGTTATACTGGTTTGTGGTCCACTTAAATTTATATATAAATGCAAGTAGCTTAGAGCAGATGCCTGTGGTTATCTACATCGATTATGACAAGCATAACAGCATTAATAAGCATCTCACGATTTAAAGATGGAAAGATTTTCTACCTAGGATCCTAAATTGGTCTTTGGAAAGATGGACTATCCCTTCTCTGCTGGGCAGGGTGTTGGGTAGTGACCAGGAGTAATAGTAAAATGAGAAAGGAGGGCACAGAACAGCATTAGTCACACTGGCCACACGGAAGGCACTCGGGTGTGACATTTATAATAAGGACGGACAGACCAGACAAGGTGCAGCAGCAGAAAGATACGAAGAGTTACAATCAGCCTTAAAATCCCACAGAGTCTGCGTTTTGTAAAGTAGAATAAGTCATTCACAAAACAATAAATATCGTATGATTTGACCTAATATACAAGGCATCCAGGATAGTCACAGTCACGGAGAGGAAGAACTGTGGTTGGTCACTGGGAGGGGGAGGAGAGAGTTGAATGGGTTCTGTAAGGTGACTGAGAAGGTTAGGGATGTTGGTTACAGTTAGAGATCATGTAAATGCCACTGAATTTTACACCTAAAAATGGTGATGCTAAATATTTATATTTTATCTACTTTATTACAATTGTATAAAGTACTCTGGGGTGCAAGAAAGGGGACAGAGAAAAGTACAATATAGGTTAGGTTAAATGGTCTGGTCTAGGGTCTGAATTCTGGTTCCTCAGCTGTCCAGTGATTTTAAACTTAACCTCTAGGTTTCAATGAACTGTATGGCATGAATAAAAATATAGGCAACCTTCAGAGGTTTGTTGGGATAAAGTAACAGGTGAACTGTCTTAGGCGGTGACGTCATATCTTTAGGAGATGGTCATGTTGTTGGAAAAGTCACAGTCTTGGGTAATGGTTTTCAACCTTCCTAATGCTTTAATACAGTTTTTCATGTCCCGGTGACCCCCCCCAACCATAAAATTATTTTCATTGCTACTTCATAACTGTAAAATTTTGTTACTGTTATCATAATGTAAATATCTGTGTTTTCAGATGGTCTTAGGGGACCCCTGTGAAAGGTTTATTTGACCCCCAAAGGGGTCACAACCCACAGGTTGAGGACTCTGGTCTAGCGTAACACAGTATAGGGTCAGCCTGAAGGCCTGGATGGGAGCTCTGGAAGTTCATTCGCTGTGTGCTGGCTGGCCTGTCTTCAGTTGCGTGTTCTAGCCTTGCAAAGCACCAGCATCGTGGAGAAACTGGGGTTTACAGTGTGCCTGCCTTCTTTCAGGCATACAGAGCACATAGGCGTTTGAGGTCCTGGCTTTGAGGCCCGTTAGTCACCTCAGACCAGCAGTATGCAGCCAGGTGGGCCTCCTTTCTATGCACATTGACACGACTGACTGTCCTGGCTAAATTTAACTGTCAACTTGCTGTAGCCATTAGTCCTAGGAGATGACATCTGAGATGGGAGTCTCAATTGAGGGGTTTCTCGGGTCAGAATGGCCTGTGGATATATCTGTAGGAGATTGTCTTAGCTGTTAACTGATGTGGGAGAGCCATCCTAACCCAGGCTGTATAAAAAAAGCTATCTAAGCACAAGTAAACGGGCAGTGTTCATCCATGTTTCTGCTTCAAATGTCTGCCCTGACTCTCCTATGTGATAAACTGTAGCCAAGGGTGAATCCCCCTTTTCTCTAAGTTGTTTCTGATCCTAGCAACAGAGAGCTAACTGGACCCGGTTCCTTTAAGCGCTTAGCTATTTGGGATATAAGGGCACTGCAAGATAAAGGCTCTGTTCTTAGGAAGTTTAAAGCATTGAGATAGTTGGGGGTGTCTTAGGGACTGGCCTAATAGCCAGGATTGGGGACCCAGAAAACTCCTCAGTATGCTGTGGCTCCGGGTACCTGATTACCAATGCCATTAGGAGAGGGTGCATTTCTTTCCGCGTTAGTGCCATAGATGGGATGTGATACAATTTTGGTCTCTTGTCCTGCCTGCTGGCTTTGGCCATGGATTGAGTACCCATTCCAAATCTCTAGTTCCCTGTTTAGGATGGCTCCATTGTTCACTGTTGTGACTCTCATGGAGGACCAACACTCCTCCTCTGGTTCTCAAGATTGAACCCAGGGCCTTGCGCTCTACTGTGGAGTCTTTTGCTCAGCTGCGAGCACCTTCTTGATTGGTGACTTGTGAGTCGGTCCTACCTCTGTGGTCCAGGTGGCTTGCCCTCCCAGCCCTTTCTGGCCCATGGAGCTTCCCGAGATGAGACTACGATGGGAAAATTTATGTTCCTCTATGGAGAAGCACAGATGTTTTCCTGTTTGGGCATACTCAGAAAGTATGTGAAAAACAGAATAGGTTCTGGGAGATTGGCCCTGGATTGAACCACTTCTTAAAGGACCATGCTTATTTATGGAGCTCATATTTTTCTGTCTCAGTTGCAAACCTGGTTTCTCTTGTCACCTGTCTCGTCCAGATGCCAGGGGACATTCCGTGTCTAGAAGAGGAGCTATGACCTGCCATCTCTACACAGAAATGACGCTCCCCCACCCCCGCCCCCAACATGCAAGTCCAGACCTTTTTCTTGGGCTTGTCCATCTTCTCTTCTAAAGGGTCCTTCGTTATCACCATGCTCTCTGGTTGTCCCTCTGCTTCTTCCTCCCTTGACTCACATTCCTTAACGTCCTGTAATCCGTCCTTAATAAACACTCCAGGGATCATCCACGGTGCTAATGTCCCTGCAATGTGACTGGCAGTGTGTAACCAAACCCCACTCACCAGGCTGCCAGGGTTACACTACACTCAGCCATGCGCCCCCCTCATTCACGGAACGAGTGCTGAGGGCGTCTGTCTGAATTGTTCTCGGGTTGCAGTGTGAACTGTCTTGGGAATCAGAAACTGCCTAAGTGCTGGGCAGGGAATAATGAAGTGTCTGCGGCTGTAAGTAACACCCAGATACCTGGAACAGTGGTAGCCTTCATGTGAAATGGCACGAATGAGGGCCAACTGCTTTATCTCACGCAATAAAAGCAAATGCTTGGTTCAGTGCTGGGATTTAAAACCTCAGCTCATGCTTCCTGCGGTTCACATTGGTTATCATCGCTGAGGTGCATTTACACATCTGAAGTTTTCCTGTTAACTTACTGGGTAAGGTAGGCATGCTAAGAGGCCATGGTTTGAGTTACGGTTAAAAACAACGGTTGGAATAGAGGTCGCTTATAGCACCAAGGCAGGGAACTTTTGATCGTGTTCCTCCCCGTGCATTCTGATGTGATACCTTATTTCATGGGTGGGAAGTAGATTTTACTCCTCCTCAGTTTGGGCTGTGCACTTGGTGACATGCTGCGGACAGTGTGGAGCTCTGTTCTGCAGAGATGACACCCTCAGCTCCCAGTGCCTGCCACAGCCTTATTGCCACAGCCGAGATCTCTTAATTGGCTTTGGTGGGCTGGGCAGTGTTTTGTGTTAGACCTACCCATGAGATTCTGCCCGGTGCTAAGTGTAATACAGGGGTGTGAAAGATAAGGCCTGTTTCCAATGTGGCAGCGTCATAAAATGCTATCCAGCAGTAGTGTATGCAGAGGCTTCTTTTCCGTATTACCTTCAGGGATGACGAGGGTGGGATGGGGCATCCTTCTAGAGGGAGAGTCACTGTCATGGCATTCTTTAAGTCTTTTTCTGTTCCCCTTTGAGGCCGGCTATCCCTGCCTACCCCTCTGGGCCTCAGTGTTTCTCTGCTGCCTCCAAAGGTTTAGAAGAATGGGCTCTCTGTCAGGAGCCACAGTTAGTGGGTGGTGTGGACAAGATCGCTGGGGGGCTTTCAGTCTTCAAAGCTGTTTGAAAAGAGCTCACTGGAGTGAGGCCCACTTAGCCTGGAAAGCTGCTCCTTCACTAGCCTGGGCCTGAAGGCCTCCTCAGGGGAGCTAGACTCTCGGAAGACAGTTGATTGAATGGGAGGGATGGGGCAAAGCTGAAGCTTTGTGCAGTTCCCCGAAACTGAGAACGTTCGATATTGACACCAAATAATTTTCACAAACTACCATGCATTTTAAGAAAGATAGTAACAGTGAGTACGTATAAAATCCCAATGTAAAAATGTTTATATACTGTGAGAGCTGACGCAGGTTTAGAAATGATTCCTCTAGAGTATAAACAAATATTCAAAGCATGAGACTATTTGCCTGAGTCTGTTCGGGACTGCCTGCCTCTGATGTTCAGGAATATTCCTTTTATCTACCTGGATGGTTTTAGCGTGAGCTATAAAGGGCAGAGTTGACTTGACCCAATGTCATTTGGGGTAGGTGGGCAAGGTGGCTTTGTTTCCTTAAAATAAGGTTGACTGGCTCATGTCATTAGGTTAGTGTTTGGTATTATTTTGAGCCCCTTTCAAAGCCCCTTCACCGTCTTCCTTATAAAACAGCCCTTTTCATCCTTGATGGCAGAGTGGGGTCCTGGCCCAACGTGACCCAAGATACCTTCAGGTATAACCAGAAATGCACAGGCAAGAAACCTCTGCCAATGAGTCTTTCTTTTTTTAAAACCTGGGATGATAAATGATGTTCAGGAGTGCACACTTGTCTTATAGGCAAAAAAAGTAGTTGCTTAAATTGTTGCAGACTTTAGAAAAGGATAGTGCTATTGATTTTCTGTACTGGAGTAAGATTGCTATCACGTTAACCTCTTTACGGCCTCCATTTTATTATCTAGACAGGTTTGCAGGAGTGAGAGCTATAGAGTAGAAGTTTTACAAAGTTCCTTGTGTGGACTCTGACCAGTGGTGGCTTTTGTCAAGAGTGTTGACTTCAACAAGGAGACAGGTATAGAAGAGAAGATGAACTTGAAAGGGAGCCACCCCCCAACAGATGTCCTTTGAAGAGGACCAAATAACGATGCTATAGCTTGGGTAAATCTGGCTCACGGTGCATTTAGATTTTAGAAATGCAGCTAGGTGAACATTAGCACTCCCTCCCTGCCCTCCAAAAAACCAGAGGAAACCAACAACCCTTCCACCTCAGAGCAGTACCTCTAGTTGACAGTCTGCATGATGAGGATATGCCATAGCGGGGAGAGGGACTGGAGGGAGGGGATCCATTTCCCTGCAGCCCAAAGCCTCTTGAAAGGGAGACATTTGCTGTGATGGTTGGAACTGAAGACTTCCAAGGAGAATTTTGGTGATCGTTGACTTTTGCTACATTATTGACATTTTAGATTTGAGCCCATCACTGAGCGTCCCAGTAAGATATGATCTCCACTGTATTGTTTTCTAAACTGATTTCGTTTCAGATCGGTCTACCCATGTAGCTCAGGCTGCCTTTGATTTCCCAGTCCTCCCACAACAGCCCTCACAGTACGTTACTATTCTAGGTGATACATGTTAAGGAGCATCAGTAAGTGAAGGCCATCGAAAGGTAGATGCTCAGAGCAGGGAGGTGCGAGGGCACCACATTATACACAGATGTCCAGGGAAAGGCAGAATCTTCCTAGGTGTGACGGCAAATGGGAGGCTGCAGCAGGAGGGTTTTGAGTTCCAGACCCACCTGGGCTACATAGGAAAACCCTGCCACAAACATAACAAACAAGGTTTAACGTTGAAATGCCACCATGCCTGTCATGCGGCGTTGTCTTGCTTTTGAATTTTCCAGAGAGTAAGGTGATAAGCAACGGCTGTACGTTGCGGTGCAGTAGATTTACCTCAGTGAGGGAACACATGGTCGCTAAGACCCCGGTCATTCCGGGGACAGAATGGCTGATTTGTGTGTAAGTGAGGGTGCCTCCTTATCTCATACTGAGCAGGTTGTGGTGTAAGCAAAGATACATCAGGGTGCCCTTGAATAGGAATTTGACCCTTGAAACTTCTTTCCTACCAGAAAAGTGGCTAGGGCTAACTCCTTTTGGGGAATGAACATCAAATTAAGAAGAAGAGCAATTTTAAATGAGTGTTAGGAAAACAGTAAAGTTCTCCCGAGTCCTCTTCTAACTGAATTATGGTTTGTTTGCCCTGGTTTGTTTTGTCAACTTTGACACAAGCCTGAAAGAGGGAGCCCCACTTGAGAAAAACGCTATTTCTTGTTAATGATTGACGTGTGGTTAATAGTTGACCCCCCCCTTGGGTGGGTGGTCCTGCGTTTTATAAGAAAGCAGATCAGCAAGCCATGGGGGAACAAGTCAACAAGCAGCATCACTCTACGGCCTCTGCTTCCGAGCCTGCCCTGACTTCCCTCAGTGTTGGAGCGTAGGACCTCAGAATTGTGAGCTGAAACAAACCCTCCCATCCCCAGTTACTTTCAGTCATGGTGTTATATCACAGCAACAGAAAATCCCAAGGCCACTTCTTAGAGGAAATAAGGCTTTCGACTTGGTTTTCAGAATGGGAATTATAAAGCCTTTGCTGATTTAGTATAACTTACTAAGTGTGACTTACTTCATGTTGAATGTTGGTAGTTACTTGGCGCTTGGCTGTCGGAAGAAGCAGGCAGAGCCTACCTGTTAGCCATTCTGTGGTAAAGCCACAGGAAGGCCACGGGTTTGGATGTACACGAGGATAAGTATAAGAGAGGACTAGAGAGAGGGAGATGAGGCGCACTGGTGATAGAGGAGGGTAAACATTTAGAGGGAGATACGAGTTTTGCACTGGTGGGGCCAGTCCTTCCTGGACCCCCTTGACCATATAGATGCTCACAGTTGACCCTGCAAGAATGAAGTTCACAGAGGACCTGGCTTGTCTTACTTCAGATTTCTGTTCCCCATGGTGTTGTGCAAATTGACTAGGTCTAGTCCCAGCATCTCACTAATGGTGAGTCATGGATGAATGTGCTGACAGACTGGCGTGACTGGCTTCCTCAAGTCCTCCTGCCACTCTGTCACTTGACCCAGAGCCCTGGCATGGGCGTGTTCTTCCAGGAACAGGAGGACCTGCTGTCTAAGGTCAGACCCTGTTCCTGGGGCAGCCTCAGGTAACTGAGCACAGGGAGGAGGACAGCAAAGGCCCTTTCCACTTGATATGTGTGTGTCAGTGACTAAGAGTACACATATTACCATTCTGCCCGACTCCCGGCACATGGGGAGGTGCCCCCGAAATAACTCAATGAGTGGCTTCCGAATTTCCCTTTCAGAAAACACCAGTGTTTGTTTTAAAAGTAATGCCCCCCCAGTATACTTTTTTGTTTGCTTGTTTTCCTATTTATGTTCTTATTTTTTGTTTACACAAGCCCTGAAAGAAGTTGAGAAAATACAGGAGCTTGATCTGCTGGAAGTCTCTATTGGATGGTCTGAAACTCAGTTCTGGTCTAAGGTTCTAGCATATGATGTTGGATCTTACTGTGAACTAGAGGGTAATGGAGGTGGGAGGTCCCATCACCTGCATACTGCTAGTGTGTGTGTGTGTCTCTCTGTGTGTATCTGTTTATATGTGTGTGTACATATGTGTGTGTGTCTGTGTGTTTGTGTGTGTGTCTCTGTGTGTGTCTATTTGTATTTTTTGGGAGCCTTACAAGCTTGTGTCTGAAGGAGTTAGTCCCTTATCACTGGTTACACTATATAATTTTCCAGTTTATTATCTCCATAATCATGTGAGCTAATTTCTGTAATTTCCCTTTTATTACTTTTTATTTTTGAGGCAAGGTCTCATTCTGTAGCCTAGGCTATCTGCTTCCCAAATGCTATGGTTATAGCACGAGCTACCATATCTTGTGCCACATTTTCCCCTTGTATACCTATGTGTCCTATTGATTTGGTATATCTGGAAAACCTAGAATAATGGAGATTCTGGTTTTGGGTCACTAACATAGATAGGTCAAAGGTCCAAGAACCAAGAGGTCCCATGCTTGAGGGCCCGCAATGACAGCTGAGATGCCCTACCTGAAGGGGGTGTTGTGGAGAGGAACAGTGAGAGGAAGAGGGGAAGGCGATAGGATGCGTTTGGTCTTCTGCATTTTTGTTGTTTGAGCTCTCATGGTTTGGAAATGCCTGCCCATCTTGGGTACTCTTCACTCTGGATCCCACAGCTAATCTCTTCTAGAAACAATTCTCACAAACAGACCCAGAACGAATTGGCGTAGCTGCTCTCTGGGCATCCATCACGTGACTCAACATTAATGCTGAGTCTGATTCCTTAGGGAAGTAGGATGAACATTTTTAAGTGTTCCCCCTCACAATGGACATGTGCAGAATCGGGCTTGTTTGTGGCTGTTTCTGTGTCTTCTCCAGTCTTTGCTGCCTTAGTAAGCGTCACAATCAAGTTGAACTCAGAGCTGGGTGTTTCCCTTGATTCCTTCACATCTAAAGTAATTCCCGTGGGCCGGGCTCCACATCTAACTTGTATCTTTAAACTTCTCATCCCTCTTGTTCTTACCTCCCCACCCCGTGGTCTCTGCCTGGATAATGGAGTCTTCCGTCTCATAATAGTGGCCACATAAGTCCTCTGAAGTGTCACATTCTGTCACTTTTGACAAGCTGCCTTGCTGGCAAACTTTAGTCATTTTAGAGATAATCGAGGAGGGAGCTACCTCACAGTGAGGGTGAGAGTCTTTGGTCTCGTCCTGACCAAACCAGACATTCTGTGTGTATTCAGAATGTCTCCTTAGATTTCTGGCCCTGTGTACCCTGGCTCACGAGTATTCCTGTGAGTACCTGGCTGTTGCCATCTCCACAGCTGCTACCTTGTTTACTGAACATTACAGGCCGCTCGCCTTCATCCGGGTCCTCTGTGTGGATGTTCTCTCCCAGGTGGATTCAGGCATTGCCTAAGCCGCCTCTTCGATCCATCACCCTCTTGTGTGTGCATCCCTTCCTGCACTTGAGATGTCTGCTTGCATAGGCTTTTAGGACATTTGCCTTACCAAATGCTGCAGCTACTTTGCCTAGAGCACGTATAGCACACAGAAGGTTCTCGGCAAACGTTTAAAGCACCGTACTATAGACTCCCTTCACAGAGTTGTACTAGAACTGGCAAACTTACCTAAGTCGTTTTAGAGATAATTATTGACGAGGGAGCTACCTCACACTGAGTGTGAGAGTCTTTGGTCTCGTCCTGATCAAACCAGCTCACTGTGTGTATTCAGAATGTCTCAGATTTCTTGTTCTCCAGGCCTGGATCCTGGTGTATATTATCTCTTCTGGACCATCTGGGAGAACCACGATGGCCGATCTGCTTGTTTTTCCCTGTATCATGTTGGAAACATCTTAGCAAGTGATGCCTTAATAAACACAGCCCTCCACAGCTGGGATGAGAATGAGTGTCTTTGTTGATTCTCCAGATTGTGAGCACCCTTCTGATCAGGCTCGTTAGTGTGTGTGTGTGTGTGTGTGTGTGTGTGTGTGTGTGTGTTAGTGGCAGGCTCTTGGAAGAGTCTCTGTTGCTGAAGGGTTTTCTAAACCTAGGTTTGGCTGGCTACTAATGAGGCGCTCTGTCAGGTTTGTTTCAAGGGTGAAGCAAATATATAGGGTGGTGCTCCCTGAGAGGCAGTGGCCTCTTTTGAGCAGTTGTCTTTTAGGACCATCCACACCCTCTGCTTCAACTTCCTGACAAGACTGATTTCAACAAAACCCTTTCTGTGTAGCTGCATGCCTCCGGCTGAAACAACACTGGGACTTACTAGAACTCTGGGCTTCCTGACACAGGAGGTGAAGTGCCCTTCAGCCATGGAATCTGGCCTGTAGCCAGAGCACTGACGGACTGTCAACGTGTTGTGAGATAGGATCCCCCTGTCTTCTGAGGTACCTTGAGTCTTCCCCGAACCATGTTGCCTCTGCTGAGAATAATCTTAACTCTGTTTCTCTGTTCTTTCCCTTTAAAGACCAAGGTCAAACTGGAGGCTTTCCATACACCCTCCAAACCACCCCAGCCTAAGGCATTCTGCTCTCTGATTGGTCTGAGCACTTACAGGAAGCGACCATCCATCACAAGGTCTTGGCATTTGCTCACCTTGTCTTAGGCCTCTACTCCCGTCTCTGCTATGCATTTGTCTTTATCTTCTGGCTGTTTCCTCACTTTTACATAATTGCCTTATCTTTTTGACTTCTCCATGAGGGCAGCATCCATGCCAAGGGCCCCAGGGGCCTCTCACAGAACAGGCACTTGGCACTCGTAGATTTGAGGAGCAGGTCTGTGTAGAACTTGTGGCCAAGCCAATCCAGCTGTGGGATTTCTGTGACGTTTCGGGGTGTCTGGCAGATGCTGGTCGTGGGCAGCCTGCCCGCAAGGGGAGCCTCAAGGAAGGCAGGTATGAGTTTGGCCCAGGGAACAGTGTTTTGTAGCTCTTGGCTCCAGAAATAACTATGAGCAAGAGTGATGGAGGTGGGGCGGATTTCCTGAGTGCTCATTTTTCTAAGGTTGAGCAAAATAGTGCATTTCTTCCAGTATACTCTTATCTGACCCCTGTTCTAGTCATTTATAATACAAGCCTCCAGCCCTAAGAAACCAAGGAAGAGGATGTTGTTAGTAGTACGTTTCATGGAAGAAAAAGATCCCTGGAGTGTGGGAGTCTTGGCTACCGCTTCTTTCCGTGTCTTCTATTTCTTCACTGAGACCTTGGGCAATTGACTTAGTTTCTCTTTTCCGGTGTGTCGGGGGAGAGCGATAGGCTTTACCTCAGCAATGTTGAGGGTGGTAATGAAATGCTACAGCCATAAAAACCATCAGTTGGGTGGTGCTTAGCAACAAAGCTTAGGGTTAAATGTGCAGGTGTCCTTAGCAGGTGATAGTCTCAAAGGCATTAAAGCCAAGGGTGGAGGGCAGCTCAGCGATGGCGTCTGTAGGTGGTGTGGTTGCAAAGCAGGCGCTGTGCAGCCTGAAGCAGGCGCTGCGGTGCTGGTGGAGGTCGTCCTTATAGCCCATTGCTGGGCAAAACAGCTCTTGGATCTTCAGGGCCATGCCATCGTGTCTCTGAGACAGAAGGATGCTTTCGTTAAATCTTTGGAGTTGCTTTTTGTGGTAACAATAGTAGGAAGATAACAGGAATGGGGTGGCAGTCTTCTCTCTGTCCACTGTACTAGCTGAGATGTGACCGCCATGACCATGAGGAACAGAAACTCCCCTGTAGCAGGAGACCTCGACCTTCTTAATACTGAGGCCCTTTAATGCAGTTCCTCCCATTGCAGTGACTCCCCAACCACAAAGATATTCTCATTGCAACCTCATAACTGTAGTTTTGCTACCGTTATGAATCATAATGCAAACAGCTATGTTTTCTGATGGCCTTAGGGTCTTTCACCAAAGGTGAAAGGGTCATTTGACTTCCCTGGGGTCGAGACCCACAGGTTGAGAATTGCTGCCTTACATTGACAAATTATCCAAGAGCGGTTCCCCCCACGCACCCCCCCCCCTTAAACACCCTTCTGAGGTGGGCAATCTGGGCCAGTGTGCAGGTTCATAGCCTGGGGCACTGCTGTTGCTGCTGCTGCTACAGGATTTCCTTATCTCAGGATTTCCAGGCAGTGGTAAAGAGTGAAGACTCCTCTAAAACTCCCTCTCGCTGGCGAGTGTTTGGGGATGTAGCTCAGTGGTGCATGAGGTCCTAGGTTCAGTCCCCAGCACCCACAGAGTAATAATTAATAGAACATTTTCCTTTCTGAGACACTAAGTGTTTCAGCTTCTCTCAAATATACAGGAAACTGGCAGGAATCGTCTAGAAATTGTCATGCGTCTGAACTGGGTTTCAGGTCTTGACCACATTCATAGCATCCCCGGTAAAGGACTCAAGTCAGGATTGCGGGACCACATCTACTGGTTCCTTACATTCTAGGCTTTGCTCGGTGTTTCAGAGATTATAGCCCAGTCGGTGTTAGGCTCTCCACTCCAGTCATGTTTCTGACCACTGCAAACTACTGGGTGGCATGTTAGGTCTAACTTGTCCCTGTTGTTGTTCGTGTTGGTAACTCTGGTCACTTGCTCAAGATGATGTGCTAGCTAGGTTTCTCTACCTGTCCTGTCCCCTGGTCCTCAGGAGGCTGCAGACTTAATGCAGACTCATCACTGTCTGCTGCCTCTGCTTTCTTGCCTCTCTGACTTCATAGAAACAGATCTCCCTGAGTGATGGCTTTCATGTTGGAAGGGGGCAGTGCCACAAGGGGCTTCTGGGATTTTTTTTCCAATTTGAGCGTTACACAGATCCGAGTCTTTGGAAGTCCAGTGGTGTGCTTGTGTAGGTATTACACACTTTTGAACTGTAGGCCATCTTTTAAAACCGTCTAAACTTTGGGGTCTGGGTGTTTGAACTAAGACCAAGTAGGTTAGCAAGGTAGTCGGACAAGAGCCGGATTAGACATTGTGGTACCACATTCTCCCGTGCTGACTGCAGGAGCGGTGTGGTGTTCTGGGACCTGGAGATGAGGCCATTTGGTATTGATGTCTCAGAGGAGCAATGGGGGAAGTGCTGGGAGGGGGGTGAGGGAGGAATGGCTGCTGCTGAGGAGATTGGAGGAACTGCTCAGGAGAGGGAAGGAAGGGGAGGCAGGGGAGCTGCTGCTCAAGTTTGTCTTTTGTTTTGTTTTCAGTTTCCTGAAGCTTGAGAAGTAGAAGGAGTTGAGGTGTATCCCAGGAAAAGACAACCTGCTGTCTAAAATGCATTATAACTATTCTTTCTTTCCTGGGTCCCCAAGCCTCCTGAAAAGACCTAACAGATTTGCCTTCTCCTGTAGCCCTGTTAGGCTGTGAAGGGCCTTGTGTGCTGGTTGTGTCATGGCAGTTAGAGGGGAGAGAAGCAAACAGATCTGCCTCTGATGCTGTGAGAGGGAGTAATAAGACCAGGAGGACCTTCTTAGCTGGGCTTGTGCCCTAGGGGTTAGTATTTTAATTAGCAATCTATCAGCGCAGTGCTGAATAATTTAGAATTAACCAAACCAGCCAAGGCCCCATGTGGCACTCCATATAAGTGCAATATAAACACCATAGAACCTGGGCCCTGTGTGAAATTTAACAGCTCTCTAATGGTGTATTTTATCTCAGAGTTGTTTCTTAACCTGGACTATAAGCCCCCAGGGCAGCAGTGGCCTCTGTGCTGAATACATAGATTTCTACAAATGATAGGCAAGTCGTTTTTGCCTCACCCGTGGGGACAAGTTGCAGATGTGCTTGGCTTCATTTATTTTGAGGGCTTGAACATTCGAGTTCTATATATTGCTTTAAAAAACTGGTGCACGGAGCCCTAGGCTTTAGGAGATAATCTCTTGCTTATGGATCATTGCCTGTCTCAGGCCGGGTAGCCATGAAGCGGGGTGGCAGGGCTTCCTGAAGAGAGATGACTTAGACAGTCAGTTGGATTTGGATGGGGAAAGGCAAAGAGACAAAGTGTTCCTATGGCCTTTCACAGAGCAAGGCAGTCTGGAGTTTTAAGGCCGTTCGCCTTCTCTGTCTTATTTTTCATCTGCTGTAAATTGAGAATCTAGAGGTTGACCAGTTGCTCAATCATTTTAGGCCTGGGGGGGAGGGGTTTTCTGAGGTGGAGCAGGGTGTAGAGATCAAGGAGATGAATGGTAGCAGCCACTGGGAGTCCTTGGTGGCCATCACTTGTGTAGCTTAAGCTGCCTTTTCTCAGGGCAGGGTGACAGGAAAAGTTGCGTTTGGACTTAGAGATACACAGTATGGCCTGTGGGGGTACCTGGTGCATTGCCTCATACACAGGCGTGCTTAATAATAGTTTCAAAATTTTATACACATACATATATACATATGTATGTATTCATACATACACACACACATATAATTTTAAATTATGTGTATGACCTGTGCAGATAAGACTAGTGTCTTAGGAGGCCAAGAGTATAAGATCCTCTAGAACCTAGAGCTAAGGCCAGTGTGGTAAGCCACCTGACATGGCTTCTGGGGTTCAAACGTGGGTCCTTGTGCAAGGGCAATGCACTGGACTCTTGATTTCATCTCCCCAGCCCCCTACATTGTGTGGTAGCAGACAGCAAGGATCCCCGTGTGGCAATGCGGGAGGTTCTTTTGTCTTTGTATGAGCCTGTGTTAAAGCCTTCTCTCAGCAGGAACATACATGCTTGCCAGGGTGGCAGTCACTGACCATACGCTTCTGTAAGGAGTTAGCTTTGTTGGTTTTAATATCCGTTCCAGGGAGTGAGCTCTTTTAAAACTTCCTTGACATATTTAATGTTCACTTAAAAAATTGAAGCCATCGATTCAGCGTATGCATTCAGGACTAACAGTTCTCTCCAAATGCAATAAAAACGGAGAGCTAGCCTTGTGATCTGCTGAAACTAAAGCAGCGCATACTTGGGGACGTTAAAGATACGGAAGAATAGCCAATTCCTTGCTCCCTCAAGGCGTGAGTGAATCACAGCCCTGTCAGATCCTGGCTACAGTTTCCTGATGTGTACGTGTGGATGAAGGAGTAGTGTTGGGGCTTGAACCCAGGACTTCATAATGTGCCAGGCAAGGGCCCTACTAACATTCCCATTCTCTTACTTTGACAAAGGGTCTTGTTCTCTCTGTCTAGCCCAGGGTGCCCTAGGACCCTTGCTTCTTTGCCCTCAGACTCCTGGGTGCTGCGATTACAGATGTATCACTTCAGTCCTGCTGGTGAGTCTCAGGAGATCCAAACTCCAAACTGTGAAGTGCTTTCTCTTGGTGGTAGGAGAAAGAAGGTTGAAACTTATTTTATGTACTTTGTAATAAGCATAGACAATACACACACACACACACACACACACACACACACACATATACACACAGCATATATATGCAACATGCTTATTATAGGCAGTATACACATGCACACACATGGGTATACACACTTGTATATGTGCTCTCTCTCTCTCTCTCACGCACGCACGTACACACATTGGTTTGGGGTCAGAATCACAATATGTAGCTCAAACTTTGGCCTTCCCCATCTCAGCCTCCTCAGTACTGGTATTCTAGGTATGGGACAACATGTCTAGTGAGCTTACAATTTGTAAACATTCCATAAAACCTAGAGAAGGTTCTTTAAAAAGACTATACTAGCCAGTGATTGAGATGTATCAAGTTAGTTGTTTACTCTTTAAGCTTGACATTTAACCATTAAATTTACGTCTGCCTATCTTTTTAAAGACTTAACTAAAAAGCCAAGTATGTCTGTACAAAGCACCTCACACAGTACTAGCTATGACGATGTTTCAGAAAGTAGCATATGGGCTCTGATGTTTGAGGTAGAATCTGTGTACACATTCAGGAAGCCGCATTGTCTAGCAGTTAGAGGATGGCCTATAGTGTATGTGGCTGTGTGTCCCAAGGCTAAGATACATTCCTAGGAAGCCACACATGACAAGGACAGCAATATAACGAGCCTCACCTGTTTGTTCTGTGACTCCTCAGGTAACAGATACAAGGAAGAAAACAGAGATAAATGTGTGCTTGATCGTCCATAGCATCTGAACCTTAGGGTCGAGGGAAGGCTCTAGAACTGGCCTTTCTGTGCTCTGCGGTGTCAGTAACTAGAGTGTGGGGAAGGAGAACTGGGCTGCTCTGGATTCTAACCAGGCTGTTGTTCGGCTGGGGATGGAACCCAGGGTCTACAGTTGCTAGGCAGATGTTGTACCCCTGAGTTAGACCTGCAGCCCTAGTGTGTTATTCATGTGTTAATCGCTAATCAGTGGCGTCCTGGAATCATCTACCTCCCTGTGTTGGCAGCTACTTAACCTTTCCGAGTCTATACATTTATAGCCCAACCTCCGGCCGTCTGTCTGTCCCTCTGCAAGGCTGACGCCATGTTCAGCACAGTGCAGGTATCTCCCAGCACCTGATGAGCTACAAGCCCTCTGGGCAGAAGAGGCTGTGGAGAATTCCCATGAGGCAGGCTGTGTCTGGTGGTAACGCCATCGCCAGATAGGTTCAGTTCCATCGGGAAAGAAAGCAGTCCATTTCCCCTCTTGACTAAAAAACTCAATTTTAAAAAGTCACAGTAATATGAAAACCTTGTCATTTTTGTTAAACAACTATGACTTCACAAGAGGTGTAGCTCACAGGTTCCTCACATAATGTACGTGAGAAGGGTGTGGGAATCCCTCCCTGAACAGATGTGCTGTACGACAGCTCTTTTATGCGGCGTTTCCCTTGTGGCTGTCTGAGCAGAGCAGGTGGGAGAGTTACCCTGGGGCTCCATGACCTGGGCTCTAATGCTTGCTTTGAGACTACTGCCCGCGACAAGGCGTATGCTTAAGAGGCCTATCTGAGGCCTGAAAGGAAGGTCTAACTAGTTACTCTGTCAGGAATAACACCACCCTGCTAGGAACAGTGGTACACATGTGCAAATTCAGCACCCCGGAGGCAGAGGCAGGAGATTGCCACAAGTTGGAGGCTGGCCTGGTCTACTACATACCGAGACTGTCCTCCCCTAGCTGGCTGGGGAGCGGCCCAAGCCGAGTTAGCAGAGCGGGCTGAAAGGTCTGTGCCGGCTGGCTTTGCCCTTTGTATCCTGTATTGCAGTGACATAGAAATCCACACTGGACATTCAAATTTCCTCCAACTTGAGCTTAGACGGTCATACCTCTGGTGACTTGAACTGTTTTTCCAGAAATATTTGCATTTTTTAAAAAATGGACTCTGTTTCTGCCCATGTGGCGAAAAGACAGATTTTGTAGACTGTAGACCCAGATATCAGTTCATAGCAACTGCTTGGGATTTCAGAGCACGTTAGGACCCTGACTGTTTTTCTTTTCTCTCCTGTGTGTAGCGGTTCGGGCTGGAGTCCTGAGGTCCAAGGCAGGTACAGTGGGGCTGACTTTGTAGAATACTCGGTCATCCCACTGCAGCTTGCCAATGCTGGCTTGTGAGACGCGCCCGGCCTCGGCTGAATGAAGCCGTTTCTGCCTAATTTGCTTTTAGGAGGCTCTGGAGAGCCCTGCGACACTGCCTTTGTTAGAAAGGCACTCAGGGCTATCAGAAAAGCAGTGCAGAGAGTTTCCCACAGTATCTAGCACCCGGGCTGCCAGCGGGTCCTGACCGCCAGGAAATTGGATAGTGGAGAAACGAAGCTTGCGTTCCCCCAGGAGAGCTGTGCTTGCTCTCTGCCTGAGCTGTTGCCAGGGGTTTCCCCTTCTTTGACTAACATGGTGTGGAAAAGGAAAAGATCTTCTCATGAAGGCCTGGGCCACTGCCATCATGAAGGGGAACCCCAAATATAAATGGCACCCCTACTCATCCAGCTCCTGGAGGAGTAGAAGGCAGGTACAAGGAAAGAAACCAGCCCTAAACGAGAGGCCATACTGTGCACTGTGCAGGTTCTGCTCATGACTTCCCTCTTTGGGGAGGTGTGAGAAGGTCTGGGGGTGAAGAGGAAATTGTAGCTGGCTGGGGCTTTCCGTTCACTGTCCATACAAAGTCTCGAGTCACCTTGTGTCTTGGAAAGCTGGCAGCTTTGATAGCAATTCATCTGCAAAGGTCCGCCGACTGCTCCACATTCCTCAGAGCCATTTTCATTAGCTACAACTGCATGAGCACTGTTCAAAACACTGCCGGCAAACAAGACATGAGCCTGTGTCTACTGTGTGAGGGCAAGGCTCTTTCAAGGGTGCATCGCTTTACTGATGGGTGCCACGGGTGGTCCTGGAGGATGGAGAGGCTGTCCTGTCAGGGCTCAGATGTGCAGTGCCAGTCCCGTGACTTACGTAGCAGACAGACTCGGTTGGTGCGTTGGGATGTTGTGAGCACTTCTGGGTCACAGATGGTGTTGCCTCCGGAAGCTTGCACTGAGGTGCCCAGGCACACTCTACAGGAATGGTGGATGGTGCCAAGGACCAATACCCTGAAGAGATGATGGGAGTTAACATGATGTGATTGAGGAGGACTCGGGTCCTACTTGGCCTTTAAAAAGTACCAGGGGTTTCTTGATCTCCGATCTGGTGTTTGCTCAGCTCCCTGAGGCTGAGGTATAGAGAACGTATACTTTCAAGGCTGTTTGAGTCTCCTGACTGCACAACTAAAATCTGTCTGTGGGATTCCCATGCCAAGTGGCCAAGAGGCTTCCACCATCTGCTCACAGGTGGCAGGACCTTGCTCTGGTGGGGAAGGAGGGAGGGCTGAGAGTTCTGAACATTGACTTCCTTACACCACTGATGCTGGATACCTTTTAGAACCAGAGTAGAAAGAAGACAGGGCTTAGGCTAAGTAGAACTGTTGTCTTAGAAGTCGCCCTATCTGTATAGACTGCAGGGATTTGAAAGTCTCCCTGAGCTGTTTGGGAGTTTCGGTGGGGTCCTTTGGGCCAACAACTCAACTAGATGTTACCCATCCCTGGCCCTTGGCGTCTTGCTTGGTTAACAATGTCTGGTTGGATCATTGGTTCCCCTGTTACTGTGCAACTCCATTTAGATTTCTTTCCTATAGTTATATATTTTAAGAAGCTCCTTCAGTAGTAGGCTTTCATGTGACTCCTAAATGGCTCTTGGTAGGCTGTTGGCTGCTCTCTACAAACTGATGCTAAGGCCCTATTGCTGAAGGTGATATTTGTGTTATCTCATTGAACAGAGAGAAGTTGAGATGGTGCCTAACTAGAGCCTTTACCTCTACTGACTAGTATTTTTGGTACTAGAGGGTATTCCCCACACTATGAGAAGAGAAAATTAACCACCAACCCAGCTACAAACCCTGTGATTATATGACATGTTGCTGAGTAGTGACACAGATGTTGTGGCAGTAACCAACTAGTTTCTGATTGGATGTAAGTCCCATGAGATGGTATCTGTCTGCTACTGCTTGGGTAGCCAAGAACTGATAGGCCACAGGCCTAGGGAAAAACCAAATGCTAGACTTCTTCTAAAATAGCACAGCACTAAACTGAGTCCTAGCGGCATTCTGCTGTGTCCAAAGATCAGTGTCTGACTTAGCCATGGACAGGGACGCTGTCTCTCAGAGTAGATGGGCTAACACAGGCCCACAACTGGTCTGTGCAGTTGTGCAGAAAGTGAGAGATTTGGAATACTCCGTTCTAAATGGGATTTCTTCATTAACCACCCCCACCCCCACCCCAGGACTCAGGGAACCATTCTGAAGAGGAGACCGAAAGCGTGTTATAAGAGCCAGAGGGGATGGATAATGACAAGGAGGCAGTGTCTTCCGGACACAACAGTACTGACACAGACACATATGTGACCTCGGAGACTGTGGCGTCATGTACAGAGGGCCTGCACAGGTTCAAACCCTACAGCGTTCAACAGAGAACATGTAGTAGACACAAGCTCACATCCATGTCCGACATGCTCTCTTGCAAAGGTTTTCTCCATTCTCCAGTGGGATCTCACTCGGTATATTAACCACACTTAAGGGAGGCACCATGCCAAGAAGTAGAGGGCCAATACAAAATGGACACAGTGGTATTTTTGTTTTTTGTTTTTGTTTTTTTTGTATCGTTACTTTGCTTGGAATTATTATTATTATTATTATTATTATTATTATTATTATTATTGTCTTACTAGTCTTTTGCTTGTATATAGTGGTTTCTGATTTTGTGTTTTTATGGGTTTGTTTGTGTGTGTTATGTTTTTATGTTTGCCTATCTGTTTTCTAAAAGAGAGAGAAAGGGTGTGGACTTGGGTACGTGTGGAGTTGCAGAGATCTGGGAGGAGCAGAAGTAGGGAAAACTGATCAGAATGTATTGTATGAATTTTATTTTCAATGAAAATTAGTCTCCGTGCCAGAGCTTCCATTGGCTGCTCTCTGCTGAGTAACATGGTGGAGGGAGCAGCCATTGGCTGTCTTCCGTTGTGTGGCAGGTGCCTATGTAGCCATTTCCATAGTCTTAAGAGGGAAAACAAAACAAACTGCCAAACCGGTTTAGCAAAACGTTGCTGGCCTTGCCCTTGGCTGGCTTCCCTGGCCTCCTATTTCCTGGATGGGGCATCTTTGACTTCTTAAATAAAGCTCTGTGATATTTTTCTTCTAGAAAGTTCCCCTTGTGCCTTCAGCTCAATTCACACCCCTAACTCCTTTTCATGGGTAAGAGGACACCCCCCTCCCCGACCGCCCCAAGAACTGTGTCTCTCAGTATTTAGGACCCTGGGCCCCTTGGTTTAGCCTCCTGTTAATCCACACTGGGGACTCAAATCTAGAACTTGGTTGTCTCTGAGGATGTTTTCTCTAGGGGTCATGGATGTCCCACTGATGTTTCTTACGGGGAAACAGCAGCAGCAGGGCTGTATCTGGCAGGGTGTAACATTATATGCACTTTCTGTGAGCTGTTTTTTGTTTTGTTTTGGAGGAGGCAGACCAAGGTGAGAATAGTTATTGTGGTATTCTGGAAACCCCAGGGGGACATCCTTTTGCTCCCTCTGTGTCTGATCACCAAATATAGTGTTTAGGAATATGTGGGGTTTTATTCCAGTTTTTTTTTTTTCCTTATGGAACCCTGGGTCTTGTTAATGCTTCACAGGCACTGTTTTTATGGGGAGAAATTTCCATTATTATTTACTGTGAGTTAATCTCTTTTCCTCAGCCAGACTGTGAGTTCCGCAAAGGGCTTCAGGCTGTATCTCCCAAAGTAAATCTTGTACTTCAAAAGGGACACAAATCAAAGATTACCGTGGGGTAGCCAGGATAGAATGACAGCTGGGAAGCCGTAACGTAATCAGTGGTCACTACGGGAAGAGAATGGGTTCGGGGTGACAGGGTTGATGGTTGGAGATGAGCGCCGGGGTGAATGTCGTTTGCTGAGATTTGAACCTGTGGGAATCGAGTCTCCTGCAGCAGGCAGAGTTAATGGCCAACGATTTCTCTGTTGTGAGATTAGGATTTGTGTTTGCCCTCACTGAGGTCACAGCTAAGGTGAAAGCTGTTAGAGATTCCTACTGAACCCAGTACCCAGCTTTCAGGTGACTCAATCGTGCCTTGAACTCCACAATGCTGAGCTCCACAGCGGAACAGATTTACAGAGTGGCCGTCAGCCCTTCCCCCGGCAAGTGTCTGCTGTGCACCTTTATCCCTAGGACCACACGCAGCCAGCTCTGCCTTCTTCTGAGATGGTCCAGTGTCTTAGATACTTTCTTTTTGCTGTGATAAACCATCCTGGTGGGAGCTAAGGGAAGCAAGGCCTTATTTGGTTGGCTCATGAGGCCACAGGCCATCATGGCAGAAGGCTCTCGAGGCATCTGGTCATGTATCTGCGGTCAGGGAACCCAGAGCAATGAATGCTTGTGCTTGGGTAGGTTTCTCCTTTATGTGCAGTCTGGGAGTGCAGCCCATGGAAAGGTGCGTGCTTGCCGCTAGATACAGTAAGTCCTCTCAACTCCATTAGCCTTATCCAGCTGGTCCCTCACAGACAAACCCAGAGATTTGTCTCCTAAGTGATTGTAGATACCATCAAGTTGGCAATTAATGTTAACCGCCATACTTCTGAGGAGATTAAGGTCTGTAAATATTCGCTGGTCTATAGTAGTCTGAGAGCTCTTGTTTCCCGTATTTCTGTAAAGAACGGTGCTGTGTACGTCTTTCAATGCTTTCATGCTCTCAACGCTAAGGTGACTTTAGATCACGAAGTTGCTGAAGACTGTGATACTCAGCCTGGCCTCTGTGGATGGTTGCCACTCTGTCAATGACTTCCTTATCCCTCTAAAGTCGCATGTTAAACCCTCAGGCCCAGGTTTCTGTCTTATGCTTGCATTGGAGTCTGGTTTCAATGCCACGTGACGTTGCTCACTGACAGCGTGGGTGCAAACTTCTACGGGGCAGTGTGAGGACTGAAGTTCTGGCCTGGTGTTTCATCGTACCTGGGAAGTAGTGACCTTGGCGGTCTGTGCAGGTTGTTATGTGGTCCTACCTGTGTGAGGGGAACCGTGCTTGCTTCTTGCCCACACTGCCCATGGTCATATAAATACCTTCCCCAATGTGGCTGAGGACATTTGGGAGCCTATGGCCTTGCTCTGATGGTTCAGCTTGAGTGTCCTGGGTTTTAAGCTGTCCAGCCCGAGAAGCTGGGTTTGAAGTAAAGGAAGATAATGGTGATCTGAAAGTTCTTTGATAATATCAGAAGTTGGTGTGTATGAGATATCTTCTGCAGGGGTTCGGGATCCCCATCAGAGGCAGAAGGTGGGGAAACAATGTATTCCTTGACAACATCTGGATACAATGGAAGGGGAACAGCACTTAATACAAATGCATATCTTTTAACAAAATCTTTATTCTTAAATTTCACTCATATACGTGATGAAATGTGTCCACCCCCATGTACCCTTTCAAATGACCCTATATCTTCCCACAGAGCATACGCCTCCCAACTTCATGACCCCTCTTCCCCCTTGTAATAATCCACTAACCCCAATTAATGCTGACCTATTGAATGGCTGTGGGGCCATAAGTTGGAGGATGGAAAAATCTACCAGTGGCCACACCATCAAAAAAGGGAATGATTCGCCCTCCGCAAAGTAGATCTTCCCTCTTCAGTGCCTAACAACTGCCAGTGGCACCTCCATAAGGGATAGGGAGTGGAGAGCATCTCCCCTGTGTATGTTGTATGTTGTATGTTTGCCTGGCTTGATCTTGTGTAAGTAAATAGTCCACTGTGAATTCATGAGTGTGATAGACAGATCATGTCTGGAAGATGGCATCTTATAGCACGCCAACCCATTGTCTCATTCTTTCTGCCTCTTCTGGGACATTCCCAGGGCAGGGTTTGATAAAGATGTTCCATTTAGAGTGAAGGACTCTCTCATCTCCCAGCACCTTGACTGATTGTGTGCCTCTGCACTGATGGCTGCTACCCATTGCAAAACCAAGGATGAGAGTGGCCGGGGTCTACGACAGGCATAAGCATATTGAGAAGGCAGTTTGGCAACGTGGCCTTTTTAACAGAATAGCAAGGTCCTAGGGCTTTTGAAGTATTATTCAGGTTCAGGCATGGAATTCCCTCCTGTGGATCAGTTCTCCGGTCTAGTCAGAAGTCAGTCACTATTGCAACAGTGGGTACATCTGGCCAGGCAGGTCAGTATTGGAGCGTGCAGAGTCCAAAACAGGGTAAAACCATTGATACCTCTTCCCCACTAGCAGCCTGCCTAACACCTTCAGAAGCTAGTCTGCAGGTAGGAAGTGTCCTGGTGAGTTTGAGATTGATCGTGTCTTGTAGCCAAAGTGAAATGCACTTCCTTTGGCTAAGATTCCCACAGGGTTGAAAGGAGATCAACCCAGGGTTCACTGTGGTTCGGTTGAGTTGATTGGGATGTTGATTGCGTTCCTAGGGCTGGTTCTTCTTTTTTGTTGTTGGTTTTGTTTTGTTTTGTTTTGTTTTTATGGTGGAAAAAGTGTATATTTAGAATTAGCCATCTGGACTTAACTTTAGATGATCCCAGTCTTGTTGGGAACATCAAGAGTGTCAGAGTCAGGAGCCAAGAGAACACACGGGTACTGACCTTGCCACATCAGTGTCATAGAGTTTCTTCACGGCCTGTTTAATCCGGTGCTTGTTGGCCTTGACATCCACAATCAACACAAGCGCGTTGTTGTCCCCTGTCTTCTTCATGGCTGACTTGGTGGTCATTGGGAATGTGATGACAGCATGGTGGTCAAGCTTGTTTCTCCTGGGTGTGCACTCTTTCCAGGATATTTTGGCTGCCTCTGGAGTTGCAGGGTCTTGGGCCACCGGAAGGTGGGCGACCTTCAGCTCTTCTTTTTGTGGCTGCGGACCCCTTTCAGCACAGGACAGGCCTTCTTAGTTTTCAAGGCCTTTGCTTTGGCTTTGGCTTTGGGAGGGGCAGGAACTTCCTTGGGGAAGAAAAGCTCGGTTCTTCTTTAGAATGGTTAGGAACTGTGGACAAACCTGTCCTACTAGTTCATGAGTTTCCCAGCATAATGAATTCAAACCTTTGCTTCTCATGACTCTTAGTTTTCATGCTTGAGGGGAGCTATAGGATTTACAATGCTTCGTGTAGCCAATTCTCCCTTGGAAATGTCCACCAATAGTGACGGCAACAAACAGTGCAGGGTGCATTTAGTCTCAGTCTGTGGCTGTCCACGTCCCCTATCATTATGTCCTCACCATAGGGTATTTGGCAAACCTCTGCATGTGCCGAGTCATTGATAGCTTTTCGAGGACGGACAGTAACCAGGCAGTTCTTAGATCGGGAGGAGGGAAGTTAGCACAGTTATTTTAGAGTTCTCATTCAAGGACTCCCACTTGGAAAACATCTCCTTGGGGCTGTCTGTTTCCCTTTAAAAGATGAGGCTTTTGACAGGTGACTTGGAGGGATCTTCACAGGTGCTCTCCAGGTTGTAGGGATCTGTGGTTCTCTGTGTACGAAAGTGCCACGTGACGGAATTGTGAGTCCGTGAGTGGCAGAGATCATCGTCTAGGAAGTGATGCAAAGGAAAGGATAACTGTGGTTCTTAACAGTCAAGAGAAGCTCCGCCAGTGAAGATGGCGTTAATGTGTGGAAGGACAGGCCTTGGTAAAGGTCCAGAAGTTCTGAGCAATGTTCATGTGAGAGTATTTAAGGGATCAGGGATTTTCATTTCCCTCCTTCTCCATAACTACTTTTCTGTAATATGCCAACCACCACTTACGCATTTAATGTGTGATCCCAAGAAGATGCTATATGAAGCAACTACAACGTGCTATGGATGACCCAGGACTCACTACATTTGAAGCCCTGCCATGCTGGCAAGTGGTGTTCTCAACTATATGGCTCCACGTTCCCATGTCCACCGTCTATGTATTTCTTCTGTGCTCTGATTCCTTCTTTGAAATGACAACGTCTTGTCTTCTGTTAGGTAAAATAAAACCTCCCTCTTGGACCTGTGGCATGCTACTGAGTGAATAAATAACAGAAGTTTAAAAATTGGTTCCTGACCTTTACCATTTTTTTTCCTTTTTTAAAATTTTTATTGGATATTTTTTATTTACATTTCAAATGTTATTTCCTTTTCCGGTTTCCCATCCATAAGTCCCCTATCCCCCTCCCTCCCCCTTCTTCTATAAGGGTGTTCCCTTCCCCAACCATCCCCCTTTCCCACCTATCTGTCCTGACATTCCCCTACACTGGGGGGTCGAGCCTTGGCAGGACCAAGGGCTTCTCCACCCATTGGTACCCAACAAGGCCATCCATCCTTTGCTATTTTTAAGATCTGTTCTGTATCAGGCACTGTGTGTGCACCATAACCATAGGACTTGATTTCTCACCTTCTGCAGTTGTAGTCTAGGGGAAGACAAACACTCTATCATTCCGCAAATTTAGTGGGGGAAATAATTGGTTCTATGGACATTTATAGTGAACACGGACTGGATGATACAAGATTAAGAGGCACACTTACTTAATATCAGTGGAGACCTCTCTGAGTAGGCAGAACAAACATGTGAGGGAAACGGGTTTGGTTGGATTTGGCAAGAGAGATGGCTCAAGTAGGGAGAAGTCAGTGCTTAAGGCTCAAGGGTAGGAAAGAGCCTGCCATCTTGGGAGATTTGAAAGATCAGAAGGGGTGGGGCTGTTATAAATAATAGGGGAAGGGTGGGTTATAGTCTGGCATCATATCACATATGCTTTTTTTGTTGAGATAAGAATTTCATATTTCATCCTATGTTGAAAGGAAATCCATTGTTGACTTTAAAGTGGGTGGAGATGATTAAATTCAACGTGATTTAATTCATCACTCCGGCACATTGTGAAAAGTGGGCAGGGGATGTGGGACAGAGAGACCAGTCAAGGAAGGATCACTGTGGCTTAGGTAAGGGGTGACACTGGCTGCTGTGTTGGTGGTGACAGTATCGTTGGGCAATAGAATGGCTTTCAAATGCACATAAAGGGTAGCTGTTTGGAACTTCATGTGGTGACGGGGTTTAGGAGGTTCCGGAGAAAAGGTTTCAAGATTGAGCCACAGCCTCTGGCTCTCTTCTCACCACGTCAGAAGCTGAGCAACAATGTGAAAATGCTTTCCTAGGCCACCTGGACGCACCGAAGTGGCTAGAGCGGAAGCTATAAATACTAGCTTCATGAAACAACAGGCTTTAGTCTTTGTTCAGCAAATGGCAGGGCAGGAGTATGTGCTGAGCGTGAAGGTGGTACATGTCCCCGGGAAGCTGATGTTGCTTTGGAGCACGTGGTTTTAAAGCCCATGTTCCTTCTGGAATGCGCTGGCCTGGGTCTTGTGAAGTTTGGTTATCATTGAGAGTTTTCCTCCTTCGGCTGTGGTTCCCATTAAAGCATGGCAGGTTGCTGGAGTGTCCAGTGCAGGACCATAAGAGGTACTGAGTTTTTTCTTAGCATCCCGCAGCAGGAAGAGGCTAAGAGTCTTCCTGTCCTTCATCTGCACTGTCCCTGTGAAGGGATTTGACACTCTGAGCACATGTGCGTGTGCTGGAGGGGCCCTGGTGACCGTGATGTTCGTTGTTTTCTGTATCTCAGTTTGTGCTTACTGAGAATGGTCAGTGCTTTGAGGTTGCTAGCCCTCGTTATCTGGGGGAGGCCATCTTGCTTTCCTGAATGGGGAAAGGACAGTTGCTCAGTCTTACGGGAACCTGCTGGGGACATCACTCTTTCTCTAGTGAGAGAAGTAGAATGGAATGGTTCATTGTGTTCGTTGGGAGTGCCTGGCAGAGCAAGTTGATGACTCCTCTCTGAGTTAGGGAGCAGTCGGACTTCTTTAATGAACATGTAGACAAACTTCTGGAAGGAGGCCAGAGCATTCCGGATGCACAGACCTTAGGATTTTAAACCCGAAGTAGCGAGGGCAAGACAATTTTACAGACTACCAACGTGAACCCTTTTTGAATTCATTCTCGTGGAGTTCCTTAGGATCCTGTCCTGAGGTGGCTGCGCTTGAAGAGATGATGGTAATAATTCTGACGAAAGTTACATAAGCTCTGGTAAAGAGCTATATTTTTAAATAAACTCATAACAGAGGAGATTTAGACGTTTAGCAATATTGGCTTCTTTTTATGTAGGCACAGAACATGGTGTTGTGCGACCTCCCTGAGGGGTTGTAGCCACTATTGAGGGATGGGCTCCCCACGTTAGACACTTAATATACACTATTCCTCACGCGTGTGCAAAACCAGTCTGTGTTTTAGCTTAGTGTGGGTTGGCTCATCAGAGGAACTGCGGTGGGAAGGAAGGTCTGCGTGATCTGAAGCAGAGCTTCATGGCTGCAACTTTCTTATCAGGAACAAGGGGCAGAGAAGGACAACAGGTTTGTCACCGTATGCTACGCAACAGACAATGTCAGGAAGATCAGAATTGTCCTGGGTAGGTGAGAATTGGCTTTAGAGGATTTTTAGAGAAGGGAGCTTATGTACACCTCCTTGATTCCTCCCAGGGATTTGATCAGCCCCTACAGTTATGACTAAGGCCAAGCCCTCCCACTTCCGGGCCCGGCTGTCCCAGTTAGAAGTGCTTGTTGAACAAGCTAATGGATTATTCGTCTGCAGTGTTTGCTTGTTCGGCATATTGTGTTCAATGCCCTCTTGGTGTTCCCAGATAGCAGCGAATGTGAACTCGGCTAGATGTTTCTGGCGAACAGAAACGCGGTGTTCCTCCTGGGACTGGTTTATACCCATTCTCTCTGAACTTTGCCTTGCATGACTATTGTTCCTGCTATGTGCAGGTGATCCTGTTATAACCTTTACCACTGATCAGTCACACCACCCTTCCTTAAGTATCCAAAGTTTGAAAAGGAAAGAAGGCGGCACTAGTGTGTACAGAGGAGGAAGCGGTAGCCTCGGTGCTGGGAGGGCATGGATTCCCACAGGTTTGTGGCTCAGTTTTTTCTGGATAAGCTTTGAGGAAAAAGTCACAAGCAGATCCTAGTAGTCTTTGAAAGAGTCAAGTACAGGGACCTCTAGAACGAGAGGCAACCATGCCGTCCTTCTTCCCCTTTGGGAAGAGTCCCTTTTTCTTTCTTAGGGCAGTGGCTGCTCTGTGATCCATGTAGACATGCAGATGTTCAGGTGTGTGATGCGTGAGCTCTGAGAAGTGGATTATGGAGACCTAGAGGTCCAGCTGTCCAGTGGGAACTCACACAGGGTCCTGGCCTCAGTGATAGCTTACTGCACAGGCTGATAATGCATGTCTATACAATGAGACATTATGTTGGTGACAGAGATGTGCTCCTGGGCTTAGGGAGTCAGGACCCTGTTAGTTTTGGGCACAAGCTTTCACTGAAGTATCATCTCACAGGCTTGCCTGGTTTTATTTTCAGAAGGAAAACAGATGCTTCTCCTGCAAATAAAATATATTCTTCCCAGTATCCTGGCTTGAGTTCCTAACCCTTGGAACACTGTGTTTTTACAGAAGAAGGTCCTTCTATCACGATATTACATCCCCTACCCAACTCCCCTTTTTAAAAGACAAAGTCTCACTAAGTTACTGAGACTGGCCTTTAACTCACTGTGCAGCCCAGGCAGGTCTTAAATGCACTCACTACCTTCCTATCTTTCAACTAGATGGAATCACAGGCCTGTACCAATGTTATTACATTAGCATGACCCTAACTCTAATGAAATTAGAATATATTGTACAAATGTGCAGTGTGATCTTACTGGGTTCGTTGGAATTTAACCTAGGTGATTAATCATATTACAGGACATCCATATTCTTAGGAAGAGTTGCTTAGGAACCCAGATCACTTGCTATATGTATCCTTGATGACGAGACAGCCCCTTCTGCATGAATCTGCATGAACATACCACCAACTGTAGCTCTAGATTGGTTTCTTATGATTTTCCTAAGGAAGTTAAATTCCAGTTGTCACTTGCTTGATGGTGGACTTGGGCTCACCAGTACAGGGATGAGGGACTGAATTAGATTCTAGCATGGCACTATGCTATTGCTTTGCTCTCTAGTTTTGCAGCGTAAGTGTAATCTCTAAAAGTGAATACCAACTAAAACACAATAGATTGTCCTTGGCCTTTCTAGATTTTTAAGAATGCAGGGCATGGATGTTCTAGCCTTCCTGCGTTCCAAAATTAAATACAACAACTCAACAACATGCCCTGGGCAGGCATGTTGGCTCATGCGGCCTCTCTGTGGTCTGCGAATCAATCACTCCCGCTCAGCTTGCAGCTCGGAGCTGTGTGCTGAGTATGTGACTCTGCACTGTGACTGACTGGTCACTGTAGAGTTGTCCTATAACTCCCATCAGTGCTTGGAGGTGTTAAATTCTGAAGTAAAGATGGTAAAACACTGTTCATTCCATCCCGCTGAGAGCAGAATCACTTTATTTTCACAGGGACACCCGGCACCTTCCCTCTTTGAAGAAGACTTATTTTTCTTTTAAATCATTTGCGTGTCTGTGCGTGGGCACACGCATGCATGTGAGTGCAGGTATCCACGGAGGCCGGAAGGAGGTGTGGTGAGGGCTCCTGACATCTGTGAACCGAACTGGGGTCATCTGCTTTCGCATGGGTAGAATGCCCCGAGTGTTTGCTATGTTCATTCCTAGACAGACACTGTGCCAGCGTGCCCCTGTGGGCGAAGCCCTTAAACACCTGAGGAAGCACACGCAGTTCTGTGAGGAGGTCTGTGCGGTGTGAGCAGGTTGGCGGCTTCTATTATTTTTGCCCGTCACCTCTGGGGGAGAGGTGAGGAACCTGACTGGCACGGGTTTACCGGCCACACTTTCAATGGACCCCAGTAAGTCGAAGAGCCATGCGGTGCACTGGTCTTCAGCAGAGGAGCTGTGGTCCAGAGATGCCAACTGTAGGAGCGCCCAGACTCCTGATGACATAACCCGTCATGCCAGTGACTGCGCTCACCACGCCCCAGCCGACTTAGACCAGAGCAAGTGATGTTCTCTGGGACGCAGGTCCTCTGGGTCGTGGTTTGGCACATTATGCAGCCAGAAGGCAGGCTGAGGGTGTTTGCTTAGAACGGTGGAAAAAGTGTCGGTTAGAATTGAGAGACCTAGCCTTTGAAAGCAAAAACACCAGAATTATTCTCCGATGCAGTGTGACTCACCCTCTGCTTAGAATTTTTAAAAAAGTGTCTTAGATTGAGAGTAGCAAACACCTATTACGCGTTCACTAGAACCAAGTGTCTTTCTCGCCTACTTTAATTTATTTGCAAAACAATGTGTTGGCGGCTACTTAATTTTCTACGTGATGAAACACCCAGACACACTACTGTGTTGTGGCCTATATTTAAACCTGGGTCTATTTGACATCAAAAGCAATGCATTTCCACAGAAGACTAAAAACTTAGTCATGTTGTTTGAGTTATGATCCTTGGAATTTGTGCTCTTAATGATGGCTCCGTGCACCTCCGGCTGATGCCCTCTCATAGTTGCTTGAGTTGGGAGGGAACTGAGTGGCATCTATTCCACTGTTGTCAGAACAATCATGGTGGACCGTGGTGGGGCTACAGTTCTTAAGAACGTTGGACGACTAGCATGCTTAGAGCTCTGGCACCCTTAATTTTTGGAGCAGATTTCAACTATGAGGACGGTGAGGGCCATGATGAGGAAATGAGAGATGCAAAAACAAAACTGAACCTGAGGTTAACGAGCAGATCAGGGTCTCTCCAAGCTATGTCTAGGGAAACCTAAAGCCGTCTAAGATGCAGCATCCAAGGCTGACATCCAGGAGAATAGAAAAGCCTCCCTAGGAGCTGGAGAGTGGGGCTGGAGAGATGGCTCAGTGGTTAAGGGTGCTGACTGCTCTTCCAGAGGTCCTGAGTTCAATTCCCAGCAGCCACATACTAACTCACAACCATCTGTAATGAGATCTGATGCCCCCTTCTGGGTGTGTATGAGGACAGCAACAGTATATAGCAACAGTATATAGAATAAATAAATCTTTAAAAAATAAAATAAAATTAAGCTTCTGAGTGGTCCAGGGAGTGAAAGCACGTGCTGTCATCCCTGATGAGCTAACAGCTTCTAGCCTCTATATATCTGTGCAGCATCTTGTGCAAATGCACACACATACATGCACACTCACACACATATATACACAACACTAACGTGCTCTAAATAAATGTCAAAAGTAAAACTTAACTAACCAAGCAAAAACCTCAGACCCACATACTTACTAATAATGACCTCTTCGGGATAGAGACCTGTGCTCAATACTGGAATGTTCTGTAAGTGGGGAGGGGACACGTGGGTATGAGAGGCCGTGGACATAGCCTTTGTTATAGTCTATGCTGTAGTTTCCACTGTCTCATGTTGGTGACATGTTCAGCCTGTGGCTACCTCCTAGGATCCAAGGATTTGACAGTGTCACTACTGAGTTCCTTAGACAGTGGATCCCTTAATGTTGGTGATTGTAGATTGGTGACTGCCAGACGTAGCGGGGAGACAAGGGATAGATGCTTCATAGAAATCTTCTCGTCCGTGAGGTATACTCAGTCTATAAAGGGAGGGATATTTGCAGAGAGCTGACAGCCTGCTCAGGGACTCTGAAAGAATCCTGTGTCAGAGGTACAGACAAGGTAATGAGGCAGAGAAAAGGAGTCTTGCTGTGGATAGTGGAGCAGTGTCTAAGATCATGAGAAAGCGGTGTGGTCTCAGGGAACAGAAGGGTTCAAACGTGTGACATGGAGAGATACTTGGGAAGCTGGGGTATCGGGGCTGGAATCAGGCCCTGATTTGCATAATCTGTCATCTACTTGAGGTGTTTAGACTTTCTGAGAACAGCAGGGACCCTTACATAAATGTTAAATCAAGGCTCGTCAGTATAACGCAAGGATGGTGAGCACAGGACAGTGTCTGTTTAGTTGACCAGTGCATCATCAGGGGTGAGAATGATCCCCGCACAAGGTAGTTACTTTGTCCCTTGTGTCTTTCCTCTGCCTCCTAATCACATGGTCCATGAGGAAGACGCTTGCCTTCTAAGGAGCTCAGTGAATGAACGCAAGTGAGAAAATGCCTTTGGCTTCATGTGCTCAATAAACCTGACGTTCAAATCTATCAAAAATACCGCTGACTATGTGACTTGCTTTCCATAAATCTTGAAGATGGCTCCTAAGGCTTTGGCCCATAAGGTGGCTGAAGAAAGATGTCCAGTGCAGGGAGGAAGTGGGCAAAGTAAGCTTTTGAGAAAGAGTACTGGGTTGGAAGTCACTAGCGGGGCTGGCTTTTTGGCCGTAGGGGAGTAGTTTCTAGGGTTAAGGAGACAGGCAGTCAAAGCTAGAGTGAAGATTAGTTCAAGCTTCATGGCCTGCGGGTCCTTATGGGATAGAGGAGTTGTGTAGTCTAGTAAAAATTGCTCTGTGGAGGGGTCTAGCTTTTCGGGTGAGAAGTCTGCCTCCGCTCCCCCACCCCCACCCCTCAGCCTCCTCAGAATTAGCTACAGAAGCAGTTTTCCCCTCTGTCTCTCTCCAGCTGTTTTCAGTGTCTAAACAACTCTAAATATATAAGCTTTTTATTTTTACCCAGATGGATTTGACTTTTTATAATATCCCCTCCGGTTCTAAGAGGCTATGATTCACATAGAAAAACATGCAAGGAGATCTTAGGGAGACACAGGCTGAGTTTCGGGACTGAGTTAATTCAGATTTCACTTCTCTCGAAAATGTAAGGTTTACAAATATTTGTCCCGAGCTGGGAGGGCTGGCTTCCTCAGTGTCTGTATTTCTTCGCTGAGACCACTGAGGCACAGGACAGACACATGTGACAGGTGCAGACAGCACAGCCCTTGATTCCAGCTTCTAGCTCCTGCTGCACACGGCGTGATTTGGGTTGCACTTGACGGGACATTGTCACTGGAGGTCACTGGAGGGCACACCTTGTTCTGCCTGTTCTCCAGCCCCAGCACCATCCCTGCAAGAGGGCTTCTCACAGGTCTTGACTGAGTAGAGCCTACCAGTTATTGCCTGTGACCTTGAAAATGACTTAACCTCACTGGGCTTTGATTCCTCCTCTCTAAACTGAGGTCTTTAGACGAAGCCCTCCAAACTTGTGTCTGGCACAAATGATCCGTGCCCCTTCTTCCTCCCTGACCCCCATCTATGAGGGGTTAGAAAGAGTGAAGGTCGAACATGAAAACGTATCGAAAAATGCTACCTGCTACACAATTCTCCTTCAGAAGTCACAAACTGGGCTGCTGTCTTCTATTGCCTGTTCGGCTGTGTGGGGGAAACAGTGTTGTAGTTTTATATATTGAGAAAGGCCGCTCCTTTAAATTTCAAAACAAAGGAAAAGTGAACGTGTCCTACAGATGCGAAGTGCATCAGTTTCTGATAAGTAGTTTCTTCCATCAATGTCCAAGGCTCCAGTGGAAACCAATGGTGTAACAAGTTTGCAGATTTAATTAGAATGTCTTGAGTTTCTAAACTGAACAGAAAAGGCACCCCTCCCTCCCCCATAATATGCTCGCGTAGACTTCAAATGAAATTTCCCCTGTATGTGCAGAATCTCTGTTGGAGTGGCTAGCCGTAGGTTCAATTTGCACATTTTGACTGTAAAGCTGGTCGAATAATCTTTAGAGCTTTTTTTTGTTGGTTGAATACATTTTTATTATTAACTAATGGAAAAAAATACACTTTTTATGATGAGTGAAATGAATTTTTAAAATTCTCCCCATCAGCATTTTTTATTTAAACACCTCACTTTCAGGGCTGGCCCTGTGAGGATTGCTGGTCTCAGGACACAGAAAGACACACGAAAGTAGGTCATTCTACAGTCCTTCTAACTTTGGCGTCCACTGTGTCCTCCTGAGTGGGAAAACCTATGGGGATTCCAGGTGGAAACCTTCTCCTGAAGGACTCTTGGCTGCTGCCTGTCAGGGAGTATCTGTGTCAGGATAGTGAGCTTGACAGTGCACAGCCGCTCCTAGTCACTCAATGGCGAGGAAATGTGTCTTCACTGATATGACCCCTAACACCCCAAAGAGTTGATGGGGGTAGTGGTGGGTGTCCTATTGCTCTTACTTCAGATTTGAACTTGAGCATGCAATGTGATCTGAAGAGGAAGTGTGCCTCATCTCTGATGGCCTCGGGGATGCATACGTGTTGATTTAAATGTGCTGTGTGCCTCTGTTCCACACCGTGTTAGATAAGGCAAGAAGCCTTTGGCCTTTATAATACATGTGGTTCTCTCTATGGACTCATGCTGGTATCTGGCTTTGGGTACCACTCACTTGTAACACCATGTTTTCAGTCAGCCGAAAGAGCAGCCATGTACTGGAGCCCAGATCTTCCTGTCGCTAGGATCTCATGAGGATTCTGTCAGGTTGGTCTGCTGCAATGCTCACCTAAGCATAGCGCACAGAGAGCTTCCAACAGCAGCTGCTGCTACTGATTCTACCCAGGTCCTTCTGCTGGGGGGAAAGTGAAGAGCAAAGGTTGAGGAGGAATGAACAGAGCCAAGGACAAGCTCATACCAAAGATGGGCCTCTTTAGAATGGCAGCCGAAGATGTGGACATTATGTGTGGACTGCCTTACAGGGGGTATGGAGTAGCCATGGGCAATGGCAGTGTCTGCACTGAACTGCTCTGGTCTAGTTCTGTACACAGTCCTATTGAAAGAAAGGAGAAGAGGAGTGTCACTAATAGTGTTATGCCACCAGATTGCTCTCCATCTACTTGCTTCCTACTTAAAGGGGTTGCCTGGGTTCACTGTGTGATCCACTGTGACTCCAGACATTGGCAGTTATCCGGGTGCCCTCGTTGCTACCAACTCAGCAACTCTTTGTAGTCATCTGTCCAGGGCATATTTTTACGACACAAGTTCACTCCACGGTGTGTGTAGTCAGCTTCTGTAATCAACCAAGGCTGTGGGGAAAGATAGTAACCTAACAGGAGCCCGACAGCCTCCGGAAAAAGTTTACTGGAAGCCCACTGTGTGTTCAACTCTAAGCAAGACCACTCTGAGAGTGATGGGAAGGGCATATGTACCTTGTAAGTCACCAGCAGGATCGAGCCAGATACATGGAAAATGGTAGGACAAGTGTGTCCACAAATCCTGCCAAGTTCTGACCAACCTTGCTTTTCTGTGGCACCTGCTATAAAAGGGTCTTCCTGTGTGCACCTGTGGACAGCAGCTGAGATGTTTCTTCTGCACAAAGATCTGGTTTCTCCCCGCTTTCTCTGTAGACCTTTGGGGTTTTCTTTTGGATGTGATGCTAATGTTACAGAAAATAAAATCTCCCTTATTTCCTAGCAGATATATATAATATTATATATATCTATGTGTATGTGAGTGTGTGTGTATCCACATAGATATTGATGTAGTTAGTTGTCTGGAGTCTAGGTCTATACAGATTGACTAGTCCAATACCTTTTCTACGAGCGGTCATGGCCATTTGCTTGATCAGTCCCCGATGGCAGAAGGGCTGTTTGTTGAGTTCATGTCCTATTCCCCTTGTTGGGAGGTGGCTCTGCTCTCGGAGACTGAGAGCTGCTTTTATCTGCAGAGAGTTGATTCTGCCTGTTAGATTTAAGGAGAACACGGATTGGATCCTGATAGGCTGCTCTCCCTGTGCCTTTAGACAGTTGATGCAACTTCAAGGCCTCTCCAGGCCAAGTGTCTTCATCCTCCTTACTGTGACACATTTAACAGATGTTACCTTATGAATGTGTATGTATGTGTACACATGTTCACATGCACAGGTCAGTGGAACTCGGAGGATAACTTGTGGATGTTGGGTCTCTTCCAGCACAAATTCTAGGGATTAATTTGAAGTTGTCAGACTTGGTGACAAACACCTTTACTCAGTGAGCCTGCAGCCTTAACAGACCTTTCTTATCGTTATTCCTAACAATGTACTCACTAGTTTGCCAAGGATTTGTTTTTGCTTTTGTTTTTTTGAAGGAGTGGGCAGTGCTGTTCTCAACCTTTTCCATCACCATTGACAGTTTCTAGACCTCACGGAATTCCTTCAGGTTTGCTAAACATGTCGTGTAGTTAATTTGATGGGGACAGGCAAGTTACAACTTAATAGAAACATAAAAATGCTTTATTTAGATTTAAAACATTTAATAACTCTCATAGTATGTTTTCTTTGGCCAGTTGTCTTTGAAGAAGTCATGGACTTTTAGTCCAGCTCGTACTAAAGTCAGCTGGCAATTTGTCAGGCACGTCCATGATTCCCCTAAGAGCACTTAAGAAGGAGCATTCCCTGCCCTCTGTCCTGTACTCGCCTTTGCTGGTTTCTTACAGCCAGGATGGGTCTGCTATGCTTTTCATGCCACTCCCCAGTGTACTTGGGTCTCCAATGGAGGCAGACCTAAGTGTTCCTCCTTGCTGACTCTCATGCCCGGGTTACTCTTTAAAGCTTGGTTCAGCTCCGGCTGTTGTAATGCTCCTCATGTTCCAGTGGTCCTCTGGAGGAAGAGGGACACTATAAACTCCTGTGATGGGGACTTTGGATAGCTGGCACCCATACTGCAAAGCAAGGCAGGCTCGTGAGATTGAAACATTGATTCTGAAATTGTCCATTGTTCATTGACCTAAAAACATTTCCGGTGTCTTGGTTTAAAAATGAATAACATGACCCCAAACCCCAAATTCCCAGTCAGATTCCTCTCAGCCCAAGTCAGGTGGCTGATGTGTACATGTCCTGCTGAGGGGTGATGCACACATGTCCTACTGAGAGGTGATGCACACATGTCCTACTGAGGGGTGGGGCTCACATGTCCTTCTGAGAGGTGATGTACACATGTCCTTCTGAGAGGTGATGCACACATGTCCTACTGAGGGGTGGGGCTCACTTTGGTTGGAAAGTGGCTGATGTGGTTGTCTTACTGCCTGCTTTTCTTCCTCCGTCTGACCCACATGGTAGGATTGCACTCCCTCACCCAGTTGAACATGAGTATGACCATGACCTAAGTCTTCATCATCCACTTTCCTCTCTGTCATAGCAACCAGTCAGGGGATTGCTATGAATTCAGGGCTTTTCAATCCACCTGAATTTCAGAACAAAGCTGATCTTGGGCAGAACCTTCAGCCGATTGACAATGGACAGAGGGAAGCAGATGTTGGTTGGATGCTTGTGAAATGTGTTGGGTGACCCAGAACACAATCTATTCCAAACGATGACATTCGGTTGTTAGGCTTCTAATTCAACTTCCAACAGTGCAGATGCTCCAATCTAAACAAATTAAGGTGGCCCTGGAAGCAATCACAGAATTCCTTTGAAAGAATTATCCTTTTTTTTTGAAACTATATACAAAAGCAACTAAGTATTTATTTTTATTTTTTTGAGTGAGTGTCTTGGTGTGTTAACCAGGCCAGCCTTGAATTTGCAAGTCCCTGTCTCAGCATCCTGGGTATTTGGTCACAAGTCTGGAAACACACGCTGACTAGCACCTGATAGCTTTTACTAATTTAGACTACCAAGTCTTTTGTCATTGATTGGTTCTAATGTTTCAGAGAGGGGGGGGGAAGGAAGGATAGGGAATGGGGGGGAGTCTAACTGCAGTAGGCTAGCTGACCTTGCTCTTTGGTTCTGTGAGACCTCTCATTTTATGTCAGCATGACCCTTTGTTTTCCACCTGTTATTTAAGCTTGCATGTGGGATATCTGGCCTTTGTCATGGTCTAGCAAAATTAATATAGAGACTGGCAAGGCTAGAAGAACCACAGTGTGATTTAGAGCAGGATCTGGTCCTAGCATAGTGAGGTATATGGCTATTCCAGAAAAGTAATTTATTCTGATTTATGATGGAGACTTAGAGTCACGCCTAACGGAAAGGATGGAGATTGAAGTCAGTCATGTGGGTAGTCCTACTAATGGGGCCCCACTAAACCTTTGAATGCCAAAGCTCAGTTGAGTTCCTATGGTTAGCACATTGTTAACCCTTGTTCCTGGGTCCTGCCCTGTGTGTTTTCCTTTGGATGGCCCTAATCGTGTGCTAAGTTCTTTGAGGGCCCTAAGCAGTAATCCAATCTGAAGACCTCTGCACTTTCAGGTGGCGTCAGAAGTGAGGGCAGGTACTGGATTGTGCTCCTTCTAATTGGACCAGATGATCTTATCTGTTTGCACACCGTCTGCCTCAAGACTCTTCTGGAACGTAGCTCAGTGGCCAAGCATGTGCAAAGCTGGATTCCATCCCCACCATTACTTTAGAGTTATAAACACCAGAACAGTTTTTTTTTTTTTTTATGTGGCCTGTATGTATGGTGTATTTGCCTGTATGTATGTATGTATGTATGTATGTATGTATGTGTATCATGTACATGGAGTGCCTGTGGAGTTCAGAAGAGGGCATTAGATCCCCTGGAAATGGAGTTACAGATGCTTGTGAGCCATCACATGTATGTTGGGGATTGAACCCATGTTCTCTGGAAAAGAGTAGCAAGTCCCTTTGACCTCTGAGACATCTCTCCAGTCCCTGACACAAACTCTTGTGGTGTCATCCAATCCTCATCCTGGGCTAGGTTGCAGGGTTTGTTTTCCATCTATTTATTGCACATATTAGAAAGGACCGAGTGGTTTTCTGTGGGCTCAGGGGATTTGCTTCCTATAGCGGGGGTGTTGAATAAATGCACTGCTTTTGTTCTTTTGATCGCAGAACGACCAGATGCACAGGGGAGATGATTATCCGCCACAATCCCCAAAGTTCCAGTAGCTGAAAGCTTCACTCTGTGCTAATAATAAAACAAATCCCTTTAGCTCTGTGCTCACCTGTTACTTAGGTCCACGTTTGGGAAGAGTTGCTTCCTTTAAAGTTTCTGTTTGTTTTAATAATAGCATGATACTGCTTTCCTTGGATGTTGTGCAGAGAGTAGGCAAACAACCTCCTCCTCCTCCCCAAATGGTAACTGGTAACCTCAGGCAAGCAGTGTAAGTCACTTGGATGTCATGTCCAAAGTCATCCACGGAATCTTTTGAGTTTGCCAATTACAGTGAGTTTTGTAAAATGACCTCATTATACAAACTAATGAAGCATAAAATCACACACCTAGTAACCTGTGTTGTCCTTCTTAGGGGTTCAAGCCAATTAATTTATGCCAACAGTTCCCTCCCCACCACCAGGAAATGATCGTTAGTTAAAAAAAAAATACAACTTCATAAATTATGCCTTTCTGAGTTATGCTTTTCTGGTGATTCATAAATACAGCTATTGTTTCATGCCTATGGATTCATTGATGGAGATTGGGGGCTGTGAAGAGATGAGAATGAGTTTGTTGGGAGGAAGTGGTACCCATGGCTTTCTTCAGAGCTGCCCGTGTGCACCTTAGAAAGAGACAGTGAGAAACTCATTGGTTGATGGGCACAACAGACTTCCAGGGCCTGTCCCTGACAGGCACTGGAGAAGAAATGGCTCGGGACTGTATAGTGGGGTTGGGGGAGGGAAGAGAAGGCTCCCAAGCCCTGTTTGCGAGGAGCCACCTTCCCTCTTCTGGGCCTTGTGAGTTGCTACAGCTACAGCATGTCAATGGGGAAGGCCCATTGCCAAAATTACAGAAGCTCAAAACCAAGGCACTTACTAGCTGTCTGAACAAAAGAAAAAACTGCAATTCATCTATAATTCACATTTGGGGATCCATAGAAGGAGCCTGTGATCTCGGGGCTGTGCACCAAGATGTGCTGAACCCTGGCCGTAAGCCTACAGTAGCTCTTCAGGGCTAGCACCGACTTCTGAAGAAAAGTTAGGTAGGAAAAACACAAAGGGATTGACAATAGGATTTTCCAAGGCCAGTCGATCTCAATATTTTCTATTCTCTAGATGGCTCGAGTTGCTCTGGCTTTCTCAAGCCAGCTGAATATTTTAACGTAAGCAAGAGTTTTGAGAAAGCTAACACAAGGCTATCTTAGCCTTTTTATTGGTTAAAAATAAAGTCCTGAGTAGAGGGGCTATATGGAGTAAATGTTATTGAAGGTGTGAGAGTTACAGACCCACTTCTGGGCTGGCTATTGGGAAAGCATGGATGCCCGGTCCTCACCTATGGTTCCCTGGACCTCGCCACACAAGTACCATCTTGGGCACTTATGTGAGGGAAACAGTTGGGCTTTTGGATGTACTAAATTTAAACAAATGGAAACCTTCCCATGGAAACCTTAGGAAAACGGGCTAACTAAGGGCTTGGCTAATTGGGTAATGAAGGGGATTTTGTTCTTTTGGAGAACCTGTCAAATAGATGCTACTGAATATAATTTCATATTCTTGAAGTGTAAAGGGGTCACTACCCATTCCCAGACCCATTTCCTGGGATGGTTTGGCACCAAGTTCTTTCAAGGGTTGATGAAGTGGACTAGGCATTTTATCCTTGTTTGAAATGAAACCAAGAATAATTTGGCATTCTATTCTTGTTTCTTTCTTGACTTTGCCTTTTCCTGAACTGCCATTCATAATAGCACCCTGCCTACTGCCCCCTCACTCCCAAGCTGAGCACCATTCACATGCACTCTTCTGTAATTCCATCCCTGAAATAACCTGTTTTCTGTATGCAGAGTCGTGGACCCTCAGCGTTGTGGGGATTCAAATGACACGCTTCCCTATAGGAAAATTTCCTTTTAATAACACATCGCTAAATGGCATTTAGAGACATATACTTATATTTCAAGAGGCATTTTTTAATAGCCTAAAGACAGAGCTGTGATAGACATCAGAATTAGGCATCAAACAAAAAAATCTATTCCATTTCCTCATCTCCTGCTGAGAAATCTGAGCTTCTCTACCCTACTTCACTCACTTTCAGTGTCTTTCTATTACTTCCGTAATGCTATATTAACTTTTAGTTAGTGTCTTTCTGTTACATGAAGACTGCTGGGAAGGCAGAGCCCAAACGTTAGACATCTCTGGTTCTTGTGGAGGCTCATTGGGTTGGCACAGAGCAGCGTGGGAAATAATGTTTACTGGTAACAAATGGAGAGAGCAGATGGGACGAGTAATCCCAAGTGCACACGTAATCTGTCTACCCACAGAGCCATTGGACCGTGTGCAACTGCGTTCAGGACCTCTGCTGCCAACAGCCTGCAGCTTGCTCTCCTTGAGAGCGGCTCATTCCGAACCATTAAAGCCCCACTTATCCACAGCACCTTATAGGAGCCTACGAAAGATATTAAAGTAAGAACCAACTTCCTTCCCAGACCTTCAACCCCAAGGTATTTAATCTTTTTTTTTTTTTTTTAGGTAAATAGCTGGCATAAGTTACTTTATACATGAATATTGAATGGGTGTGAAGTAGGACCAATTAATGTTTTGGCACTGAAGGTGGAAAGGAGATAGTGGAATCAGGCCGTAAGGGAAGAGTCACAGAGCTAGGAGGACACCCGGCTGCCAGTCAGTGGGCTGGGGGCCTCCCACTGTCATCTCCTGCTATACTAGCTACAGTTCTGCAAGTGTGCGAGGTCTGAGAGAAGTGAAGCGGGCATTACTTTCCCAGAGAGCACTATGGGTCAAGGTTGAGGTTCCAACCCAGATACTGGAGACCCCTGGGTCTGAGGTTGCTTCTGTGCTGCCCCCTTTACTCTTGATGCCCTGACAGCATTGTACAAGCATGAGCCTGCAGATGCTCATGTTAGCCACCAGGACATTTGGTTTTGAGTGGAGCTTGGAGTACGAAATCCTCTGTTCATTGCCTAGCATTTAATTGTATAATTACCCAATAACATAATCACAGCTTCCTTTGATTATTATTAATTTGTATGGATGAAAGCAAATAAAAAAAAACAGATAAAATAGTCATGTCAGTCAGAAGCAAAGTAGACAGTTATGGGTTAACTTTCAGGCCTTAGGACACAGGAAAATTTCCATCAACCGAGCCATGGGTTCCATATTTCATGAAGCCCCTGGATTAGCTGATCTGGTGAGGACACAAACCTCCAAGGTTCTGTATGTGAGTGTGACTTGTGTTAGTGATGTGGGCTCTCTCCTCTGAACCAAGGGAATATGCTAAGTCTACTTTGACTTCCGGAGTCCAGGCCGTAGCTGTAGGAACCCTTACCAGCTCTCTGCTCAGGTGAACAGGAACAATGACCACAGTGTGGTACAAGGCCAGTGGCAGGGCAGATATGGTGGTGGCACCAGCCCACTGAACTGGTGTGGCAGTGTGACCTACAGAAGAGGTTCAAGGGCAAGTATAAGCCAGTCAAATATGGTCAGTGCTGGGCCTTCGCTGCCATCATGTGCACAGGTATGGAAGGAAAGACTTCTCAACAGAACACGTGCACACCTTAGATTTGCATAGGTTTACATCGATTTGCATATGATATAATTAGTTCTCATTAAGGAAAGAGAAATCTGGTTAAAGAAGAGAGGCACCAAAGGGGCTCCTTTGGCAGAAGTTGAGGGAGAGCCCAGGCCAACAGTGAAGGAAGATTATAAATCTAGTGTGTGGGAATGATCAAAATCCCCAAAACTCTGATCTTTAACCCTGCTAGGCTCATCTATGCCCAGTCATTCTTTCTTTTTGTTTCTATCCCTCTCCCGACTCCTATCGACCGTGAGCAATAAAGATTAGATAATGCATTCGCATAGTTCAAACTTCAAAGGGGATGTGAAGGACCACAGTTGTATCTTTCCCACCTTTGACCTCAATCAGGCGATTCCTTTCTTGTAAGCCGCGAAATTACCAGTTTCTTGTGGGTCTCTGTAGACCTCTTCCCTGCTATCATTCATATCTATGCAGTGGCTTGTATGTATCTCTCGTTTTTCAGAGAAGCAATTCCTCCCTTTCTTTCTACTGCCCGTCTTGTACATATGGTACATCTTTTAAGTGCTGACTGGGTATTGTGCACTGTGTACAGTATATATTCTATATTTATAGTACAGTGTGTATCTGTTTCATTCTCAATGTATCTTAAAGAGGATACATTGTATCTCCTTGTTTAAATTCTTTGTTTTTTAGTAGCCATGAGGCAGTAGTTCTTGAACTCTGGTATATGGCACACAGAAGCACGTGGCAAGCCAGTGAAGGCGGTAGAGGCCCTGCTGAGTTGAGGGATGGTGGGGTTGATGGGAGTTTGAGAATCACTGTTCTGTGGTCACTGCTCTGTGGGCAGGCATAGGATGAGAGAGAGAATGATGTTGGGGCTCTTCAGCCCACTTTTCTGGGTTCTGAGACCTCTCTTTCCTCTCAGCCACTTCGGCAGTGTGTTGGCATCTACTCTTGCCTTTTGGAGGAGATTTTGATGTTTGCAGTGTGCCGCCCTTCACTCAAGTCTTCACAGGACCTTGGCCATCTCTCTCGCTTTGCTTTCCTGAGTAACTTTCCCCAGCAATGCCTGTGTGAGGGATGCTGCTCTCATTCAGACCCCAGACCAAACATGTCTTGTCTTGACTTGGTTTCTCTGCTGCTGTGATGAACACCATAACCAGAAGTTACCTGGGGAAGAAAGGGTTTGTTTTTGCTTACACATCCCCATCAGAATCCATCAAGGGAAGTCAGGGCAGGAACCGAGGATGGGACCTTATTCCCTTGTTCAACTAAACTTTTTATACAGCTCAGACCTCCTACCCCACTGTGAGCCATGCCCTCTGACACCAATTAGCAATTAAGAAAACGCCTCACAAACATGCCACGGGCCAGTGTATCTCCACGAATCTTTCCTTGAGAGTGATTCTAGGTTTGTGTTAAGTTGATGGCTGGGGCTAATTCTCACTCCCCAAATTTTTCTCAGGACAGCATTTGGAGAAAATTGTTGGAATCCTTTAAAGAGATGGTTTCCTGTGGTTGAAGGCAGCAGACCACAGGGGAAGGGACGCTCGCTCAGAGTCCAGTGAAGCCTGGGCACTACTTGCCTTCATCACCTCAGGGGAATCCTCAAACCGAGTGCTTTGTCTCTGCGGCTAAGCACTCCAGGCTTACAGTCCAGGAATATGAGCAGGTTGCTGCTCATCTGACTTCTTTGCCAGCACCAAATGGCCTTGACTGGTCAACCAGATTAGTGTGGGGAGGAGTCTGGGGCAGGGTCATACTCATAGATATGTTTGATTTGTAGGAGACAGTAAAATTCTTGATAAACTCTGCTTTCAGTAAGATAGGCTGGTTTGGGAGATTGTTTTGTAAGTGGACAAACATTCCCCATACAGAGTCTCAGTCTCTCTCTCTCTGTCTCTCTCTCTCTCTGTCTCTCTCTCTCTGTCTCTCTCTCTCTCTGTCTCTCTCTCTCTCTCTCTCACTCACACACACACACACACACACACACTCAAACACACACACACTCAGCCACACTCACACAACCACACGCACACACACAGCTGCACACAGATATACACACAGAGACATAGATACACAGACACACGGACAGAGACTTACACAGAAACACATACAGAGACACACACACACAAACCAAAACCACAAAGCAAAACCAAACAGCCCTCCCCCAAAACTCTGATACTTGGGTGGAAAACATTCCCCTCCCCCATGTTTTAAGTTTTAAACATCTCAGTGGTTTCAGCTTCATACATATACCTCAGGCAGATGCTATGAGGAGGAGATTCAGGGAAGCAATGTGAAATGATTGTAGGGGGAGAGAGAGATGTTTACCTATCGAGTCTATCTGTCTTTCAAGTTTCAACTGCACTTTACAAAATGCCAGTGTCTCCTGCTTCCACTCCACTGTCTATAAACATGGGTACCCCCACTAGTGCCCCATCGTTTTTGCCATTTGTTCAAGGACAACCATCATGATCTACTCGTGGACAAATATTGACCTGGCAACCTTAGTCTAAAGAAGGAGGGCTGTAGGGAACAGAGAAGTGTAGTTTTAATGTGGTAATAGTTGTCAGTTTTAACCAACATTAAAATGCTATGATGTGATTCATACTACCTGACATTTTTTTTTTCGTAATCAATTCTTTCAGGAGAGAAAGAGGGATTTTTCTCTTGGGAGATATAATGGCCTGGATAAGGTCACAGAGTTAGCAGCAGAACACGGGACCCTGGCGTGTAAACACTGCCTCTCCTCCCAAGCATGTTCTGATCATCTGTGCTCTGGAAGGAGGGGTTGGGGAGGAGCAGACTGTGCCTCTTACCCTCCCTTCTCTTTCCCCCTTTGCCTCCCCTTTGATTTCTTTTACAAGGTTTCATATAGCCCAGGCTGGCCTTGAACTTGCTACATAGTGGAGGATGACCTTGAGCTCAGGCTCCTGCAGCCTCTACCCCGGAAAGTTGGGATTACAGGTGTCCAGCACTGTGCTTAGTTCACGTAGCGCTGGGATTGACTTTAGAGCATGTTTGGTGAGCACTCTGCCAACTGAGTTCTAGCCAGAGCCCTTTTCTAAAGCATTCTGGTTGAGATGATAAATTTTTTCTCTCCGCCCTTGACTTGTTAGGTAGGGAGAAGGTCATGACCTACTCAGGCGGGAGAAGAGACCAGGAAACATGGGTCTTGCCAGTGCCTACTGTGGAACCATGAGCCTCTTTCGCTTAGGAACTCTGCAAATAATCATTTCTTGGGGAAGTAATGCTGATGGAGAGAACTGTGGGCATGGAGGCTAGAAATGTTCTCTTCCTAAAGTTCAGGTGTAGATCTGTCTCACTGTGGACGGAGGTTGGCTTGGTATTCAGCCTGCCGAATAATTAGAGCGATTCACAGTTCGTGCAGCATGTGTGCTTGGAAGTCCAGCTTTGCTGCAAATAATAGAGGGGAGGTGCTTTCCCCTGCTGTTTTGAAACTTGTGAAATGTCACATTGTCACCTCCTGTCATGGTGACAAATAAGCTTTTGCGCTGATCTCCGTATCCAGCTAAACAATCCAAGCTGCCTGTTCCCTGTTGGATTTTGAGCTTCAAATGCTTTTTAAAGCACCGTTCAGCCTACCTTGCTATCAGAGAGTAATAATTATGCTGATGATTTACCTCCAGGGAGTGCAAGGCACTGTGGCAAAGTATGATGCCATCGTGTAAGTGCTTGAGGCCAAGGCCAGAAAGAGGCTAGCTTGGCTGGAGTTTATAGAAAGGAGTTAGTTGGAAGGGGCTCAGGAACTATTGCTCCTTCCCTGACTGATAATGTACTTCAGTGAGGGCATCTGTGACGGTGACTTGGATGTCTTTGGTGGAGTCCCACTGGCATTTAAAGAAGTCAGGGTACGCTACTAAGGAGGTGGAATGTCCTCTCTCTAGCTGAAGCCTGGAAAGCCAAGGTGGGCAATGGAGGGTTTGAGTGTGCAGCTGAGTCTTATTAAAAGGCTTTGAGGACTGTGCGAGCATTCCGTTCCAGAATTCATGCAGTTAATGGTGACTAGAACCGGCACAGGGCTTTAGTTAATCATTTTAAAGTGCATGGTGTGCACAATCACGCACATGGCCTGATGAGACACTGATCTCTTCCTGTAGTTTTAAGAACTGTAGATTGGAGAAGCGGGGTGTGGATTGCCCCAAACTCGAGAGCCGGAACACGGCAGGGCAGAGTTCTTTGTGCCATGCGACTACTCAGCTTCAGGTAACTGAAGCTTAGAGTTGCAAGGACGTGGAATGAGAGCCATGGAGATGCTCTGAGAGGTGGGCAGGCTCTGGTAAGGCGGCTCAGCAGCTCCGAGGGAAGCCATGTTTAGAGTCCTACAGATGAGTTCCTTCAGAATTTTTCCATGTATTTTGGCAAAGCATCACAGTAACTTGGTAAAGCGCATGCGCGTGCGTGCGTGCGTGCGCGCGCGCGCATCTGCGATTGAAAACTGACCTTGGTGGTGGCGTCCTATGTAGATGCTTTAGTCCATTCCTCCAGATCACTCTTCTAATTGGCACAGAGAAGCTACACTGGTGCCCTTTGACCTCAGGGATGAGTAGGTGCAGAGCACCTCCAGGGTTATTGTGATTAAATGATTAATCCACCCGGGAGCGCGTTTAGCTTCCTGTATCCACCTCACTGCCCACCGTGGAGCAGTGATGCGGTGCCATTGTTTCTTCCAAGGGAGCTTTGCCGATGTCCAGGAAGTGCTACTTACTTTAAAGCCACTCGAACAGCGCACATCGACGAAGTTCTTAGCATAACTTCTAGAAGCCATGGAGGCTGTCTATGCTCCCGTGTCTAGAAGGCCTCGGGAAGGAAGTTTCCAGGCATATGCCATGGCATTTGTCTACTCCCATCCGTGAGACTGCACAGGGCAGCTTCGGAGTTCTTCCCCTCCTAGGAAGGCTTAATTGCAGGTCCAGGTGCCTTCTGCTGACTAATTGGAAACTGGCAAAGCTTTTCGCCTTGTCTAATAATTTCTTAGAAGAGTTCTATAGGAGCTGGTTTTCTGAGTGCGCCTGATTCATTTTTAATTGTACTTGCAATATTAACCAACATTTCTTAATCAAACCACTAGGTAGCCAACAGCTGATTCCAGTGGAGTGTCTTGGCAGCCTGCCTGACTCTCAGCCTTTCTGTGGGTTCATCTAGTTTCTCTTCTTGAGCTGATCCAGGCTGGGCCTCACTGGGCCTGCTCAATAATCAGGTTGAGTGAGTGTTATCTCCCAGGGGCTCCCTCTAAGAGGAGGGGCTGAAGGAAGGGGGAGTGGGACCACTTCTACTTTGTCTTTCTACTTGAAGAAGTATATCCTATTGGTTTTAGGACATCCAGGAAAGCTGGGAGGCAGAATTAAAATCCCTCCCAGTGTAGACAGGGGGCTCCTACACTGTCCCCGCTGCTTTACGAAAGAAGGGTGGCAGTATTTGGACATTGCCATTCTCTGCAAGATCCGGAAGTCAGACCCAACTGAGTTGGGGTGGAGACCCGGCTCTCCTGGGTATTGAGGATCTCATCAAGTTATTTCACCTCTTCATGCTTCAGTTTCTCCATCTGCAAAATGGAACCATGCCACAAGAACGAGAATCATAGGAATTGTTACCACAGAGGCTGGAGGAGATAGGGTCCGGCTTGTGGGAACGTCTCTGAAGTACCAGCTGTTCTTAATCACACGCTGATATTGACCTGCTCCTGGATCGTCTGTGTTCCCTACAGCAGATACAGAACAAGAGCCCTAGTTACTTGAGTTTTCTGTTTTATCAGAGTTTATCTCCTGTACCCTGCTCAGAGGTGGAGCATTTGCAGTGGTGACTCTGTCATGCCTGACAATATAGGACAGCATCTTGTCCGAGAGTAGCCCCCAGGGAGAAGGATTGTAGAAAGACTCTATTGTAGAGCCTCTGGGGTTGTTCCACTCAAGATTTCAGTCACAGTTCCCGGTAATGGGAGGCAATGGGAGGGCTGCCCTTTGTCCAGAGTCCTGCTATGACTCAACTTCCTACCTTTGTTCCTCAGCCCCACCTCTGTGGGGAAGGCCTCGAGCTGCTTCTTACCTCACCTAGCTTACCTCATCGTACCTAAGTCTGTCTCATTGTAGCGCGGAGGGTAAACTTAGCTGAGCGGCGACAAGTTGCCGGACTGTGATTTTTAACAAGGTCAGAAGCACTTTGCGGAGGTGATCATCTCAGAATTAGCCCGTAAAGAGCCTGCTTTTGCTGCACGCCACACAAGCTGCCTTCTGCTGGAGCCTGACTTTTCGCTGGCGACTTTCCCTTTGACCTTACTTCGTGTTTTATGCTCGAAGCCCTTCTGTGAGATACAGACAACACTGCACTCTGTTTCCGGGAGGGAAAACTGAGGCAGGAACTAACTCTGTAGCGGGAAGGAAGTGATGGGCTGGTAAGAAGAATGGACCACAAGCTCTTGGGTGTGAATAGGTGGCCTTCTCCCAGGCTGATTGGCCTTTATACCTGGGGACTGTGGGAACTACCCTAGAGCTGTCAGCGTCCAAGGACGGATGCCAGTTTGTTCTTAGAGGCACAAGACTTCCTCATTGGCAGCTTAGCTTACAGGTCTCTTCCTTCCTGGACATATACAGGTGCCACTTAGCCGGCCTTCGGGCTTCTAGCATTTTCTATTCAGGCATAAAGGATTCCTTTTCCTAAACAAAGCAGAACTGAATCACTGTTTGTCTGAATGGAGGGTCACATTCAGAATTCTCGGACAGATCTTGACAGCCTGATCTGTCTCATTGCCCTCATAACCCGTTGTTTCCTTCCCTCCAATGCCATGTTCTTGTGGCTCCCATGTCTACGGTCACACCACCCTGAGTGTGCCCTGAGTGCCACATCTCTCCCCACGGCTGCTGCATCACTCATTCATTCTTCTCTGTCACTTGTTTTGGGTTTTTGGGGAGGGGGGCGGTGAGGGAAGGCAGTCCTACCGTGTAGCCTTGGCTGGCCTGGAATTCACTATGTAGACCAAACTTGGAGTGGTCCTTTTGCTTGTGCCTCTGGAACCCATGAATGCTAGAACCACAGGTTTGTGTCACTGTGCCTAGCATATGTGTGTGTGTGTGTGTGTGTGTGTGTGTGTGTGTGTGTGTGTGTGTGTGTGTATGTGTTAGACTTCTAGGAATTTTTCTTCCTCTCCTGTCTAAGCCAGTGGTAGTATATCAGAAAGGGCTATGGAGAAAGAGAACCAGTGGGAAATACCTGAAAGGAAATACTGAATACACGTAAAAGTTCCTCTACTAAAATGGATTCTGTCCCAGTTAACCATTGCAAGCAAAGAATTCTGTATATTGAAAAATTGTATTTGTTACATGTTACCTACAGAGCATTATAGCTTAGCCCAGCTTACCTTAAATATGTACAAAACTCTACAGTTGGGCAAACTCATCTAATAATACAGCTTAGATTATGACATCCATCTTGTATAACTTCTGAAACACTGTTCTAAAATCGAAAAAATGGGAGTTGCATGTGATTACACTCATGCACACTCATAAACAAGAAAAAAATCAAAGTATAAGCCAGAATTCATCTGCACGGATAGTGTAAGTGCACATATGCACACACACACACACACACACACACACACACACACACAAACGCACGCACACGCACACTTTACAGAACCAGCTTACACAATTACAGAAGCTGACAAGTCTCAAGATTTACAATCACCGAGACAGAGATTTCTGAGAGAGGATTGTCTAGTTCCAGTCAGCTCTAGAGACCTCAGAACCAGGAATGGTGGGTAAGTATTACTGGACAGCGGGCCTGGGACTCAGGAGGAGCTAAGGTTTCATTTTGAACCTGAAAGCAGGGAAGCCCCATACTCCACTCACTCCTCTTGGGAGTACTCATGTCTTCCGCTGAGTAGATGAGGACCACTCACATCCGGGAGAGCAGTGTGCTTGAGCACTCACATCCCGGAGAGCGATGTTCACATCTAGGAAAGCAATGTGCTTTGCTTTGTGTCTCTGTTTCTATATCCAGAAGCACCATTTTTAGAAGAATGCTTGGCCAATTGTCTGGGACCCCATGGCTTGGTCAGGTTTTGTGTAAACATCACAGAAAGCAACATTTAAAGTCCCATTAAATTCTATGCGTTCCACAGTTTTCCTCAGTTGTATCAACCAACATTCAACATAGCTGAGCTCTACTCCTTATATTCTCATGGGTTCCACCAGAGCACAGTGTATGTTTGTACCTAATCCTCCACCGTTCTGTACTTAGTTCTGTTTAGTATCTCTTGTCCGTCCATCTCCACTACCTTCGAAGGGCAGGTGCCAACGTATCAAAGGCTTTACCTCTGTTTTTCTCCCAAGGTGAAGAGTTCTTGGTCTATAAAGATGGTTGATGAAGTCCAATGAGGAGACGTCTGGATCTGGTGCTGGAATTACAGACCAAGGTGCCGGGTTTGGGGACCTTGAGATCTTGTTTCCTAGACATCAGAAAACGTAGTAGCCAGTGTCTGTTATTTAGTAGGTGGCCAATGAAAGACTCTTAAGTTTTCATCAAATGCTTTTAGATTGTCGGAGGTTCTGGGGTGTAGCTGGGGAGAGCAATGGAGTCAACAGAGGAGCCAAATCACTTGAATTATTGGCTCTTTGTTTACCCCAGTTTGCTAAGTGAAGACAGTTGGTGCCTCTCCCCACTTTCCTGCCTCCTTAAGTCTTTTGACGATAGAATAGCTGGTGATAATAATAGCCAAGTTTATTACACATAGTATGAACTGTCCAAAACGCTTTCCAAGTCAGCTCGGTGAGCTTCAGAACCCTATGAAGTACTGAGAGGCCATAGAGTAAGAGTTTCAGGTCTGGGGCTCTGATCAAGCTAGTTTGAACATTCTGCCTTACACGATCCCTGCTCCCATAAGTGCTGTGTGTGGAAATGCATTTGTGGCTTGGAGAATGTGTTGTACTGACTCATTTGAGCATCTTAGAGATGATTCATGCATGACTGGTGCCCACTGGGGAATTTGCTGAGCTTGGACCACGTATGAATTGAAAGCAGGAATGTGTGAGAGCTCTTGGCGCAGTGTTTACTCAGAGTGACAGTTGGATCTGCTTGCGATATCTTGGGATTGTGCTGCATCTGAGTGAGTTGGTCCTGGAAGCCTTTAGGCTTCCCTGGGATTTGCCCCCTGTGCTCTGAGCCTGCACCTCACTGATGTGGCCTGTGCCTCACTGAAAACCAGGCAGCCGTGGTCATGGGTCTCTTTAGTGGCATGTGGTTCATGGGAGGGCAGGAGGAGGCTGGTCCCTTTACTGTTGTGTCCCTGGTGCTGCCTGGCTTGGTATAAGGATTCTTAGAATTATGCTGTTTCCTTAGAATCCAGCCCCATCAGTGTATTTGTCTTGACTGTGGTAAAATATTAAAAAGCTATTTTAATTTTTAAAAAAGTCTTTAATAATTAGTGCATATAACACAATTTCCCACCTTAGTTGTTCTTTACCCCTTTGTAAGTACATAGTTGAGTGACATTAAGTACACTCAGGACACTGTGCAGCCATTACCATTCACTCAGACCTAAAACGTGCCTATCAACCCTATGAGAAAATCTGCCTGTTGCACCCTAGCCATGGAAACCACTGTGACTAACATTTGCCCATTCCAGGGTATTCGTCTAAGTGGGGCTGTAGGGTATTTGTCCCTTTATATCTGGTTTGTTCCATATGTCATAAAGCCTGGAAGGTTTACTCCTATGGTGATACGGATCAGACTCTTCATCCTTTGCAGATAATTTCTGAAGAAAAAAATTATGTGTGTGTTTTGTCTGCATGTATGTGCATTGTTTACATGGCTGGTACCCACCATGGCCAGAAGAGGGCACTAAAATCCCCCCAGAACTGGACTTATCAATGGTTGTAAGCCACCACATGGATGCTGAAAACTGAGCCTGACTGACAGTTCTTGTGTGGATTCTGATCACATCCCCAGTCATCTGCCCTCTGTGGTTAGCAGTCACAGATCCCCATAACCCAGTAAAATAAAAACTCTAGAGGCTTGCGATTTATCAACCAAATTATTACAGTAAATTCTCACCCAACAAAACATCCACACAATGAACTCAGAGCCAATTGATACTGATATAAACTGCCCACCTAGATAAGACAAATTGTCCTGTAATTATCCATCCCTCGTAGGATTTTCATAGCTACCTGTGGCTACTTAAAGCCATGCAGATCTGGATTGTCCTTCTCTTCCTCCATCTTCTTCCTTCTTCCCTCTCTATCTCTTCTGCCTCTCAAATACTCTCAGCCTGCCCCCCTTTTCTACTGTCCAATCAATCACAGGCTCTAGCCTTGACTTTCACCTGCCCTCACCTGCTTATAGCCAGCAATCTACAATCCATATTGCTGCAAACACTAGCCTTTCTTTTTGATGATGTGTATCCCATGTCATAAATCATGTCTTCTCATTGGTTCATCTTGTAGACACTTGGGTTGGTTTCATGTTGGGTCTGTCGTGAATCCTGCCACAGTCAGCATGGCATGTATTCTGAGGACATATCAACATTCTTGAGATAACCTCCATATTCCCCCCAAGAAATAGCATATCCTCCTCCTCCAAATGACCAGACAGTCAGAATGTGCTCAGAGGATAGGTCAGGCAGGATAGGTCAAAGGTAGGACACCTTGGTGAAAGTCTGAAGCTTTGCTTGTAGGTCTAACCATATCATACAAAACTCCCTTCCCTCAGTTTAGACCCTTATCTATCTTTCTGGTTCCAAAATCCTTCGTAGTACCACAGTATTCTTATTCTTTGGAAGGAGTTAAACTTTGATGTTTGCTTGAAAGCATTCAGATTTTTGTGGACAGTAGACAGGGCCAAGGAACTTGGTATGGTTGAGTGGGTTCAGCGTCCCTGGCAACGAAGTACCCACCTGAGATCATAGGTGGATCCCTGCTCCCTACTTGATTCCTGGTTTGGAGTATGGGCCCCGCTTCCCACATGAGGAAACATGACCTGTGGTCATGTCGCCCTAGAACAGAGTTCTCCATGCTATCGAGGTATTGAGGGTTTAGTCAATAAGCTGCCCTCTCTGACTCATCCTGAAGAGTTAGTAGGTTTGCACCCATTTCCCACAAGAAAGAGTCAATAAACAGTTTGGATAAACATGGACTGTCTCTTCCATGGAAACCACTGTGAGGAGCATGCAGAAGGCCTTTGCCTACAGAGCCGCAGCCTAAGTCTCCCATAGAATGCCTCTTCTACTTCTACTAAACTAAGGACCTTCCCTGATGAGCCAAGCCAAAGCTCCCACTCCCTCATCCTGGGCTCGTTATTGTCCTCAGCCCACAGGCCCCCAACTCATTCCCAAGTCTGTGTGACCCAGAGGTGAATGGATGCCCGGGAGTTTGAGAGTTTCTGGTCCAGGCCTCGTTGCGGGCGGACTCCTGCCTGCCTTCCACTTTATTCCTGCCTCCTCTGTGCAGTTTCTCAGTGGCGACTGGATGCCTGGGAGCTTGGGAACCACAACTTTAGCTTCCCACATCTTAGACTGCGTCTTCCCACTCTCTGAGCAGTGTCTCAGCATTTCCCTAAAGCCCAGCACCTGACAGCAGTGCAGGGTAAACACAGCGTAGCTCCCCAGCAGCGGGGCAGAATGCAGGCCCACGGATTTTGTCTACATGTTTTTTTACATAAACAGAAAAAGCAGAATGGTGGTGTTTGATAAAGGAGATGCCACTGCCCTGTGGTCTCAGGAAGCCGATGCGGTTATATGCATGGGGGAAAGATGCCCTCCTTGTGCACTTGGGAATGAGTGTCTGCTCAACCAAAACCCCATTTTCCACATTCTAATGGAAGCGTTTTAGCATCGAGTGTTGAGAAATGCTTGAACAAGTATCTTAAGGTTTGAAAGTAAACTCCACAAAGCTCTGAGAACAAAGCTTCCAGCTGCTAGAACCTCTATCGACACCTACTGTTGCCAGGGGCACACTCCATGGCTGTACACAAGGCACAGGGACATTCTGTGCTAATCGTATGACTTCTTATAAATTTTTATGTGGGAATTTAGTCAAATTTCCCGAGCAGAACAAAAGTGCCAATAACATGCTGTGGTAGGAATGGTCTTTAAATAGACATAGTTTCTAGGCAATACTATTAGCCGTCATGGAAATGACTGAGCTCTGCAAGGGGCTCCCTATCCTATAGATGGTATGCATTTCTGAGTTACGTACACACAACAGTGACTTGATTCAGATGCTCCATTAATCTGCCGGACAGGAGAATGGTGCCTGTATCAAGCCTGATGCCCATGAAGACAGGCTTCCGGTGGTCATCTAAAGAATATGTCCCCAATGGCACTTGATATTCTGCTTTCAAGGCAGAAATGACTTTATCTTGTAGGTCATTTAAAAAAAAATCCAAATAACATTGTTTTAAAATGTTCAGTCAGTTTTCTGGTATTCAGCATGTGCAACATCTGTTACTCTTCTCTCCAGTTCCAAAGTGTTCACACCACCCACAAGGGAGGCTGTATCCATTCCTCTTGCTAACCCTTGTCTACTGCTGTCTATACAGATTGCCCCCTAGATAGTTCATATTGATTGAATTAATAGATTTTGTTTGTTTTTCTAGCTTCTTTCACTTAACACATTTTAAAGCTGCATTCACGTTGGAATCTCTAGGAGAGCAATATTCCTTTTGATAGATAAGCCATGGAATGACTATGATTGCTCTGTGCTGGCTACGTCGTACTTCGTTTATCTGTTCCTTAGCTGATTGGCATTTGGGTTGTTTCCATCTTGTGGTATCATGAATTTTTCCTTCTGTTTACATCATGGAAAAGTCTTTGAGTACCTGTTTTCAAATCTTGCGTATACATTTTTTTTTTGGAGCTGGGGACCGAACCCAGGGCCTTGCACTTGCTAGGCAAGCACTCTATCACTGAGCTAAATCCCCAACCCCGCGTATACGTTTAAGAACAGGTTTCCCAGGTCCTCCTCCGGTTCTGTGTTCAGCGGCTTCAGTTTTCCATGGCCACCACTGCCGCATCGATTAACATTAGGCAGTGTTTGGGGTTTCTGGTTTCTTCATATCCATGGTGACAGCCAGTGTTTGCCACTGTTCCGTGTTAGTTATTGTACTGTGATTCTGCCTTACAATTTCGATTTGCATTTCAGGGCTGTGTCTCTAGTTGAGTGGCATCCAGAAGGAGCCATCCATGTTCCTTCTTTTAAGATGATTTCATAGGATGGGGCAAAAGATTCTTTGACAACTGCTGATGGATGCCTCTCTGTGCTCATCGCTCTGGTGGTTTCTGTCTTTTAGGCTTAGTTCTCTCCCCATCATGCTCTAAGCATGGGGTGAGATCCTAGCTAGAGTAGATTGTGTACTTGAGTTTACTTAAGAGGCCCAGGAGCAGATTTGCAATTCAGCTCAGGGCTCAAACTTCACTCCAAGGCCCACTCACTTTCCACAGGCAGTTTAAATCTTGGAAGTAGGTAAAACACAGTAAAGGTGACTTCTGTTTCAAATATTTCTGTCAACAGTGAAGACATGACATATTGTGATGAAAAACTATCCTTGGTGGTTCCAAGGGTCCCGGGAGTCTATGACTATCTCTTGAGTTGCTGAGAACATCACTGTGCTGGGATCCCAGAGTGTTACTGAGGGAGCATCTAGATATGTGTGTGGAGCCACAGGGTCTTTGTTTTGTCCTCGTGACTTCGAGTGGGTATTGTTTGATTCCACTGAACCCTGAGGTTGAAGAACACACATGGCAACAGTGACTCTCAGTGGCACCTTCCGTTGGGGATGATGCCCAGGAAATGTGTGCTGGAATGAATAGAATATGAGCTGATGCAAGACCGGGCCCTATTTTTGATGCATAGAAACCTGACACTTAATGTCCTCAGGTGAATCCTGTCTAACAACCCCTTGTATCTTTTAGATCAGCCTGATTTTCACAAACTGAGTGTGATTAGAGATGCACCTATGCTGCAATTTTATTCAAAATGGTGATGCTATAACCAAATTATCTTTCTCTATAGAGAGATGAATCCATGTATTTTAACTGTGTTTATTATCTCCCTGTGGGAACTGGATGCTGGAGATGAAGCCTGGAATATACTGTAGTCTGGAATGGGAGCAGATATCCAAATTAAAATTACCTTTAGGTACACTGGGTGCATACTGGGGATTCATGGTGCAAGCTGACCAGAAAGATTTCGGAGGAAGGATCCAGATTACTTCTGGAGGAATGTGAAAAGCAGGGAGGAGAGAGGGAAGCATTTCAACTATGGGGAGTGGTGTATGCAAAAGGCCCAGAGGAGAGAGTGAGTGGAAAGTTGGCAGCAGAGTTGGTCTTGAACTGATAACCCAGCAGAGGAGGCTGGTGGAGCTCTGTGGACAGCGAAATGTGTTCCCGCAAAGTGGGGACAGTGTTGACTGTCCCCCAGCTGACTGGAACGTAACATACGTGTCCATGTTCTTTTGAAGGAGGACTGGCCTAGAGGCGTGAATTAGAAGGGTGGTTTTCCCAGCACACAGGCAGCTCCTCACTGGATAGATTTATCCTCTGGTCTCTGGCCAAGCAGGGACATTCATTCTTGATGGTTTGGAGGAACTGAAACTCTCATGTGACAGACCTGTATAGAGTCAGATTACTGAGAGGAGAATATGCTGAACCTAGAAGGGCTGGGATATCCTCTCCAAGGTCACCCTTTTCCTGTATCACCCTGGGTGCAGAGAAGCCAAGCGGGGAGTACTGATGATCCTGGCCATGGCGAGAGCTCCACCTGCCAGGCGTTTCCTTGGGATTGGTCTCACTGAAATCTCAGGTGAGGTTCTGTGGATCCTGGCAACATAGACCAATGGGATCCTGAAACTTGAGCTATTGGCCTCTTTCTAGCACCACTTTCATTCTCTGCCTTCATTGAGCTAGGCAAGGGCTGCAGAACAGGCTCGCAAGAGAGCATGGCCTCAAGAGTGCTAATCACAAAGGTCCCAGGTTCTTGGCCTCATTAACAGTGTCTTGTATGAGGTTCTTCTCATGGAATGGACCTTAAATTTGACTTTTAAAAAGTGATTGGTTGGTTGCTCCCAAAACATGTATGCCACTCTTGCACTAGGCTGTCTCACAGGTATATGTCACTGTTGTTGGTCACAGGGCTGTAGCTGGGAGAGGTGGAGGATGGCCTCTCTTCTCTAGCATCGTATAGGATACCTTTGTGTAGATGGCCTCTAGGCAGTAAGAATCTGAATTGGGTGGGTAGAGAGGATGTAGTAGGAGGACTTGGAAGTGGAAAAGAATACGATCAAAATATATTGTACAAGAAATTTGAGAAACAATAGATATTTCTTCTAATAGAATGAACCCAAGGCAAGTCAAAGGTACTGTTTTTATTAGCAGAATCCCTTCCAGTCTTTTCCCCCTTCCGATAAGTTTTTTTTTTTCCAGAGAAGCTGGGGACCAAACCCAGGGCCTTGCTATTGCTAGGCAAGTGCTCTACCACTGAGCTAAATCCCCAACCCCTCCGATAAGTTTCTTAACAAGTGCCTGGGGGAACCACTTGGAAAGGATGGGTTGCCTTTTGAAGTCTGGCTTGACCGCTGCAGGTTTTCTTTATTACACGCTCTCTTAGAGCGGAAAGGGAGCCATACAAGCTCTGTAACTGGAGGTCAAGGGAGTGAATCCTTGCTGCTCCCTGGCTCTGAGACTTTGGGCAAGCCACTGATCTGATGCTCAGTTTCAGGACCGTACCTCCCACTGAATTTTGCTGCAACCCTGCCCGTTGTGCAGACTAGTTGGATCATTGAACAGGAAATGTCTCCAGCCCACAAGATCACCCTGTGTGCGGTGACAGCAGTCTCAAAACCTGCAGATGAAAAGTTTAGGGAGATGGGATGCAGCTGTTGTTATAATGAGCATGGGGAGAAAATGGAGAATTCAAAATAATTAAGCTGAGAGATAGGAAGTTTGCAGGGTCATTGCTCCCCAGTCTTCTTTTCAGAATTGTTCCAAACACAGCCCAAAGGGCAGCTGTGTCAGTGGTAAGGAGGGGCCCTCGCATGCTGTAAGACAGAACCGCTCACAATGGCTGCCTAGGTACTTGAACTGGCATCATGGGAGAACTGATCAGAAGTCCAGATTCCAGGCCCTACCCAAGCCTGCAGGTTGTAATAAGTGGGAGGAACCCAGGACTCAGTTCCAACAAGCCTTCCAGAGGACAGTACTGTATGCTAAAATTTGATAAGCGCTTCTAGGAATCCAGCCACCAAGTCCTGTAGGCATCCATTTGCAGGTGAAGAAAAGGTCCCGAGAGGTTTAGGCCTTCCAGGAAGGCCAATAGCCACCTCCTGTTCCTTCAGCAGTGTAGTGGATGAGCTGCAACCAGTCTCATCCGGCCCCTCCTGTGGTCCATGGTGATCAGAAACAATAGCTCCTGGGCTTATAAGAAATTCGGGCTCTGGGAAAAGAGAAATGGCTAGTTGGTTCATGACATTTGTTTGTCGAGGAATTTTAATTCAGCAGCATGGCTGCTCTGGCAAGATATCACATCCAAAGATATGATCTGGCCAGAATGTAGACTTGCCCGAATTACACCGTGATCTGGCTGGAATACAGACACACCCTTAGTATACATCTTTCATCCCTAACAGTGAAGGTAAAGTTAGTTTGTAGAAGGAAGCATGTATGTTTGAAAGGGATTTCTAATTGAGTAGCAGACAAAGTGATGAATCAGAGAAAGATTTGACGGAGCGGGTCAGACAGGATATGCTCAACTACCACGAGGACAGACAGAGGGAGGCCGGTTTACTGGGACGGATTTACAGAGAGAGGTTGCGGGGAAGACAGAACAAGTCAGAGAATAAGAAGGAACCAGAAGATGAGAACATATTGCCAAAGTTAACATGAGAGCAGGCAGAGCAATTCACTCAGAAGCTGAGAGAAGCCGGATTGAATCAGTGGGCTTGGAGAGGAGTTTGGGCCAGAACAGCTGAGTTGACCTGTCAGCCAGAGTTAAAAAAAAAAAATAAAAACAAAAACAAACCCCCAAAACCTAGAAGTGGTGAGCTTATTCAGCAGTAAGCCTCTGAGATGACTATTAGACCTGGCGAATAAAAGCACATTTACATCTGACACCCACTTACTCTTACATCTCACCCCACTTTTCTAGTTGCTCTTGAGGAGAACCCAGGTTCGTTTCCCAGTACCCACATGGTGGCTTACCAATATCCATTAACTCCAGTTCATTAACTCCAGTTCCAGGAGATCTAACACCCTTTGCTGGCCTCCAAGGGCACCAGGCATACATATGGCGAACATATATATATATATCTGCAGGAAACTCTCCTACGTGTAAAAGTAAAGTAATTACTAAAAGCTTTTAAAAGAAGAAATGCAAATTCATGGGTCTGACCAGGAATGAAAAGTGTGGCACTATTTTAGCAAGCCCTCCAGGCCGGTGTGCAAACTTGGCACCCACGTGAGCTCTAGCCCTGGCTCTTGGTTAAGTGCTCTTTGGCAGAAAGATGCGTCTTTTAAATTACTAAACTATACAGGAAGTCCTTCCCTGACACTTTCCACAGGTTCAGGTTGGAAACATCTTTGTGGCAGATTTTTTTCCCCAGTAGCCATCAGCTCTGCTGTTCATAGCATGTCCCCGTTTGGAGGATCCAGGCCTTTTAGGGTTGGACTTGGAACATCTGAAAGAAACTTAGAGAGTTGGGACTGTGGCTGGTTTAGTTCGAGGGGTATTTTTTTTTTAAGTTGTATTCTATTGAGCTGTCATCGTTTAACAAACATTTTCCTGATTGCATTGAGGGGAAGAGGCCGAGGCAGTAATGAAAGGGCCGTTTTCATTAGGCACGCGGTAATGTATGGCTGTCATGTACTTGAGCCCATTAGTCTTTCTTTCACTTCCACATGAAATCTGGCAATTCAAGTGGTCTGGGGGAGGAGATTAGTGTTCCAGTCTCCGCTTTATTTCCATTGTGCAATAAGTGCTTCTTGTTCATGCTGGATGAAGAGCCCCTCGGCCGAGGCGGGAGGTGCCACGTGGTGCTGATATTATATAAGCCGAGAGCCATTGTGTGGGCTCAGGCCTAAGCCTGGGAGGGCTCCTGGAGAGAAAGGGCTGTTTTTAGCAAGCATATCATTTCCATTAGGGGCCAACGCTGGGGAGCTGCTCTACCTCTTTCTTTTCTCCCTTTCTTTCCTGCTCTGACGGGTAGTGCAGTGCCTGTCAATAGAAGCCCCGAACATGCACTCCCCCAGCCCTTGGGTTTTACCGAACACTTAAAGAGCTTATTCTCCCATCTTCTATGATGACTTCTGGTCTAGAAAGTCAGACTCCTGGAGAGATAAGGTGTACAGAATTACATAATCCAAACTTTAAAGATTTCATAGCAGATGTCTTCTGGGACTGATTTCTTGTGCTTAGAGGTCAGGAAGGTTCTCTCGGACCTGGTCATGTGGCTAGCGGTGCTGTCCCAGGCTGAGGGAGACAGGCTTTATACAAAGCTAAGGGGGACGTTGCCATGCATTTGATGGATCTTTATGGGAAGACTTTGCAGAAAGAAGTCCAGAGTTCAGATTCCCAACTATGTCGTTTTCAAAATGTGATTTTTGAGTTTTTTCTTCCCCCCTCTGGAGAGCGTTTGCAGAATTCAGTGCTGTCCTCTGCTTTTGTAGGACCTTGGTCATATTCTTACTCAACTTACTTTAACTCTCTAAAGCGGGACTAAGTAGAACATACTTAGTCCTGACCCCTACTCCTCCTTAAAAATGAGAAAGGGAGAAATTTTGAAATGAACTACCAAATACACAGGAAAACGTTCAGTGATGACCTAATGGAGGATAGGACTGAGGGTCCTCTCACAGCAAAGTGACATTTGCTGGTACTTGCTGGTGCTCGACGGCATTTAGTGTGGCAGCAGTGTGACAGTGTGGAGGAGCGTGCACATCGAGCTTGGACGTGGAACGTGCTCACAGCTAAAGGTCGACACCAGGCGCTCACGCTCCCGTATGCTGACTTGGGTGCGTCTTGTTTTTTGAACCTTAGTTTTCCTTAGGTCTCCGTGTCACACACATTCCTCAGACCTGTGACTGAGTGGGTCTCAGGTGGGGCCTGAGAACTTACTTACTCAGCTGATGATGCAGATGATGCTGATGCCGCCGCTGGACTGGGGAATCACACTTTGGAAACAGCTGTCTTGACTCAAGCGAGGTTAAATCTCTGGAGACCAGGGATTGCCTTGCCTCCCAGGGTGTTGATTGAGCGCTTGACACATTGGAGACCTCAAATGCAGCCGGTTACTTTCTTCGAGTTAAAGCTGAAAGCTCTCTTGCTATACAAGTGAGTTATTCCTATTTAGTAATTCAACCGCGTGCTCTTTATGGGCACAACTACTTAAGCTGTGTTTGAGCTTTAATTTTTGCATTGGGAAATGAGTGTCCTGCTCACCATCCGTTCATTTGGTGACAGCGTCGTTCTGAAGACTGATTGTGGAGTGTGTAGATTCTGGCTATTGACTACAAAATAAAAGATGAAAAGCTACTTGGCACCTCCACGTGCTGCATTCTGATAGCACGAGGAAGCTGGCGGTGGAGGGATATCCCACAATAAGGTCCGTGTGAAGTTTGAGGCATCAGCGTAAGGTGAAGGGAAAATAGCTATGTCTCCCTGGGGTGACAGCAGTTCCTCTTGGTCCTGCTCTTGAGAGCCTTGGCCTCAGGATTATAGGAATATTTAGCATAGGTTATTCTTGGACTTTCTTGGACCTTCATTTATTAAGTTGACCACTCCACTTTAAACCTCCCTCCAGAAAGATATTCATTGACTCAATAGGTAGGAGATTCACATTTGTGTGCGCTCTGGGAGCCCAAGTTGGCTTAGCACTGACAGCCCATTTGGCTCTGGTGGGGGGGTGGTCAGACAGAGCTGCACTGCCCTTGTGTTGAGGCCTCTGCCCCACTAACTTGATTCCCGCCCATCTTCCTCCTCCTGCCCACAGATTTGTGCTGTGGTCCGGCTACTTATTGGCCTAGACCGCTTACCAATCTAAAGAGTGATTACTGTTCGTCTGTCTTAAGCATTATTTGCTGGTTTTGGTAGTGTAAAATGCCTCCACCAAGCATCGAGAGTTTGGGAAAAATACAACAGCCCCCTGCCCCAGAAGTAGATTCTGTAGTTGCTCATGAATAAAACACTTAGGTTGATATGCTGACCCTTCTCTCAGGTACTTACCCTTCTCTCAGGCACGTAGAACGTTCTTCCCTTCAGTGAGGAAGTTGGACAAGCCTAAGCATGGGGAGGAATTCCTGGAGAATGGGAAGACCTAGGCTAGGGGGCTGTTAGCTGGAGCCCTGGCCATGGCTGAGGTGCAGATTGACCGCTTACTCCTCCTTGCTTGCCTGCCTCTGTGCCTTGACTTTCTGTGTGTTCTTTGCACGGCGAACAACATAAATTGAGCAGAATAACGAATGGCATTGACATCTCATAGAGGAAAAACTCAACTCTACCATTTGAAAAACTGTGGCCTCTGCCTCAGTTTACTCATCTATAAAATGCTGATGACACCCGCCCGTGGCCACTATGTGTTACTTTACGGACTGGACAGCCAGCCAGCCAGCCAGCCAGCCAGCTGAAGCAGTAACCAGGCACGCTGGGGCTTCAGCCATGGACGAAAAGGAGCTCAGGTGGCAGAGAGATTTTAATGCTATAAATGAGGCTGTGAAATAGAAGTTTAATCTTTTGAAATCTGATCCCATTTGCTCGGCGTAAGGAATGAACTTGGGAAATCAATAAAATGAGTTAATTGTGTGCTCTCTTTGCAGTTGCCGCAGCAGCTCTTTAGGATTTGGACTGAAGCTCAGCTTCCATGCTCTGTAAGCTAAAACAGCATTTGAGATCCCTGGGAGATAAGATGCCTGAATTACTTCCAGAGAGGGTAACAATCAAAGGCAGTTAGGGAGCCGTCAGCAGCTTTCCGAGGGGCTCCCGGAAGGAGTTCACCTTCAAAACTCCAGCGCTAACTTCAGACTTTAAAGCCCCAGCCTACCTACCTTTGGGTAGTTAATGCTTTCCTGGGTGTCCCTTAATGCACAGGAATGAGATGTCCTGTCTGAGCCCACGACAAGGCCACAGTTGATGTTCAGACAGTAGGAAAAGGAGCAACCGCTCTCTGACTGGATTGACTCCTAACAGGGCAGTGTTCCTTAGCCCCGCGATAGGCTGTTTTCTGCTGTGCACATGCCTGCCGCTCCAGACCCTGCAGAAATGATCACAGCGCATCACGGAGGAGAAAGAGAGTGGTAGTCCGGGAGGCAGAGTGGTTTGTGTCACAGCACTCCCTGGGAGCGCTCTAGAATGGAGTTCCCCAGGGATGGGTTTGGTTCACTGTCCTCTAACAGGGCACTTAGGACAGCGCTGACCAATATAGCATGGTGCTGAGCAGGTACATATCCTTTGAGAGTAAGGATGGGAAGCCACTGAGAATCCCTCCTGTCACTAAGCAGGTGGGTGGTGGGGCCGGGCTGGGAGCCTGAGGCTCCACTAAAATATCTCAGCAAACAACCATTAATTCCTGGCAATGAGAATATGTTCTAATTGTGCATTATTCATAGGCAATCAGCACCGCATAACCTTCGTTAAACAAGACTATTTTAAACTTTAATGCAGGTGATAGGCCTGGGTGTTTGTGATTTGGGGATTGTGTTGCGTTAATAAGTGTCTTATTGAAACAAATGGCCCCATTTGTTTTAGCATTGCTGTGGTGGTGAAGCAGGGTACTCTGCTGGGGGTGGCAGCAGCAACTGACTTATTTTCATGAGCATCGTGACGATAGTGTTATATTGTCACTAGTCAGTGTTTGTTTTCACGAGGGTACCAAGTTCTACTGTGTGTGTGTGTGTGTGTGTGTGTGAGCTTGGAAACACACTGCTTTTAAGGAGTCAGTGCTATGCCAGAGGAGCCCAGATGGGAAAGCTAGTATCAAAGGGCCCTCCTTGGCTTGAGTCAGAGAGAAATGGAGTCTTGACATAGCCTGTCAGGGGCCACGCTGACACTTGAGTGACACACGTGAGTTGCTGTTGCTGAACTTACCTGGTGTCCTGAGTCTGAGCTGCAGCCACAACTTCTCTGGAATGCAGTCTGATGGGTGCTGGTGGCTGGTGGGTGGCTGGCAGAGAAGGGTCTCTGCTTTTCCTCCGGATGAGTGTCTCAATGCCTGGGTTACCAGGGTGAGTCAGCTCAAATGCTGTGTGTGTGGAGAACTGTGTGTGTTTACCGCATCCCTTCACATTTCACAGAAGGAGGATCTGATAACGTCTGGTCCCAGATCCCAGGAGTGGGCCTTCAATTTCTGTTCTGCTTTGTCCCACTCAGTATTTATGGATTCATACCTTTATTTCCAATTTCGCTGCTTTAATTTCCTGGAGAGGCCTTCTTGTAAACAAGTTGTGTGTGTGTGTGTGTGTGTGTGTGTGTGTGTGTGTGTGTGTGTGTGTGTGTGTGTGTGTGTGTGTGTTTGTCTGTCTGGCCGTGCCCAGGTCCAGGGGTACCGTGCATGCATGCTTGCATATAGAGGTTAAGAGAACTGTCTTGTGGAGTTCACTAACTTGTTCTTCCTACCATTACCTGGATTCTGGGGATCAAACTCAAGTCATCAGGTCTCGACTGCAAGAGCTTTAGTGCCGAGTCATCCTATTGGTCCAAGAGACTGTTCCAATCTTTCTTTCCATGCCCTGTGCAGTGGACCAATCTCAGGACCTTGTGTGTACCAGTCACTCGCAATGACACCAAGCCTCATCCTTGGCCCAGCTTGTCTCCTCTCTGGGCTTCCCTGAGAGTGCGTCTCAGTGTTGCTTTCAAGGATCCTTGTGTCTGAGGATCTCTTTCTCACTATATTGTGAGCTTCCTACCATGTGATGACCTTGGCGAAGCAACCTTGTCCATTCTCTCAGTGCCTAAACCCTGCCTGACACATAGTAGGCACTCTGTAAGGGGCCGCATCGTGTTCATATGAGATGACCCCCTTCCTTTTCCTTTTATTGAAAACATTTCCTGATTACAGTTTCCCCCAACTCTACTCTGCAGGTGAGGATTAAGAATGTCCAACATGAATGTGTTATTAGGAGAGGGCCTTTCCTGAGGGAAGAGCAGAGTCCTTCAATAGCTTAGATGCTCTAAAGAAGCTAGAGCAGGCATATCCGTTCTAATGCTGTTACCTAGCTTAGCCTGCACACGCTGGAGAGACCTGAAGATTTCAGTAACCACTCACAGGGATGGTCACAGGATTCTGCAAACGTGGTACTGGGGATAGGGGTCGTAGCCAGGATAGATGTCAGTTATGCTGACCCCTGAGGGAAGGTGAGTTTGGTTTCTCTATCTAACCCACAGAACACATATTAGTGAGGGATTTGCTCCCAAGATTGCAAAAAGGATAAAACATAGATGAATTCCTTTTTTCCCTACGAATATAAATCATGATCTGAGAACTGGGTGCATACATACCTGTCTCAGCGTGTGACTAATCTATGAAAATGGTCAACTGCTTGAAACCCTTGTCGAGTAGGGACTGTCATTCATGAGTAGAATTATCTTCACACTTTAATTTTTTTTTCTTGCAAGAACATGCTACTTACATAAGTAATGGTGGCGAAACTCGGTCAGTGCTAGCCTCTCTGCCCAGCTTTGAATTGGTCACGATTAAGTCGGAGGCTGAACACCGCCAATCAGAGAGAACAGTAGTAGTTGCCATCTACCCCAAAGATATTAATATTTTAAAAATTATCTCACAATTTCCTGTGTTTATATATGTGTATATATACACAGATATATAGTTATAATCTCTCCCATTATCTTGTTTTCCTTCTCTCTCTTTCCACTGAACAAACCCTTTCTTACTCCCTAGCCCCGTTTATATCCTCATATCTTTCCCCCCAGTGTGGCCCACTGCAGTTCCTTAGGGTTGCTGGCAACAGCATGGTGGGAGAGTGTGCATGCACAAGCAGGGGTGACATTACTTATTTCATCAAGGACAAGGCCCAGGAATGTCACAGAAGATGCTGTCTCCTAATGTGACCTCCACCCAAGGATGAAAACCTTGCCAGTGAGAATTCTGTGCCTCATCCTCAATCCACTCTATTTTAAAGAAGCTTTCTGTCTGCTGATGTCTTCGTGTGGTCTGCTGTGATGTAGGGTTGTCAAGGGATGTGCTTGTGTACTGCGTTCTTTAGTTAGAAACAGTAGATGCTTCTTCCTTTTTCTTGCCTTGATCCTATACTTTTAAAGTTTCACTTATTAAAAACGGGACCCTTACACTGTATTGTTGAGATTCCTTGTGGTTTACAGATCTAATGAAGCCATTGTTCTCATGGACCCATAAAAACATCTTTGGAAACACTGATAATGGAGTAACATTAGATTCCTTAGCTTCTCTATTAGACTTCTCTAGAGGAAGAGAACTGATAGAATGAATGGATGAATCTATCTACCTACCTATTGGTGTCTCTGTCTGTCCATCTGTTCCATCCATCCATCCATCCATCCATCCATCCATCCATCCATCTAGAGGATTTATTGAGCGGCTTACAGGCTGTGGGGTAGTGAGTCTGACGATGGCTATCTTTTAGTGGGAAGGCCAAGAACCTTGTTCTTCAGTCCAGGCAGCTAGATGTCTCAGAGCGATTCAGTCTGTGGTGGACTTCAAAAGATGTCAGTGCTAATCCCGGTGAAGTGATGGGCCAGCAGCAGAAAGGATGGGCTTGTCAGCAAGAGTGAGGGCAAGCAGCTAACACACAAAGGCTGCCTCCTTCCAGGCCCTTATACGTGGTCTGCCACCAGAAAGATGTACCCAGATCTAGGGTGACTTTTCTCACTTCAAATGATCCAGCCAAGAAAATCCTAAACAGCTGTGTGCAGCTGCTGAGGTTTTAGTCAATTCCAGATGTAGTAAAGATAAAAACCAAGGACTGGATTCCTTCCTTAATGGTACCTGCACTTAGATTCTGCATCCATGAAGTGTAACTGACTAGAGAGAGCATTTTCAGGATACAAAACCACATTAGGCTTTGAGAGTTAGAGGGGCCAAGAGATGGTTTATGAATTACCATGAGAACCTAAGTCCCCAGCATCCACAGAATGAACCACGAATGCTGGTGAACACCTATAGTCCCAGCTCTCGGGAACCAGAGGCAGGAGGATTGCTGGAGCTTGCTAGCCAGCAAATCTAGCTTAATCTGTGACTTTCAGGTTCCGTGATATCCTGTCTGAAAAAAATAAGCTAAAGAGTAAGAGTTAAGGAAGACACCTCGGTGTACACACACATGCACACACAAAACTGTGAGAATTATGCACACAAAAATGAGAAATACTAATTAACGAGTATGTTACAGTCACATTCTTATAAAAGCCAAGTGCACAGGAGCTAAAAGAATGAGCTCTATCAACAGTAAAGTATAAATAACCCTCAGTGTGAACAGGCAAACCACAGGGAAAAAAACCACATTCCCATGGAGCTCAACTCCAGGCAAATATGGACTCTGTGGTCAAGAACATCCCATGTTTGTGGTCTGATTATTAAGACAAGTTAAGGAAATTATTCAGAAAGGATGGATGGGTAACAGCTTGTCCACAGAAGGTCAGGCACTTGCTAGGAGGATCCCTAGGTGCATCCTTTGCTTCCTGGTCACATCGATGTTCCCTAGTAATAATGCTGAACACGTATGTTGCACAACATGCATTCTGTGTCCTAAAAGCGTGCAGAACTAAACGGTGATGAACCGGAATGCATTTCTTTACCTTGCTGCAAGTTTGTGTTGCTCCACATGGTTTGTAAGCCGGGAAGGAGCGCTGGGTCCAGGCTGCAGAAATAAACAGCCGTGCTGCTGGGTGGGAGTCAACCCCTCCGTCTCATTTCACACACACATTTGTACATTGAGGAGGTGGGTCATGGGATTTGTAGTCTTTACAAGGTCCATTTTTAAAATGTCATCATTTAAAATCACACAGAATGGAGCTCTCAGAGGCTGCCTGTCCTATGGTGCATGCTTTCCCTGTGTTTTTTTGAATTGAGTGAAGAGGATTCAAGGTCATGTGTCATATCAGTTATATTATGCTCCCTCCTCACCTCTCTCTCCCTCCCCTCCTCTCCTTGCCTCTCCCTTTCCATCTTCCTCCCTCCCTCCCGCCTTTTTTGCACCCCCTTCTCTCTAAGGGAGCAGTATTTTAAGGCCCAGAAATCAGATTTTACTTTCTGTTGCCTGATGTTCCTGTGTACCCCCTCGAGTGTTCGAGTGTGGTGAGTTATTGTGGTTCTCAGAGCTCTACTCTAGTCCTTGCCCTGGGGCCTAAACCACCCCCAGATGTTGCTGCTTGACTCCTATCTCTGATTTCCAGAGTTCACTGTGCCTTTCAGCAGGGCTGGGATTCCTCTTTTCTACCTGCTTCTGGCCTGGGGCCAGGCTAGTAAGAGGCGATGCTACCTGAAGTTTCCACGTCTGTGCATTTGAAGGATCAAGTTGCCTTCTGGGCCCTGCAGAGACTTGGTATATTGACAGCTTGGTTCCTTAGTGTTCTATTGCCACGAGGAGACACCATGACCAAGGCCACTCTTGTCAAAGATACATTTAATTAGAGGCTTGTTGGTAGTTTGAGAGATTTAAGTTCCAGAGATTTAGTCCATTGTCATGGTAGTAAAATGGCAGCACCCAGGCAGACACCGTGCTAGAGAAGTCACTGAGAGTTCTATGTTCAGATCCTCAGACAGCAGGAAGCGAGCCACTGGGCTTGGCTTTCACTCTTGAAATCTCAAGTCCCCACCCCCATCCCAATCCCAATCCCAGAGACCTACTTCCTCCAACAAGGCCATACCTCCTAATCCTTATCAAATAGTGACACTTTGTAATGACCAAACATTCACATATACGAGTCTCTGGGGACCTGTTTATTCAAACCACCACATTTCAGTGGCCTGTGACCACAGCGCCTTGATTTTTCTCACTTCGCCATCACTGTTAGCAAATATCTCTGTTCCCATATTGGATGTAATATCCAGACTCTATGCTTGTTATCTAGGCTGCACTCTTAGCCCTCTACCCTTGCTGTCCATCCTGGAAGGTATGGGGTGCTCAAGTGCTTGCCTTGTTTTGAAAAAGTGCATACTCCTAAGGTGCATACCTCCACTGGGTCAGCTTAAGGTTGGTTTTATGCACCACGTGCCACCGTCTCTTTGCTTCCTGTCCTAGTATCTGGCTTAATGTGGTAGGAAACCCTCCCCCCGGACCTTCCAGCTGCTTTTGGACTGCGCTATTGTTAACCAGTCATCATGCCATAATTCAGTCTCCAGAGTTTGTTCATCTTTCGATGGGGTTTAGATTGTAACTTTCTAGATGTCCCACTTTTTCAGAGTTAGTTGTCACTTAGTAAATTCAAACCAAAGTGGGAGTTGCAGCATAGCCTCACGTGTGGTATCAACTCTAGCTCTCTCCCGGCCACATCAGTATCAAGAAGTGTTGTTAGCATGGTCTGCAGAGAAATGTCCTCTGCAACAGGAAGCAGTGGGCCAAGTTAGAGCCTAGTCCTGAGGAAGCTTGAGCCCTGGTTCTATTTGCTGTTTCCTTTGTCTTGCAGGGATGAGAGGATGGGCACACTGTTCATAGCTCTGCCTTCCTTAGCACCTATGACCATGCTTGGTGATAACCATTAACAAGAGAGGGCTAAGGTCTCTCTTGGCTCACACCCTGAAGCCCTTAGACATAATTCACGCAGTCTTTGATGTTAGCTGTTGAGGTCGCTTGATTTCAATAGGTCTATTGAGTGGGAAGAGTAGAGGCTTGTTAGATTAAGGAAGCTAGGATTCCTTTATCTGAGAAGGTGACTTTCTCAATTCCGTGTGCACAGCCAGCGTCGTGTATCCCATGCTCCGTGTGACAGCGCAGGAGGAAATGAGATTCTGATTTAGCAGAAGCAGATGTCACATAAAATACTTTGCTCTAATCTTGACAGCAAAAGCGATCTAGTCAGTTAAGAATTACTAGAGTGGATATCCAAACAGATGTATCTGTGCGGTACAGAGAGGATGCTCTGTCATTGACCTGTACTTGTACCACCTTAAAGCACTCCAGTTTGCAGCCAGGTCTCCGCTGAAATATCGGCTGGGTAACTTGGCCGTGAGCTTAGAAGGTGCCCACCGTGTGGCAGGAGGCAGATCCCTGAAGTTTGCCTAGGATTATGAGAGTCTCTGTCGGGCTCATGGAGCCTCTGCCCTCCCTCGAGTATCCCCAACTAGTCTAGAGAGCCCATGAGAGGCACAGCGTAGGGAGGGGTACTACCAAATACTGGTAATGAGGTTTCAGGTAGGGAAAGGTTTTAAATGTCCAGTATTAAATGCTTACTAGCCTTGGTGAGGCCAGGTGACTTTGCAGGGGAAATAATTCTAAGATATTCAATTTCTTAATCAAACTGTTAGTAAATATATACAGACAATTACCGAAAGGACTCAGACGCCCATACCATATAAAAGCAGCATAAAATTCAATGTCAGGTGTCTCTATTTCTTGCAAAATGCCTCTTGCAGGCCTACATTTCTCCTCCTTTGGTAAGACCCCATGTTATTAAACTGTTGGAGATGAGACCTATGAGTTGCTAGATCGTGCTTTGAGGCAAGGCAGCAAGGTCTTGCCTCCGAGGCAGATCTGTGGCAGTAGAAGCCTCATACTTGACACTTTGTCAAGCTTCTTTCCTCTCCGTCCCGTGCCTCTGCATGTCACTGTGCTGCCTCCAGTGGCCTGAAACAGTGATCACATGTCACTAGACTATTTTGGAACCCCTGATGGCATCCTATGTGAGAAGCCTCCATGCCGTGTAGCTCAACATCCCCAAGCCCATCCCCCTCCAGTGCTTGATGGGCATTTTCCGTTCTAGGTATTTTGTTTTTATCTTGTTTTGCAATGTCAGTTTTTGAGCAGTAGGTACAAGAGATGAGGACCCAGATATCTCTGAGATTGGAAACCCACAATCTCAGACTGAGATTTCAGACTGAGGCACAGTAGATGTGGGTTGGTACCATGGCGGATAAACTGCAGGGAAAACAAGACAGGCTGCACATGCTTGGCATCTAAGAGCAGTCACCAAGGACGTACACTTTGTAGTTTCGTGTGTCATTCACACGAAAGACACTGTTCTTCTCACCATCCAGAGGAGTGTACACGTTTAGCATTTTGACAGTGACTTGGGTACTAGAGGAAAGCACCTGGGGAACAGAGCGCCTGACTTGAGTTCCAGGAGCCAGGCTGCCTGGATCTGAGGTGCTGTCATCTGTCTGCAATCAGGTGAATGCTCTTGGCTCACCCACCACTCAGTGAACTTTTGCTGGTTCTGAGTTTCTTGTGGTCCCAGAGCATGGACGGCCTGGATCACACAGACAGTTGGCTCTGTGCAGTACCTGATTTGTCTCCAGTCGTTTAAGACTCTCTTTCCTCCATTGAATTATTGCGTCTGCTCACAAACCTTCCCCTGCTGGTCCAGCTCCATGCAACTGTGCTGCCGATAGGAACCACGTGGATCAGCTGTCCCAAAATCTGCATTGAGGCCTGTAAGGCATGGAAGGCTCCCTTTTTGGACCGTTTCCGTCATGAGAAAAGGCTGAGTACTAGGATACTCCAGTGTAGATTCTGATAGGGTTTTTGGGACACCTAATATCAATATTATGATTTAACTAGAAACTAGACAACACGATGCCTGGGTTTGGTGCCTGTTGCTTGAAATCAACAACTACAGCTCGACACACTGAATCTCAAGTTATTCGAACAGCGCATGCATCAAACAATCAGTTGCTTAAAGCGGTCTAGTGCCCCCACGTATCGTTTGGTGTCCGTAAAGCACAGCCCTACATAAACACACACAGTGACCCGCGTGGAAGGTTCAAGGACAATCATACTGTGGAGGGGATGCTACTGTGGGTAGCGCTCTGGGAGGAGTTACCGTCTTGCTCCTGAGTAGTCTCTCGTGAACCCTGGCTGTGGTCCAGGCTATAAGAAGTTGGCCCCGGCCCCGGCCCCGGCATTACATTGCTATACTCTTGGGCACAGAACAGTCATAGTAGCTTCTTGGTTTTAGACTGAGCTTTGATTTCCTGGTTGGTGATTCTTCCCAAAATCAAGGTGTCTCTGGTTTTCTCTTCGTTTTACAAGGCTTACAATCCAATGCGGAGGGTGCTCTGTGGCCATCAGACCCATAACTACCTCTATTAGCTCCTTGAGGTAGCAAGGGCATGCCGGGGAACCTTGTAAAGCTCAGCTGTTCTGTCCATTGCGACCACTGGCTGATATTTGGTGATCACTTACTAGGTCTCACTGGGAAGGAATCACCTTGTTGGGTGTATTGACAACTTCGTTCTATAGTGGTGATTCTCAGCCTGTGGGTCAGGACCCCTTTGGGGCGGTGGAGCAACCCTTTCACAGGGGTTGCATATCAAATATCCTGCATATCAGATTTTTACATGACAGTTAATGGTGGCAACGTTTTAGGTATGAAGTAGCAACAAATATAAATTTATGGTTGGGGAGGGGTCCCCATAACATGAGGAACTGCATTAAAGGGTCACAGCATTAGGAAGGCTGAGAACTACTGCTCTATAGGGATGGGTTTTTAACAGACTGTAGTTTGAGTAGCTAAATAAGTTGAGTTAAGTCAAGTTAGGACTCATCCAATAGCGCCACCCTTGCCTGAGAGGTTTTAGAATGCCTTCTACTGAGTTCAAAGAGGTTTTATAGGTTAGCACTGATGGAACAAGTTTGATTAGTACAATTATACAAATCCTTCTGAGGTCTTCTAATGGGTCTAGTGTAGTGAATCACGACGAAGGATCAACGACGAAGGCTGCATTTGTCTTCATACACCCTGCCGTCGGGGTCAGTGTGTGAGTGATGGGGGCCAGGTATCGGGAGAAAGATGGGAGACAAGAACAGTTGGGGCTCAGAGGTGCGGCTGGCAATCTTCTGGTGGGTTGGGTGAGAGGAAATTGAAAAAAGCCTAATCTTTACAATTAATTTACAACTGACTGAGCCACTGGCCCTCTCCTCTTCCCTTTGTCCCGCTCCCTCCTCCTTCCCCTCTTCCTCTCCTCCCCCTCTTTCTCCTCCTTTCCCTCTTCCCCTTCCTCCCTTCTGTCTCTCCTTCCCTTTTCTCCCTCCTCCCCCTCTCCCTCCTCCCCCTCTCCCTCCTCCCCTTTCCCTCCTCCCCCTCTCCCTCCTCCCCTTTCCCTCCTCCCCCTCTCCCTCCTCCCCCCTCTTCCCTTCCCTCCCTCCAGCCTTCTCTCCCTCCTCGCCCACTTCTGTTCTCTTCCATTCCCTTTCCTTCCCTCCTCCTCCCTTTCCCTTCTTTCCCCCTCCTCCCCTCCCCCTTCCCACTCTTCCTCCCCTCCCCTCTAATAAAATATCTTAGAAAATAACGGAGGGAAGCTGAGGGTCGCACAGTTGGAAAGTCTCAAAGACTAAGCAGCTGACGGACATTTCCGTCACCCTGTGGTTTCCACGGTACTGTTGTAACCAGCCCACACTACTTCGAGTACACTAAGATATTTTACTGACTCTTAACCAAAGTTACGAGCTGTAAGCACACCCTTAGGAGGGTTAGAAAGGACCCAGAAGCAGGAACTGCACACCCCAGTCCCTTCCCCATCACACGTCCTGACCTTGGGCTCGTCCCTAAGCCTTTCTCTTCGGCTCCCGTTCAGTTTCAAATGCAGGATGCCTCTCGCATCACTGATCTCTGAGCTTCAGCTTCAGGCTGTGTCTGCTTCTGTGGGTTTTTTGGTCTATCATTTTCTTCTAATCGTCTCTCTCCATCTTTGAGCCTCTTATTTGAAATCCCTTCAAGGCAAGCGGTTATTCATTTGGAATCTTCTTTGTTTCTGAAGGGCCTTTATATGTGTCTGCCTCATTTCCTGGACGCCGTCTCTGCAGCTGAAATTAGAAACCTGCAGAAGCAGGCCAGATGCATGAATCTCATGAAGTAAGAGCCTTGAAATAGCCCAAGTCTACTGGTGTAGAGGGTTGGGCTACACAGCTCCAGTGAACTCTCTCCTTGGGGTTGTCCTAAACCAGCAGTCCCATTGGTCTCCTGCTCCCCAGACTTTTTGAGGATGGCCTCCATGCACGAGCATCCTTGAAGCTAACCGTTGCCTTCTCCGGCCCCATTTCCCCCCTTTCCTGTAAGGCCATTAGCGTAAAAAGCTTCGGAATATATTCGAGGTATGCCTATGTGCAAATGAGAGTTCCATTCTACAGAAAACAGAAGGCAGAGCTGCTGAGCCTCGTGTCACTGGGTCAGATTCAAACCTAACCTGATCTGAGGCAGGAGGTTCAGTTTAAAAACAGATAGTATTCTTTTAACTGTACAACGGCAGAAATTGCTTCAGTAGCTTCAGATGATTATAAGAAAGAAAAGTCGGCAGAGTTGAGACAACTTTGGAGGCTGCTAGCATCTTTGTCTTAAAAGCTTCTCTTTTCTGAGTTTGCACTACCGCGTGGCATCCTCTTGCAAATTAATGGCCGAGATCTTCGGATGCTGGCCTCTATGAAGTATCATCTATAAACTGTAGCTTTATTACTGTAGGTGACAGTTGTGACTAAATTTCCAAAGACCAAGGATAGGGACGCAATGAAGGGGAAAGAACGAAAACATTGAGATGTTTCAAATAGGAGTTCTCTTCTCTGAAGGGGATTTAATAGTTTATCCGTGTAGACACTGTTGTTGTAAAAATATAATAATAATAAAACGGTAATGTTGGTCTTTTACCTCACTGGGTCTACACCTCGGGTGTCCCAAGATATCTGCTAGATATCTTGGCGGAAACACATCCCAGCCACACTTTCCTACACTCAAACCCCCACATAAAAGAACACACAACACAATAATCTTAGATCCAATTGGTAAGATATAATTGCCCACTTAAACATACAAAGCCCAGTACCATCCATCCCTTGAGAACATTAATAACAACCTATAAATACACAGAGTGGCATCTTAACATCACCTGCCATGGCTTCTCCCCTCTCTCCGCCTCCTCTCCTCCCCCTCTCTCCCCTCGTCTCCTCCTCTTCCTTCTCCTCCAATGATAGGCCTCCTTCTATCCTGTACCTGCCTCACCTGTGACATCATCCTACAGACACCTACACTAGTTAATGTGCATTGACTAATCAAGGCTTTTAAGATGGCCCTTCAAATATTTAGCAGATCCTTTATAACCCACCCCCACCACGGTGCATTTGAGTGACAGAAGAGGAACTGGTTCCACTTACATTGCTCCATATCTATGCTCCCAGTAGAGTTTTTACCCTTCCTTATCTTTAGTTGGAGCCCAGGTACATACCTGCTGAGTGACCTGAGGTGCATTTTAGGCATCTAGACTGTTTGGGCTATCCAAGGAACCTAGCACTTCTAGGATGGTTGCTGTGGGGGAAAAAAAAAAAAAGAATTCTGAATTCCAGCTTGGAACTTGGAACAGAGTTTGTTTGCATACCTATAAAGGAAGTTGTTTGTTAGGACTGTAGGATGTTGTGGATCTTGGATGGGGGATGCGGTAACGAAGTGATGTTCCTTCTAGATGGATCCGAGAGGTAGTAACTCCTCTATGCTGCACTGTAATACATGGCAGGTCAGTTGCAGGGAAACTCAAAGCACACCAAAGGCTTGAGCATGACTGACTTCAAGTTATACTTTAGAAAACTTTGATTTGTTTAAAAAATCCCCCAAAAGTCTTTTCAAAAAAAGAGAGGTTAGGTAGAAGCATGGGGTGCCGAGGCAGAACCCACTTGTGGTACGATGGTTGCGATTTCTCAGACGAGTGGAAATGCCAATGGTAGAACGGAGGCTATGAATCCCACCCACTGAAGGGTGTTCATACTGGATGCCGTCGTTCTGGGCTTTGTCTCTGATCATTCGTCTCATTCTGGGGGTAAGGGGTGGAATCCATGTGTGCCAAACAAAGGCCTTTTGTTAATTTTCCTCAGAAAGACACTGGGTTTACTTCTCACATCTCTCCTTAATGTCCCTATGAACTAACCAATCTTCAGGTAACTGTTTAAAATGCTACTTTAGAGAATAGACTATGGGAAGTAGGAAATTAGGATGAGGATTTGGATCCTTCAGTGCCTTGTGAGTAGACGCTAACACACTCCGACCCAGTCTCTCACCACATTGCAAGGAGCCTTCCTTGCAAAGCAGCAGAGGTCAGGTGCTTCCCTCAACAGCTCAGGAAAGTGGAAGCCACCAAGAGCAGTTAGTCAGATGGCACAGAATCCAAGGACTCTGTGAGAGACCGGTACCAAAATGAGCAGGGAGCCTGGAGAGGTGAACAGCGCAAGGGCAAAAATTTAATTCTTTGACTCATCAGATCCAGAGACAGGGTAAGGCTGTTTCCTGTCCTGTTCAAGTAGCTGTAGCTGGAGTCATAGGGAGCCAGGCCTGTAGTTCCTAACAGGGGCCTATTTCTACTTTTATTTTGTATTTCTGGTCTGTGAAAGCAACTTAATAAAGGGAGCTGACTTTGAAAAATAAAAGAATAGAATATGGTTACTAGATTCTGGGAAAGAGGCATGTACTTGTGAGTGGAGAGCCTGGTTAATATGCACAGGAACATACGGGTAACTCCCAGTGCCCTGCAGCACATCAGGACAGTTATGGCTATAACAGCAACTGAATATTTAAAAACCAACACAAGAGGATTTCCATTCTTCCAAAACAGAATGTTAGAGAAGACAGACCACCAGTTACCCTTACCCGATGGTTATAAATAGTGCCTATGTACTAGAATACCTTACTGTAGCCTATAAAAGTATACAATTTTGTGTTGACCAAAAGTAAATTAAAATGTACTTTAAAAGGAAATTTCTTTGCCTTCCTGAAGGTCACTCGGGTAGGAGGACTGACAAAGAAAAATGATTGTTTTAGGGAGAAATCCCTGCCATGATGTTACTAAAGCTGGGAGTAATAGAATTCAGTAACAAAGATTTGCCAGGCATGAGCAGAGGCCTTCTATTGGGCCAAGACTCCTAGAAGAAGCAGAGATACATAATACACAAGTCATCTTCCAAGGAAGTTTATGATCTAGATGTATAGATAAGATAGACATGCAAAACAGGCTGGGAGAGACTGAGATGAAGTGCATGCTATAAATCACATTATACAATGATGTATGTGTGGATGCATTAGATCTTAAATGGCAATGTGCTCGCATGCATAATCCTGGCAATTAGTAGAAAGTGATAGTTTTTGTTCTTTTTTTTTTTTTTTAATATAGGGTCCTCAAAGGAGGGTAAACAAGAACTCTGGGCTGTGTAAGGGGCTACGTCAAAGCAAAGGCCATAAGAATCGTTGTGCTCTTTCCATTGTATCCCTCACGAGCTAATTTAGAGTTCGATAGAAACGGGAATCTTCCAAAGATTTGGAGTCAGGTTGCTATTCAGAGGTAGAGTGCTTGTCTGCCATGCGTAGCCCCGAGTTATTTCCCCTGTCTTTGTGTATTTTTGTGAGCTCTTTGTACAAAGACTCAGTTCATTTGTTTAGCATTTCTACAGGAAGTTCTTTACCTTTGGTCTCAAAGGTCGTATAACTTCTCAGTGTTTTCCCAGTGCCTGAATGGTGTAGGGCACACACGGTCACGTGAGTGATAGTTTGAGGAGTGAGTAGGTGAACTCTTCTCAAAGCTCAGCAGTAGAGGGCTGGGTGGATAACCATACCCATGTGCTGGAATCCTAAAATGGGCGAACCAGATATGCCCATAGCAACAATAACGAAGTCTGTGGTGGTTCTAAAATTTACAGGGTGGATACTATGTTACCATTTATCTGAAATATACAATCAGAAGTTTAGAAAATCTAGGATTCCTATTCTATAAAGTTATGGCACACAAACATGGGCAAGAGTCTACCCCCTGTTAAGGTAGCATAACAGACGTGTTTTGGGGTCAAGACTGCAGTTGGATTGGGGATGAAACCCACAAAGGTGATGGAAGATCTTATTTTGATTTTTGTCTTTTTAAATTCCATAGTTGGAATTGCATAAAAAATTAACACTGAGTGTGGAGGATATGGATACTTGTAACTTTTCTTTATTTAAAAAAAAAATCTGTGCTATTTTATAGTGAAACTCTTTAGAAGGGTGTTTACAGGCCAGTCGTAAGCAGAACTAAGACCTGGTGTTGTGCTGAGAAATTCAGTTTGAAGCCCATGCTTTTGTGACAGATGGAAACCAGAATACAGACAAGAGTGCCTGTATCAGGTCTTTGTATCAAGACATCAAACATTTTGTAAAACTACCTTTTTCGAAGGTGATGATAATATGGTTGCCAAGCTCCGTCCTGCACACAGGCTAGGCAGCTAATACTGAAGGCCTAACTTTGTACAGCTGTTTTGACATCTCTTTAAGGAACCTCTCTCCTGAGCTTTTCATACTACGATTGGCTACTCACATAATTATCTGAGATTTCAGTGTGACACTACATACGACCTCAGCGAACTGAGGAGAGGCCAAGCACCGAAAAGTGTCAGTTGGCGCCACGAGGAACTGTTTCTTATCGTCCACGTACCTTGGCACCTGCCACACTGGTGCTTAGATATTTATGTGAATTAATGGCTCTAAGAATGTTTTATTCATGTGGGATAGTTAATCAGGATGGGTATGAGATCTTCCCCCTGGATGCCGAGATTAAGAAATGATGTATTGGGTTTACAAAAGTAGTAACAGAGAGCGGGAAGGACCTTTGCTCCTAGAAAATGTCTCCAAGAAGAAGCTGTGGGGGTACCTCAATGGAAGATCTTCAGGTTCTAGTCCTGAGGGTAAGCCAGTTACCCCAGCTTTCAGAGAGCAGGTGACCACACCCCCCCTCTGGTACCCTTCCTCACAGTACCCTTCTCTGCCACCCTCACTGTGACCTGTGACACTCTGCTCTCAACAGTACAGCATCCCACAGTCTTGGTGAATGAAAAGTGCCATTTCTCCGAGGTCTTTGTGTGACTTGTGTAATGCCTTGAGAAATAGGGCCTTACTTTCTGGCAGCCAGCAAAGCAGCAACAGTAATGACATTATTTTGGAAGTCTCCTCACCAAAACTCAAAGGAGACTTCCCATGCCTGGGGCACTGGAGTTATTATTAGTTTATAGCTCTTAAAGGAAAGTGGCATAACTATTAAAACTTCTCTCTCTCTCTCTCTCTCTCTCTCTCTCTCTCCCTCTCTCCTTTTCTCCTTCTCTCTTCTCCCTCCCCCCCCCATCCCCCATATACATATACATTCATAAGTTTCTGTTTTTAAGAAACATCCTTAATGTTACTTCTCTTTTCTCCTTCCTCTCTATTACCCTTCCCCTCTGCACTTAGTCTGTCCCTTTCCCCATTTCTTGTGCTTGTGTTCTGCTATTCCCCTCTATAGAGTGCCTTCTTTACCCACATTACCCTGGTCCCTTTTCTCCTGGCCTCTCTGGTTGCTTTAGGTTTTATGCTCAAATCTAAAGATTTAAATCCAAGATCCACAAATGTGTGAGAGCATGGATTTGTTATTCAGACACAGAACTCGGAGGAATTGATCTGGGACTGGCCTGGAAGCCCTAGATCTAACTCTGAAAGTAGAAGATGCATGCCAGAGGCCAGGGGGCAGGGGTGTGGGAAACCAATCAATATTCCTACATGCATCTAAAGCCTATGGCCCACAGCAATAACCAACCTAGCAAGATATTCACAAGAGTGCGATAGAGGTACCTTGTATCTTGGGGGTAACTAACAACATTGTAATTTGACTTAAGGCCCACCCAATAGGTGGAAACTCGTGTCTAGTATTGTAAACACAGCCAAAATCTGCATACATGGAAAGGTTAAAGACCCTGGAGGGAACCTACTACTGCCACTTTTTCTAACTATATTCCAAAACCACTCCCTTATACCCACAGGTAATGTAACTCTAACCTCTCCTCAAACGAAATTCTTTTGCCATAGAATAGAGACTTACAGAAGTCCATAAATGGTCAAAATGCAGACAGAAAGTGACTGTGGGGTGCCCAGACCCAATGCTTCAACACAATCTTTCATTTAAGGGTCAGAGAAAATTCCAGAAGGGGAGGCAGGAAGATGGCAAGAGCCAAAGCTAGAGAGTATGTTTTAAACATGACTGTGAAGCTACACCCATTAAATGTCAATAGGGTTGCCTAAAGACGACCTTGATAATGATGGTACCAATCGGCATGCCTTTGACAATGGGAGAGATTTTATAAGACCTCACTCCTATACAAAGACCTACAGAGATCCAATGGCTTCTGAGACGAGAATCAGTTTTCTCAAGGGACGAGACACCTGATATGTTATCTAATCCCAAGTAGTCATTCTTAAACACATGGACATATATAAGCATCACTAAACGGATTTAGTATGGAGTATGTGTGTGTATACATATAAATCAATAATTGAAGAATAAGTCATGAGTTTGAAAGAAAGGACACACAGAAATTAGAAAAGGGGGGAAGGAATGGAAATTATGTAAATAGAGAAGTCATGTGTGAAATTCTCAAAACATTTTTAATAAAAAAATTTCAAGAAAGCACCATATTCCCACAGAAAAATTGTTGAAACATTTTTGAAGGCATTTCAAGTTTTTGGGTGGGGCTAGAGTAGATGGACAATCATGCCTTTTGTTTGTCCTCTTCCTCCTGTGAATACTGTTCAGTCCATGGTGGAGGGGACAACTGCTGAAATGAGAAATCCAGCTTCCCAAGCAGTAGAACAGGGCAGGCTTCTACCTTTCTGAGTAACTGCCCTCCTCTGTAGGTAATAGTGCTATGCTAAACAGCATTCGAGTGTTAAATTATCTTTGTGTACTTTTATGGTCCATTACGTCACCATATAGCTTAAAGTCTCAACTGGTTATCCCAGTTTCATCTGATACATAATTTCAAGAAGGCACTGCTGGGTGATTGGATGGTGTCTCTGGGAAAGGTAACAGGGCTCGGCATTCTTTGTGTTGCCTTGAGATGGGCTGGGCTTGTTATCAGATGGATAGTAATTGCTACGATGTTATGGATTCCAATCTTTATAAAGTTGTAGAGAGCAGGTGGTGTGATTCCAGTGATGCTGTGTTCTAATGAAAACAACCCAAGCTGTTAGAATGATGGGAAAATGGCCATGCATGGTGATCTAGGCAACATACCAGGACAGACTCCCCAGGCTGCTGATACTGTGTTGAGGCTGCCTAGAGATTATGTGGTTCTGAACTGGCAGGTGGGTGAGAGTGATCCGAAAGTCCTGCCTTAGAAGAAACCTGTTCTAGACTGATGCATCACAAGACTGGGCAGAGCCAGGCAAATTTACTCCTGACCACATTTTCTTGAGAGAGAGCAATCTCTTCCCCATTTACACCTCAGAGGAATCCTGAGGTTTGAACTCGATAGCAATTTTACATTCTTCAAATGATAAACAATTCCGTTGCCAGCACCATTCGAGTGAGTGGTGAGCTGTTGGCCATATGTACTATAGGTTTAAAATTTCCGGAAGGCAGAAGAACTTAAGCATTTTGGGAGCCTCTAGCAAGTAAAGCATTTGCTGTGTGAATAATAAGTTCCCTGGGGGTGGAAATGTTTAAATCCAAACAGCGTAAGACCATCTTTGTGCCAGAGATCCGTACGGTGGGTTATGAGAATGAGTACACATTTCCTTTTAGTCTCCCCCTCTCATCAGTTGTGTGGTTTGGATCCCTCAAGGACATATTATTCTTGGCTCTACGAATCTACTGTGAGAAAGCGTGTAGATAAAGGGGCCTAGAGAGAGCAGTGCAAATGGTCGAAGTGGTGTCATAAAAACTCTGAATATGACTCAGAGAACAGAGGATGAGTACCCAGTTGCCTGTTTATCCTCAGTAAAGGATTATGGTTTCGTTTTTTCCTTTCATTTTATGGGTTGGAAAACTGAAGCTCAAATCTACCCTATGTGCTTCTGTTGGCTCAATCGGTGTCAGGTATTGCTCAGAAAGCTTTACTGGGTTGTGGAATTCTGCCCCCTAATTTTCAGAGGAGATCTCATGATACACTGAGACACAAGAGATGCTGCATTACTCTCTGGAGTTGCACAGCTACTGTATCTGTCTGGCTAAAGTGTGTCTTCTGTGAAAGTGCTATTTATGGTAATTGTTTATGGAAATGTCCTTGTGATACTGTTAATTTGTTAAAGTGAAAGTCTCCTTGGAGGTAGACCAGATGTCTAGAGGATGAGTGTGCTTGAAATCTCTGATGGTCCTGGGTGCACCAGCAAGATGTACCTATCCCACTTCTTGTCATGTGGCCTTGGGGACCCACTTTGCAAGTCAACCTGTGAATGTGAAGAATAACTGACCACATGTTAAGAAAGTTAACATCCTTGATCAAGGGAGTTAGGATGCATTACAGCTCACCCAGTCTTATGATACCAGTCCCAAATTGAGTTTCTTCCCTGAGCAGGTTTCAGACCCTCTCACCCACCTGCCAGTTCAGGAACCCACAACATCTCAGGTGGCCTCAACACAGTATCAGCAACCAGGGGAACCTGTCCTGAGCCATGTTGATCATCCTGTCATGAATGGCCATTTTCCATCATTCTAACAGCTTGGGTTGTATATGTGTGGTGGTGGTGGGGGGTGTGCAGGGAACGACTCTGGTGCCCATACATCACACAGAATATGTATGCCTGGGGTAATTACATGTTTGGTCTTTATTTTTAGTTCCTGATGCATAGCTTCTAAAACCATGGGACTCTCTAGATTGGCAGTTGGTGTCTTTTTTTATATTACCAAGGTGGTTGCAACCTCTACATAGCTTCAGGATGGGGGCCGGATGCCAAAAATGCCAAGCAAGGCGTGATTAGAGGGTTGTAACTAATTACCAGTTCTACTGCTTTGCCTCTGGTGAGAAGAGTTGGGATAAAGTTAATCACCAGTGGCCAGTATCTTAAGTAGTCATTTCCCATGTCAATGAAACTGCCATAAAGCCTTAAATGATACATAGAGTCTGAAAAAATTCGAAGTTGGAGAACACATGGAGATGCTAAGGGACTGTGTACCCTTGGAGGAAGCATGAAGACTGAACCCCCACTCCCTCATCCTGTGTACTTCTGCTTGGCTGTTGCCTAGTTGTACCCTTTATGATGAACCGTGTTGGTAAAGCTCTTGTGTATATTTTGAGGTGGTCTAGCACATGAAGGAATCATGGGGACCCCCATCCCCTTTTACACTTCATAGGTCAGCAGCATGGATAGAAACATGAGTCCCCTGGGCACTAGTGCTGTGTGACCAAGCCATCACCTGAGCCTCGTAGGTTGCATGTTCTTTCCCCCTGTGCACTGGATCTCCTTTGGTGTAGATAAAGAAGTTGGGAAGGAGCTGGAAAATCTCCCCTGGGCTCTGGAGTAGGTTGTCTTCATCCAGAGCTGTCAAATCTCTTGGTGACTTCAAGCAGGGCATAAGCTATCTGAGGACTGCTTGGAAGATAGAATCTCAAGGAGGGACCTCTACTGAAAGAGTTAGCCCAAATCCCTGCTTAGATGATCTATTAGACGTTAGAGGATCCCTGCTTAGATGATCTGTTAGCCATTAGAGGAGGAGAGGGGATATATATTCATTCCACAGTCTGCTTTCTGGTCATTCTTGGTTTATCCAGCGCTGTGCTTGTGAAATGCTGGTGTTTCATTTGGGAATCCAGGTAGGATGGCAGGCAGTGACTCAGGATCAAAAACTGCAGCTGCCTGTCTCATAGCTCAGGGACTCTCAGCAAACCACTAATTAAATCCTGTGGAGCTCCTTAGGGCGTATAACACAGTTCTTACATAGTCTTTTATATGTATACCCTGGCTCACAAGTGCATATTACTTAGCTTAAGTCCAGTGACTATTTTGATTCTGTTTTCTTGTGTCCCACTCTCATTTTCCTTATTTCTAACACCTAATTCTTAAGAAGCCTTTGGTTGACTGAGAATCACCTGTAAATGCACACAGAGATCTGTTGGCCTCAGGTCAAATACTATTCTCTGTGCAGGACAGGAGAAGAGGTATCAACACTGGTTTCTCTGTGCATTTTATAAATATGTCTGTAGAACAGCATACAACAAGGTCCTTATGAGCTCTGCTCTGGAAGATTTGTGGCTTGAGAGGCTGTGCAGATGGCTCCTGGAACTAAGACATAGAGCTTTGGGAACTGGGGGCGTGCCTCTGCACTTGTCCTGACCCAGCCTACTGTCCCATGTTTGAGGCAAGCTGTACTCACTGGCTTTTGCAATCTCTCATCCACAGTGCCATTTTGCCGCTTATTCATTTCAGTGTTTCTTTTCTTCCTGCCTTTGAAAATGGAACTGACACATAAGCTATCTCTTGTGTGGACTGTAGTGAGAATTTTGGTTTCTTTGAAAAACACAAAAGTGATATGGGGATATGTTTTCATTTTAACCCAAGATACAGGGTACATGGCTGCTTCAGATGGACTGCAGCAGCTGTGATTTGCCTCGTGCTCTAGCAGGGGTATGATTTTGCCAGCTGCAGATGGCTTCTGCGATTGTGTGGTGTTTGGGATTTTGGGGGCTCTTTGGAGGATAGATAAATGTTAGGGCCCTGAGAGACAGTGGTGGACTGTTGTTTGGTTGTTGGTTTGGGTTTGTTCAGTAGTAGTGCATAAAGAAGAAACAACAAGGAGGAAAAAATTAGATATCCTGATGGTGAAGATTAAACTTGACACCCCTAATTAGCAGGATGTAGTCTTAACAAATAACGCTGTCCCCTCCCCCTTCTATCCTTTTTCTCCCCTACCTAGTATTAGGAAGTTGAAAAGATGGACGAGGAGGGGTGGAAGAAGGGTGGAAGAGAAAAGAACTCACAGTGTTACCAAAGGTATGGTATTTGTTTGAAATGATTAAAGTCCTAGAGGCTTGATGGTGGTGAGTGTGTTTTAATATGAATATTTTATGCCACAGATAGTTTTAAAAAGACTAAAATGGAAAGTGTTGATTACATTTTAGTATAATTAACTGAAATTTGACCATAATGGTGCTGGTAAGAGCAGCAGCCCCTCCCCCCACCAGAAATCTCTGGGCTGTGGCTGAATGAACGATACCTTGTGCCCCTGTGGTAAGGAGACCCAGCTAGAGTAAACGCAAGAGAATCCAGGGTAGGTGTTCTGTTGGACACATCCCAGCTGGGCCATTGCCCAAGCTCTAAGCCTGGTTGATCTGGCGATACTCTGGAGAGGACATCAGTTCCACTGAAATCCAATTGGCTATACCGAAGAGGTACGGCCATTCAAACAGTCTTCCCATTCATGGTCTCCAGTGTTAGGAAGATGGTGGACTGTTAGCAGTATTAACAGTGAGATTTCTCTGTTCTATTGCTGGAGTGAGGGGCCCTGCACCCCAGGAGAAGAATTTGAGAGGGCTTTTCTTTTTTTTCTTTTTCTTTTTTCTTTTCTTTTTTTTTTCCGCGCTGGGGCCGGAACCCATGGCCTTGCGTTTGCTATGCAAGCGCTCTACCACTGAGCTAAATCCCCAACCCCGAGGGCTTTGTTTCTTAACCCAGACATCATCATTTAGAGGAGGTGGGGAAGTGTGACAGTGATTGGTTGCTAATTGTATTGAAATAAAACATACCCATGAAAATACGTTGATTGGGTGTGTTGAGTGCAAAAATGTAATTTGTGCTATTGGCATGCAGTCAAGAGGTGACTCTCCATGGAAGTTTGCAGCCCCATTTCTTTCCCATGGGTAAGGGTATCCAGAGGCTCTTATCCCCTGTGTGGCCTCCTCTCACTGGATTCAGCCTAACAGGCCTCAGGTCTTAACTCCTGTCCTTTTTCAGCATTTAGGAGGTGGGTTGACTCAGGATAAAGGAGCGTCCCAACTCTGCCTGTTGTATTTCTGTTGGCTTCACTTCTCTTCTGCCCTCATTGCTTGGCTTTTGTTGCTTTCAGAGAGCATGATCTGCGGTAAGTCTCAGCATGGCTGCCTTGTGTGGGAACATGTTTGTTTTCCTCCAGTTCACAATGGGTTGTTGTCTTGGGAAAAATCTGGGAAACCTGGAAAATCCAGGGAGTGTATTGGGTGAAGCCTGCTGGCATGTAGGGACCAGTGGAGGAGCTGACCTCCCTGACCTCTGGCTCTTTTGATCTGTAATAGGAAACTTACCTTGAGGGCACAGAGTCTTGGGGTCACAACAGGTAAAGGGTAGCGGTCTGCTGACCACCTTTCTTTAGGTTAGCATACAAAGTAGCGGTTGAATCATGGCGTCTTCCTACTGGTTGCAGCTCTGCTTTGTTCTCAATGTTTCCCCTCCTGTTCTCTAGTAGCCTCTTCCTGTAGTAAGTGTGCAGGGATGCAGATGTCCTAATCCTGCCAAGGGCAAAGCCACAGCATGTTACTGCAAACTGGAACATGGATATAGTGGTCCCCAGTTCCTGGGTTTCATGTACTAGGGGGAAAAATGAAACACACAAATTCTAGCCACTGACAGATTCAGGTCCCCTTGTTTGTGTTTTGTTTATTAAATTGTATTTACTACTTTAGAATTCATACATGATCCCTTGACCATATTCAGGTCTTTTTCCCAGTAAGTCTGCCAGATCCAACCCTGCCTCCCTAAGCCCCAACTTTGGGTCCTCTTGTTTTCTTTTTCTTTTACTAGCCCACCAATCTGACTGCCCATAGACTTCTGGGTGTGGGGCCCTCCACTGGAGCATGGGAGACCTTCTTAGGAGTCATACCCCAACCACACCACACACACACACACACACACACACACACACACACAGGTCACACATACACACACACACACACACACACACACACACACACACACACACACACACGCACCACACACATGTATACACACACATGCACACCCACTAATACACACATACACACACACATACATACACGCACATATATACACAGGTCTATATACATGCACACACATACACACAATACACACACACAATATATATACACACACATGCACCACACACAGGTATACACACATGCACACACACTAATACACACATACACATACATACACGCACATATATACACAGGTCTATACACATGCACATGCACATACATACAATACACAGGTATACACACATGCACACACACTAATACACACATACACATACACGCACATATATACACAGGTCTATACACATGCACACACATACACACAATACACACACAGGTATACACACATGCACACACTCACGTATACACACATACACACATATAAACACACATACACACATGCACATATACACAAGTCTATACACATGCACACACATACACACAATACACACATGCACACACACAGGCATGTACACGCAGGTCTACACACATGTATACACACATGCACACACTCACACACACACACTCACACACATACATACACACACTACATATACACACATACACACATATAAACACACACGCACACACACAGATCTCTGCGCGCGCGCACACACACACACACACACACACACACACACACCCTCCCCTAGAAACCACAGCTGGGGTGAGGGCTCCTCAGTTGGGGCGAGGGCTCATGAAGTCCTGTAGAATGTTGACTGCCTTGATCTTGTATAGACAGCCACAGCAGCTGTGTGTTCACATGCAGTGGTCCCGTCACATCCAGGAGGCACTGTTTCACCCTGGTCCTCCTTCACTTCTGGCTTTTACAGTCCTTTTGCTCCCTCTGTGTGATGGCTCTCGGCTTTGTGGATGTGAGTTGTGTGTGATACAGATGTCTGCTGTGTGACTGAGCACACCCTCCCCCCTCCCAACTTACTCTCTGTACTTGGCCAGTTGTCAGCTTTCAAATTAACTGCTTTTCATTACACAAAGAAGCTCCTTCTGAGGCCTGTGGCCTGCACTAATCTGAGATTATGTCCTTTTAAACCACAAGCAAAAGAACCCACCTGCCTTTATTATCCTAGTTCTTGTTTTGTTTATTGTTTTTCGTTTAAGTTGTTTGTTTAAAAGAAAGACATAATCCCAGTATAAAGAATATCATTTTCTTGAAAAGACAGTGCCATCTTTATAGGCATATAAAAGGAATATATGTGTGACTAGGGAGATGGCTCAGTGGAAGAGTACTTAACTATACAAGCATGAGGACCAGGTTCAAATCCCCAACACCCACGTAAAGAGGGTATGACTGTGTATACTTGTAAAACCAGCTCTTAAGGGGCAGAGACAAATGGATCCCACCAGCCTAGCCAAGATGGCAAGCTTTTGGTTTAGTGAGAGACTCAAGGAAGTACAATAAAGGAAATCTTTCTCTGACCTAGTCATTCAGGTGCACAGGCTGCAAACCTGGACTTGAATGCATGCAAACACACACTTACAAAGACCCCACATACACAGAGGCACACATACACAAAGGCACACATACACAGAGGCACACATACACAGAGGCACACATACACAGAGGCACACATACACAGAGGCACACATACACAGAGGCACACATACACAGAGGCACACATACACAGAGGCACACATACACAGAGGCACACATACACAGAGGCACACATACACATTTGAAAACAACTTCTATTGAAGAGAAAGAAACAGTTTGTAAGGTTGCAGATAATAGCCTAAGCTAAGACTCACTATGTAGCCTCTCTTTAAATGCCCAGGTTATAGGCACAAATTAATGTGCCAAGATGTTCTTTCCAAATGCAAACTTACTAGTGTGGTCTTCTTTGCTTGACATCCCAGGGAGATTATCAGTCATTGTCAAGCTACTCACATGTATGTGTATGTATGTATATATATACATACATATATATGTATATATATATTTTGTAATTAAAATATGATTACATCATTTCTTCTTCCAACCCTTCTCATGTGACCTCCTTGGCTCTCTTCTAAATTCATGGCCTCTGTTTATCTAATTGTTACAAATGTTGCCTCTTATCTAACCTTTCCTAACAGATCCTGAAGCAGTGAGGGCAAAGGTTCGAAGGTGTGGCTATAGAGGCAGAGTTTCACGCAGGGCCCGGGAAGGGCCAGTTTATAAAGAAGGATGACATAGCCTGCTGGAAGAATTTCTTGGCTGGCTTTTGGGCTTTTATGGGAAGCAGCTATCAGTTCCAGTTCCGTTCGGCTCACTCACTGAAGGCTTGTGCTGAGCTGGTGGGAGGGAGGGCAGGGAGGAATTGCCTTGATACACCCTGGGAAGTCATTGCTTTGGAAGGCCTTGGGAGGTGGTACTACCACTGTGCACATCTCTGACTGGCACCTCCCTTGGCTTCTGGGAGGGTGCACCAAGTTGCCTTGTGTGGATGTTGCTTAGAATAGATACATGATGCTGGGTTGGCTCTCTAGTGTGGGCCTTTTCATTAGTGCTGAAGGCTGTCAACTGAGTAAATGGCTTCCTGAAGTAACATGTATTCCTGGTCAGTAGCCGTCAGTTCTAGATGAGGAGTAGAGGTGATCTTCAGCTAGCGTATGTGACCTGGCACGAAGGTGTGCTTTTCTTGTTTGGATGCCTTTCTTTCTCGTGTGTGTGTGTGTGTGTGTGTGTGTGTGTGTGTGTGTGTGTGTGTGTGTGTGTGTACATGTATGTACGTATGTATTGATTCATCCTGCTGAGGCAGGCCTGACCCCTGGGCTGTTTGGGATCGAAGGGACTATGGCGTGGCTATCTCTTGCCCCCTTAAGTATGTAAGCTCACAATTGAGCACTCTTGGTTCGGTTTCCCCAGCCAGAGGAAGGATCCCAACATGGCATGCATGGCTAACGAGTCCTGCCTCTGGCTGATGATTGTTCATTGCCACATCGTTAACAGTTAAAAAATAAAGGCAACAGCTTGTTGGTTCTCCTCCCACGTCGCCCTCACAGCTGTGACTTCATCTGAGGCAGTTTCCCAGAGTGAGCACATCTAGGGGACCTTGGTATAGATGCCGGCCAGCCGAGGGTTCAGGGGTTCCTCTTGAAGCCCTTTGATCCTCAGATTGTCATTGTAGTCACACTCACTCAGCAAAGCCCAGCCCTCGCCACCACTCCACCAGCAGCTGTGCCCTGGCCTCGGATGGACATCACTGGTAGAACTGAAAGTCACCACGGATTCTTACCTTAGGAAACCACTGTGGTGGATGGAAGGAGTGTTGTGAGCTGGAAGTCAGTCTGACTCCAGCTTTGCTTAGGGGTGAAAGCCAGACTCCCCTAGACTCATACTGGGTGTTCAAGACTTTATTTGTATTGGGTTTTTGTTTACAGCCTTGTGTTCTCTTTCTGACATCTTGATTGAGCATAAAAGTCTGAAGTCCTTGGTCTCTTTTAGGGGAAGAGTGTAGGGTGGCGACAAAAGGAAGGATCCTATTCATAGCCAGGGTCCCAGGCCCCTTCCACCATTGCTAAGTGACATCGGGCAGAAAAAGGTGCACGTGCCTTCTATGGGATGCAGGCACCAATATGCTTACAAGTAGCACTAATGCTGCACTAGCGAGCTCAGAGGACTCACTGACAGTGGCTAGAGAACACATAGTGTGGCAGCTGACACACAGGGATGCCCAGGAGACACGATCCATGTGTCTGTCTCACGGTCATGAAAAGAAACCATAGGCCACCTCGCACAGAAGAATGAGTGACACCCCTCTTATGTATGGACCTCCTTGGTCACCTCCACAGTCTAGTGGATGTTAAAAACTTAGATTCCTGGGGTTGGAGAAATGGCTCAAGAATGTGGTCTACTCTCTTATAGAGCCCAGGTTCAGATCCCAGTGTCCACATGGCTCCAGGGGATTCAACCCCTCTTCTTGCCCTCACAGGTACTGCATTTATGTGCACAAACCCCCTCCCCCACCCCTACCCACCCCACCCTAGACACATAAACACATAGATTCCTCAGGACCATGCCACCTCTCTAAGATATCTCATTGTCCAGCCTACATCTTTTCTATGAATTTGTCCTAGACTCTTAGAGTCTAGAGAGATTTCTCTTCCCTCTGAATGTTAGGGCAGGAGCAATATTGACAGGAACATGGTCATTGCTTCAGCAGTGAAGCATCTGTAGCACACATGGACTATTCAGGCCTAAATGAGGCTCCCCTACAAATGCCCGAGTGCCTGCCACATATCAGGCACCAGAGATGGACCAGTGGACAGAACAAGATGTTCCTGCCTGGAGCTCACATTGAGGGGTTTAAGAGAGACAGGAAATGAACCTGAGGTATTCAGGCAGGAGAAGCAAGGAAACTCTGTCAGGGAACAAGTGATTGATAAGCATGTTTTTAGACTAATTTCTGAGGTGAGACTTAAGAGTGTGAGATAAGAGAGCACCATCTATGACAATCCCCCGGGCAGAGCGTGGTCAGGAAGGTAGCTAATTTTGAGGACTGAGAGGAAGACACGGGTGTACCCAGCTGCTCTGGAACCTGAGCACTGGGAGGATGAGGGCAGAGACAACCTCCGTTCAGATTCATTTAAATGGGGGAGATTCTAAGAAGAGAAGCAACTCGATCTGGTAGACCCTTCCAAGAAGATGCTGGATGCTGGGCTAGGCTAGAGTAAGCAAGGTAAATGGAGATACGGCAGATTCAAGGTGCCTTTGGGGGACAGAACTAAGGAGCCTGAGGACTGACTGAATGGAGAGAGAGAGAGAGAGAGAGAGAGAGAGAGAGAGAGAGAGAAAGCTGGATAACACCTGGGCTTTTTTGCCGTAGTGACCAAGTGGATTGACACTATCATTTTCAGAGGTGAGGAAGACCAGGGAAGAGAGATGGAGTTCGGTTTCAGTTTTTTCAAATATTAATCTTTACACATTAGACTCCAAATCCAGACACCGAGTGGCATATGCAGGTGCAGGTCCTGAGAAGACGTCTTTGGCGAGTCATGCACGTGAGTTAGTAGCCAGATGGCCGGACGAGAAGGTGCCAGCAGTTTATAGCATGTAGCAAACGTGAGGTCTGAGTAGGTGAGTGGAGCAGAGGTGGTTGGTGAGAAGCACCGTGACCAGCAGGACTGGACACACCAGGAGGACGATGGGCAGGAAAACTAATTGCTCTCTCCGTGCATTCTTGTGGGAAGAGCATCCCCCTAATTAACTTCGGCGCGATCCTGTTGGCTCGGCTTCTTAAGAGGCTCTCGGTGCTCTCCCGCCTTGCAAGAGACGAGGGAGCGTTACTGAGTGATTACGTTCATAGAAACCGTTCAATGGTTGGGTGGTTGTTTTCAGTCATTTTAGTGGTGTCGTCTGCGTACCCCGTCCGTGGTACCAGTCTTGAATTCCAGGGCAGCAGTAATGACGCTTGGTGTTTGAACAGTGATTCTTCCTTCTAAGCATGTGCCAATTCCTCCCCGTCCTAGCTTCCTCTGGTTTCTCTTGAATAAAGAATTAGGTGAGATTTTTTCCCCTGTTTTTTTTTGTGTGTGTGTGTGTGTGTGTGTGTGTGTGTGTGTGTGTGTGTGTGTGTGTGTGTGTGTGTGTTGGCTAAATCTTCTGCCGTGCCATGCCGTGAATCAAACCTGCCTTCTGGATTCACCTTCACTGCTCTGCAAAGCACGGGTTCCACTCTGACGAGTGGCGTTGCTCTTCTGGTGCTGCTCCTCGGAGCTCTCCTCACCCACCCTCTCCCAGGCCTGGTACCCCTCACTAAGCTTACCCTTATGCCTATTTCCCATAACTCTGAGGTGTACCACTTATTGGGTGCTGCCATTTTGTATGCTTTGTGTGACTATGCTCTGAGCTCCCAACAGGAAGATCACATTGAAAACGCCCCCGTGCCTCACGCTATCATTGTACACACATGAGGCATTTAATAGCTGAAAGCTTCCCTTTTGATACCATTTGAGGCAAGGCAGGCAACTCCTACAAAGGGGCCTGAGAGGGCCCGAGGGAACTGAGCTGGTGTGAGCACCTTCCATTTCCAGCTTTCTAAGGCATCCTGAGCTCTTAGACTCTTTGAGCCTCTGCTATGAGGCGTTCAGGGTGCTTGGCAGCCTTGGGGTTGGATTCAGTTAGAGCCTCAGTGAAACTTCACCCTGCTTTCTCCTCCTGGGCACTAGTGAATGCTGGGCATTCCATAATCCTTCCTTTTTGTAATGGTGGTTGGTTATGTAAGGTGGCTCCTTGAGTTGCTTGTTGCCTCTGATACGGCATGTTCTAGAAGTTAGCTATCGGCTCTTCTCCTTTTAAAACACAGAAGCCCAAGGCCTAGTGGCATGTCACTGGACGGTCCTCACACGCTGGTGCTAGGCACCCTGTTCTTGATCTTTCACTGGAAGGACTACCAGACGTGCGTTCAGGTACAACAACATTGCATCAATGCTTCTTGAGTCGTCGGTGCACAATCTGTCAGCGCCAGAGCGTCTCACAGATAAGATCCGGAAGTGGCAGGATCCTTGGCTGTGCAGCTCTGCAGAGGGAAGTACACAGCTGACAGCCTCGTGGCGGAATCCGATGCCCAGGTGTTTTTGAGCTGGTGCTGTCTCTGTGCTGGCAGGTTATTTAGATGGAACCGCACTTGGCATTTCCGGGGTGAAGAGGCTGCCGTTTCTTGCTGGGAGAAACCAAGAATCTACAGTGCCGGAGTGTGTTCTGGTGTTCGGCCATCACGCATGCACGCGCCGAGCCCTTTGCAAAGACCGTTCCATCTGCACCCAACATGAAGATGGACGGTGTGTTACTCGTGTTCTGGAGAGCGGGGGGAATGCACACAAGTCCATAAAGGACACTTCAGGGATGTTGCATTCAAAGTAGGAGCAGAGCTGGGGGCAGCAGGAACCAAACACTCTGCCCAAGGGAATGAGGCATTTAATAGCTGACCCTGGAGTAGCGATAGTGGGGAAAGGGACCGGGAAGACACGTAGAGTACAAGGAAAGCACGCACAAGCCAAGAGGCACAGACGGGAGAGGTAGCAACAGTTGTTGAAATAGGTGGCTGGAGGTCCGAGACAGTGAGTCTGGCAGTGACAGAGGGGTATGGTCAGGAGGGTCATGATACCAGATCACTAAGTCTTTTTTTTTTTTTAAGATTTATTTTATTTATTATATATAAGTACGCTGTAGCTGCCTTCAGACACACCAGAAGAGGGCATCAGATCCCATTACAGATGGTTGTGAGCCACCATGTGGTTGCTGGGATTTGAACTCAGGACCTCTGGAAGAGCAGTCGGAGCTCTTAACCACTGAGCCATCTCTCCAGCCCCAGATCACGAAGTCTTATCACTAAGCCTTTTCCTCTAAGTGAAAGGGTGTTTTTAAGCACTCTGACACTGCAGGATGAGCTGTTTCATGTTTTTGTCTTTCTATATATTTTTAGGCAATACTAGAATCTTTTCTAGTACCACTTGAGCAGTATGTATATTTCGTTTTTTGTTTGATTTGTCACGACTGGGAGACCGCCCTTGCCTTGGCATGGTGGTTGGCAGCCCCGGCTGAGCCTTCTTTCTTTTCTGTTTCTGTGATGAACACTCTAACCAAGGCAACTTCTACAGGAGGAGGAGTTTGTTTGGGCTCAAAGCTCCAGAGGGATAAGAGTCATGGCAGCAAGTGGCATGGTGACCAGAGCAGGAAGTTGAGTGTCCACAGTCTCAACTGTGAGCGTGAAGCAGAAAGGGCAAACTTCAAAGTTAGGCTAAGCTTTTCTTCTCAAACCCCCTCCTCTGACCTGCTTTCTCCAGCAAGGCTTCGTCATCCAAACCAGTAGCTCTCAACTTTTCTAATGCTGTGACCCTTTAATACCTCATGTTGTGGTGACCCCCAGCCAGGAAAATTACTTCCTCGCTACTTCATGTCGGTAATTTTGCTACCGTTATGAGTCATAGTGTGCATATCTGAAGTGCAGGTTATCTGATATGCGACCCCTCTGAAGAGGTCATGACTCACAGAGTGAGAACTTTTGATCTAACCCCGCCACCCCCAAACAGCTCTGCCACCATAGGGGGGACATTGCTCGTTCAAATCACACTTGCCTCCTGGGTGCTCGTACCATCCTACCAGCCAGGTGTTGAGTGTGGACCTGGGTGGTTGGAGTGGGAAAGGAAACGGTTTGCTGGTGTTGGGGTAGTTGACGCTGCTGCTGTGGGCTGTGACTCTGGCACAACACGATGCTCTTCTCCAGCCCTGTATCTGCAGTGAGTAGAGGCTGAACAAGCATTACTCACAGATGCAGTGGGAGAGAGTGGCCTTTGTGTTTTCTGTGGGAACACCAGAGCTAGAGGCTCAGGACACATCTCTATTTTAAAACTAACTGGTACTGGAGGAAACAGTGTAACTCGGGCTGTGTCCATAAGCTTGTGTATCTGTTTTCTATTTTAAGAACTAGATACCTGGTTGTTAAACTAGGGCTGTGTTTCTGTTTTAACAACTATAGATACTGTATCATCATACTTGACACAAGCTCACTAGTTACTTGGAGCATAAGAGATCTAGGAAGATGTTGGAAAATGGGGTTTATCATGCTGCCCCAGGGTTTCTGATCTTAACTGGCTTCAATGCACTTCCAGGTCAAAAGTGTTTTATTCTTGTAGTGTGTGTGAGGCTATAGTGCCTCTTCCATCACAGGTCCCCAGGGTCACTGAGTTCTTCATACGGGAGTGTAGCTCAGACCCTAGCAAGCAGCACCCTCGGAGAAGCTGCTGTCACCCTTGCCGATGGCATTACTGCTCAGATGAGCTGCAGGAAGGCAGCCGGCAAGGACTTCTGCTTTGGAGAACATAGAGTCCGCCTATGACCTGTATTTGTACAGGGAAGGGAATTACGTTGGTTCCCTCGTTACTTTACAGTTTCTCCTACAGTGGTTTTTCATTCTGATCCTTTTTTTTTTTTTTTTTTGCAAACTTTTACATTGAGACAAGTCACTTTTTCATTTGAGTTCTCATTGAGATGAACCCTCTCCCCAAGTCCTCGATAGTGGTGTGGATGAGGGGTTCATGTCATGGTGGCTTCTGCTCTTCTTTCTTTTTCTACGCTCTCCTTGGTCTCTTCTTCTTAGGCATAGAGAAGGCCGGGCAGAGGCAGCCATCTTTTAGCTACACACCTACTTCTCACCTGGGCACAAGAGAACATTTTAATTTTTTATGTTAGTAAAATAATTTATTTTTATTGGTTATTTTATTTATTTACATTTCAAATGTTATCCCCCTTTCCAGTTTCCCCTCCGCAAACCCCCTATCCCATTTCCCCTCCCTGCTACTTCTATGAGGGAGCTCCCCTACACACCCACCCATTCCCACCTCACTGCCCTAGCATTTCCCTATGCTGGGGCATCGAGCCTCCACAGGACCAAGGGCCTCTTCTCCCATTGATGCTGGAAAAGGCAAGAGAACATTTTAGTACTGCTTCTGACTGAATTGCTATAGAGGAATGTGAGGTGGTCATGGTCATCCGGGAAAGTCCGTGGTCACAGTGGCTCCTTTCCTGGTATGTGCACTAGATAGTCTCTGTAGAGAATGGTTGGGTTTCAGATATGCAGACTTTCATTGGTAACACCTGTTCCATATTCCTTCCAGAACCATGATGGGAGTCAGGCATATCGTTAATGTCTTTGGGTCATACAACTATGAAGAGCAAATATTCTCGCTACTTCCTGGCTCGCTAGTCATAACCAGTTTGGAGGCTGTGATTCATCGTCCTTGTGTACTGACTTTGGAACATCTTTCCCCCAAGGTCTGAGAATTCAGTGCTTTTACTGTGTCTGCTGCCAGGGCACCCAAATTGGAGGCGGCTTCTTCCTCCAAGTGTTAAAATTCTAAAATTCTGAGTAAACTAGACATGACAGAATCCTGGGGAAAGCTCAGAGTTGAGGGACAGTGGTTAGGTGAAGAGGAATCAAGAGCTGTGTGTGAATCTTGGGGTGCGTCGGTAAGAATGGCAGTTTGCAGTCTGGAGCAGGAATAAAGGAGTAAAGTAACATGAACAGGAACACTCTCAGAAGCCAGCTTTTCCAGACCCTTTGTGAGCAGGGAGGGTGATTGATGTCCTTGGTACCTCTCACTCTCCCTGTTCATGGGAAGAAATGAGATCATGAAAGTTGAAAGACTGAACACTGTTCTCACAGTGAGATTTTCCCATATGCATTAAATCTCTAAGACCCGGTCTTCTAATTATACTGTTACGCCTTTGTTCAGCACCCAATGTCATGTTCCGTTGGACGTAGAGTAATTGTTAAAAGTCTGCAACATGACCTCTAACAACCCACTGGATTTGAATTCTACATCTCTTCCCCCGTGTCGTTTTGAGCCCCAATTCCTGCTGTCCTGGGTTGCCATGACTACCATCGCCATCCTTTTAGCCCCGAAACCACATTTCTTCTCTCTGCCTGTGCTTTTGACTCAGTTATCCTCTCAGCCTAGAGATTTCCCATCCCCCACTTTTCTGACTCAGTCCTTTTCCTATGCATAAATCAGCTTGAATCCTCCATCTTCAATGTGGTCTTTGCGGATAAATAGAATCAGTTAGGTCCCTGTTGTGTGATGAGGGTGCCGGTGCTGTTGAAGCGTTTTTGACCACCACAGCAGAGGAGCCCCATAATGTGGTTGAGTGCCTTGAAGACAGAGGTGTCTTCTATCACCATTCCCCATGCTGCACACTGTACCCATCACACAGAGGTGTTCACTAAGTCTTGTGGATGGATTGAAGGGAGGACTAGAACCCACGTTGTAGTCTGTAGGCCCCTATCATTCACTGGGGACTTGTAGAAGAGAAAGGATGTTGAACAGCCTCAAAGAAGGGATAGTCGAACAACTTGGGGTGGTGAATCTGGGTTCTAAGGGAGGAAGATGGAGAGCTGCCTAGAGTCCCAAATGCGAGTGTGTGAGGCGTTTAAGTTCTGAGACAGGTGACTGCGTCACTTGCAGAATATCAAGAACATACCTGGGTGCTCCCGTGTCCAGATGCAAAGTGCCATTTCCTCTAAGCAATCGCTCACCGAGAGAATTGTTTCCTGCAGCCAGTCTCTCACTGGCTACTTTATTTTCATATATCAAGCAGAGTTTCTTGAAGAGAGACCTAACCCTGAAGTAATTGAACTCAGTGCTGTACTGACTTTGGCTTAGCAAGTCCGTATAATGGAACAGGCTTAAAACAAGAGGCGGCCAACAAATATTCTTAGCACTGTGGCATTCTGATGAGTTTTGTGGTCATCTTAAGACTGTTCTTCTGAAAGGTCAGGTGCTAGCCTTTTATTACAGGAAGGCTCTCACCAAATGAAGAAGAGGCTTACCTAGCAATGACAATGTATACTGTCCTACCCTTGATAGAAGTGAAGATAGCTGCTCGGAATACTGTCCCAAGCAACTTAAATTTCTTTAACGTCACATCTTAAACACAACAACAGATTGATGGCTTTAGGTATTAAATTGCCCTGTACTGAGAACCTGCCCTCACATTTAAGAGTACATATTGTTCTTGCATTCTTAAACCTGAGTTTAGTTTCCAGCCAGCCATGTGGGACAGGTCACCACAGCGGACAACTCCAGCTCCAGGCCACCTTTCCCTTCTGGCCTCCTCCACTACTCAGGTGCATAAACCCACATACAGGCACACTCAAAAAGATATATATATATATATATATATATATATACACATATGTGTATAAAATATATATATATGAATGTATATGTATGAATGTGTGCATATATGAATGTGTGCATATATGAATGTGTGCATATATGAATGTGTACATATATGAATGTGTACATATATGTATATATATTCATTTTTAAAAGAAAATGACAAAATCATATTAAAATGAAAAGCAACTAATAAAGACGACCCCCTCTCCCAAGCTTCTGCCTTCTAACTGTTATTTCCCCCGCAGCCCTCAGGCTGCCTAGTATTTCATTTCTCTGCCTGCTGGCATTTGTGTTTTGATCAGACGCCATGCTCTAACCCAGACTTGACCTAATTGGAAAAGTTTGGCTTTGGGCTAAAGGATGGAACCTGCTTCTCTCAAACTTCCCTTCCTCAGCGGGCTGGGGGTATGACTTCAGGTTATGCTTGGTCTGCAAATGCTTCACTAGTAGAGCGCTTTCTCCAGCCCAAACTGCTAATGACTTTATTACAACTTAAGAAATAAACTGTTTTCCATTGGTGGGATGTGTGCATGTATATACCTGTATGATATATATCTACAAGTTTGGGAAGTTGCTATTCATTTGCTCGCTGTCTTAGTTACTATTTTATTGCTGTAAAGAGACACCATGACCAAGGTAACTCTTATAAAAGAAATTCTTTAATTGGGGAGCTTGCTTACAGTTTTAGAGGCTTAGTCCATTATGGTGGGAAGCATGGCACCGCTTTGGAGCAGAAACTAAGAGCTACCTACTGATCTGCAGACAGAGAGAGACACTGAGCTCGATGTGGGTTATTGAAACCTTAAGGCCCACTCCTAGCAACACACTTCTTCCAACAAGGCCACACCTACCCCAACAAGGCCACACCTCCTAATCCTTCTCAAATAGTACCACTCTCTGTTGGCTAAGTATTGAAGTATATGGACCTATGAAGTCCGACCTCATTCAAACCACCACACTCACCATCACTTCTTACTATGATCAGGTGTGACACACAGCCCTTTCAAATGGAGGGATTTCAGTGATATTTCCATTTAGGCCACCCCGGTCTCTTTCTAAACAATGTCTCCAGTGCCCAATTCAGACTCAGATTTTTATCCAAGTTCACTGGGAATAGCATACAGGAGAGACCTAACTAATACATCAGCTGAGCCAATAGAACATGGGAAGTCTTGGATGCATCAACACCAACACATTTCTGCATAGTGATCTCTCTCACCCCCAGTATCCCTGCAGTTCCCATCACTGACAGGTAGATCCTGGCATGAGCCAAGTCCATATGCTGACAGTCACTCTCTCTGTACAGCAAGTACTTCCTTTCCTGCAAATTGTTACTTGAGGCTCATAATTGAGAATCGTATGCATTCTTTTGGGATGTTTGTGGAGTGGTGAGTTTTGTCATTGGCGACCATGGAGACTCGGTTCTTTAATAACTTCAGATAGAGATATAAAATATGAATTAAGCTTTCTTTGGGGATAAACGGGGAAGCTAAGAGACTTGGTTTGCTGTGGGGCAGAGTTAAGCAATGTGGAGATAAGTGGAAAACCAGGAGTTCGCATGTTCCCGCCATGACCTGTGGAACCTGCTTCTGACGGGACTTGGGGTTGTGAGGCGTCTTCCTCAGGGGAGCATCCATGAGGTATCAGGTGCAGGGTTTGAGAGCTTGCATGACAACCATCGCCACTCAGTAGTCCCTGTGTGCTCGACACAGTGCTAAACGTTTTATGTACGCGTTGAGTCCTAGCAACAGCTCTGACAGAGCAGTTGTTTCCTGCTTCACAGGCAAGGAAGTTGAGGTGCAGCACTGAATTTCACCTGTTGATGGGAGCTGGGGCAAGCACCTTACCATTCAGTTTTTTTTTGTTTATTTTATAACTTCCTTATTAAAGGAAGGTTGCCAGCAACCGCCTGTGGGGAGTAGACTTCAGCCTTCAGAATGCAGTGGCTTGTCACTGGATGCAGCCAGTGTCTGGGCCCACAGACACTATCTTGAAAATCCAGTGAGCATGGGGATGAGTGGGCGAGTTTCCACTCAGCTTCTATAAGGCTTAAGTTTTCTTACCTAAACTTTGGAGACAGTGGAATGTGTCTGGCTTTCCATTAAGCAAGGTGAGACTAGGTTTCTTCATGTTTCCTGAAATACATGACTGCTACTGCCAGGTGCCAGGTCACTTGGGAGGGTGCCCATTCGGTGATTCTGAGATAGAATTCACTGACTGAATTTCTATGAATTTCTCCTCTTTATTCTCCGTCCATGCTGTATTAACCAGGAATCATCACAGAAGATGCTTCGGCCCACAGGTCCACAGTTAAAGGTGTTTGCCTGAGCTCCTAGAGGAGCTGGCCTTCAATATCTCCATTCTCAGGGGCTCAGGTTCATTTACCCAGAGGATCTAGTGTCTCTCAGTCCTAGGTAGTTCACTCTCCCTCCCCCTGGGATTGGGAGAGCCACCCCTGTGCTTTTGTGTCAGGTGTTTGGAATGGCGGATATAGGATGATTCTAGAGACAGCCCCTGGCTGTGGTGGTGAGGGTGTTTCCAGAAAAGGTTGACTGAGGGGAAAAAGACCCACCCTGAATGTGGGTGGTGCCATTCCGTGGCCTGGCGTCCCGAACTAGCACCAGTATTCATCTGTCTGAGCTTCCTGACTCTGGATGCGATGAGGTGACCAGCCGCCTCGTGCTTCTGTCGCATTTCCTTCCCCAGCACAATAGACTGTGCCCTCAAAACCAAAATAATCTTTAAGTTTTCATCTGTCAAGTATTTTATCACAGCGATGAGAAAGGAAACTAAAGGGGCTGGAGGGATGGCTACGTGTTCAAAGAGTGCAGACCGCTCTGACAGAGGATCTGAGTTCACTTGATAGTACCCGTGTCAGGGCTTGGAACTGCCGGTGACTCCAGCTCCAGGGGATCTGAGGCGCTCTTCTTTTGCCCTCCTCAGACACTGTACTCCTGTGCATTAAACTACACAGAGATACATACACACATAATTTAAAACATTAAAATACTGTTAAAAACTGAAAGGCAACTTAAACAGATGCCACCCTTTAATGGTTATTTCCTCAGAAACTGAGAGTCCAGCTACCAGCTCATTTCTATGCCAGTGACTTACATCTTTTGAGCAGGTCCTATGTTCTGACTCAGACTTGATTAATTGGAGATGTTTGGCTTCTGTGCTCCTTGGGGGATGAAGGCTGATTCACCCAAATTTACCTTCCCTGATGGGGTCCAGATGGAACGTATGCCCAGTGCTGGCTGCTTCTATTTCAACAGAAGCTTCAGTCATTGGGGAAGAGGAAACGTCCATTGAGAAAGCGTCCCCACCAGAGTGACCTGTGGGCCAGCCTGTAGTACATTTTCTTGGCTGTTGATTGATGGGGGAGGGCCCAGATCACTGTGGCATTAGAAGAAAAGCAGGCTTGGGCAAACTAATAAGCAGCCATCTTCCTTGGCCTTGGCATCAGCTCCTGCCGCCAGGTTCCTGACCTGCCTGAGTCCATGTCCTGATTTCCCTCCATGATCGATTGCTGCCTGGGAGTGTAAAATGAAACAAACCTTCACCTCCCCAAATCGCTTTTGATCACGTCGTTTTATCATAGCCATAGAAATCTAAGACCTGTCCCAAGACTAACTGTTCGCTGGCAGTGTTTCCTACTCTGTTAGAAGCTCCCTGTCCCCAGCCTGGGTTAAGTTAAGCCTGGGGTTAAATATCACCCCAGACTGGGTGATATTTAGTTACAGCACCAAACCCATCAAAATTAGGTGATCTTTCTGCATTTGGCTCCCAAACACAGATAAGGGTGGGCAGGCAGAGAGTGCTCTCAGCCACCAAGTTAAGCCAAGTGGCTCTTGGGGAGCACAGTCCAGACCACTTTGCTTCAGACCAAAGCTTCATTGCACCTGAATTGTCAGTGTGCCTGATGTGTGAAACCCCCGCCCCTGGGGGCTTAGGCGAATGCCCTCACACCTTTCTTCATATATAATTACATGACACCTTATTTATATAAAATACCCTACCGAGTACGATTTAGACCCCCGCCCCAGGAAGATCAGGATTTCTTTCTCTAGGAGGTCAGAGAATGGAGGACTCTGAGGCACAGGCTGGGATCTTTGCCCCAGGTCTGCAAACACCTCCCCCTCCCCCACACACATTCCATGCTCAGCAGCCTGGGCAGATGGTCTCTTCGGTCTAATGATCTGGACTCCCCTGTTTAAAGTGGGAGGGATTCTCCCGCTCTCACTGACTTGGATCTGAGACTAAGTTGAAATGATTTAAAGGACCTGACATTAGTTACCCTGGCATTATTGAGGTAGCGTTGATGGCACCAGGAGGAGAATGTTTCAGATGCCCGTTCTCTGACTGCTCTGAGGCTCCCTTGCTCGCTGAATACCGATTGTAATTGTGTGTGTCCATTCATCATTTGGAAAGTTAGCTGGGCTTTTGTTGTTCTAACGTAATGCTCTGGATCTAACCCTCTAGAGATTTAATTATTCAAATGTGGGGCATGGCTGTTAGTGCCCTTGTGATTTAAAGATCTACGAATAGCTCTTATCCATCAGCCATCACCAAGAACCACTTCTCTTAGTTTTTGGAACGAAAGGGACCAGGTCCACTTACTGAACTTAAGACAGAGCATAGCTGCTCAAGAACAGAGACCCAGAGACACCCAAGTGATGGACTTACCCTCCTGCAACATTCATCCTGTTGTTCATCCGAGGAGGCCGATGCTCGCCCTATGCAACAGCCCACTCGAGATAGTGAGTCACGATCACTGAACTGTCTTGTAGAGCCCAGACACCTGCGGCAGGGCTACACCACATGCAGGTGTATACGTGGACAGACGGTGTGCTCCTGCAGACACGTGTTTGCATTTGCTTGTAACTTTTTTGGCAAGTGTGACGGAAGAAGTACGCTTTCACACCCATGGGGATGGATGACGTCCCTCTCCGTGGTTTCTCAGACACAAGTCGCTCGTGGCGTGCACTGGATTCAGCTGGGAAACTTCCACACCACTGCCTGAGTCCAACCCCAGAGGTTGATGTAGACAGTCCAGGGTGTTGCCTGGCTTGGGAATTAGCAAGCTCTCCACGTGACTGTACCGTGCAGCCTGTGCAGAGCGCTGTTGTCCTAGGCAGCCACACTCCACCTGCATGTGGGGCTGTCACTGGAGACAGAGGAAAGGAGGAGCAAAGGGAGAGCAGCTCAGCGCTGTTTAGCATTGGATGTGGGCATCCCTAGTTAACATGAGTGCTCTTCCTCAACTCGTCATGTATTTGTTACTTGGACCAGGCTTGCTCTTCTGTTTGCCTTTCATAAAGGGGCTGAGCATTGTTAAAATGCAACAGCGACAGGATCTCTAGGTCTGCGGTTAGCTCACACGAGTTGAGCTTACCTTTTGACAGTCTGCTGTCTTCCGTACAGTCGAGCTGGTAGAGGTTAGATTTGAGAGGAATTCTTTGGTATGAAAACGAAGAGACAAGTCAGAGGCCATGGGTGACTGGGCGGTAAAGCATTTGTCTAGCATATATATGCCAGCCACTCAGTTCCACCCATAAGTCCCCTCACACCTGCACCCTCACACACAATTCAGAACTGTTCCTATCTACTCCTAAGGTGGGTCAGAAGTTAAGGAGACTTACTGCTTTTGTGCAGGGCAAAAGTTTGATTCCCAGAATCCACAGTGGCTGAGAATCACCTCCAGCTCCAGGGCCAGGGGGTCCGAGGCTCTCTTCTGACCTGTGCAGGCGTTTGCACACCTCTGCACAGGTAACTGGAGCAGCCACACACCCATGCCCATAAAAAGCAGATAGGTTTTCTGAACACGTGTTTTATAGCTTCCCTACAGGTTAAGTAAAACGTCTGATGAGAGTGTTTGCATACATGGTAGTGATCGTACCCCTGTAGTGCAGCAGTGGGGGGTGCTTTGGGAGAGGAGGATTGTCGTTTGTATTTTATATCATTTCCCCCTTCTCCCTCTTGGAGGTCGTACTGTCAGCTCACATGAGAAGATTGTATCTACACTGTATATGTGTGTGTATACGTGGACATGTATATTACATGATTTTAGGTAGGTAGATAATAGTATGCTTCCTTAGAACTTTTCCATACGTCCTTACTATATTGTATCTCTCCACTTAAACCTTCCCTTCAAATCACCTGTACCCTGCTTCTCCCCGACCAGAGACTCTCCCCTCTCCGAGGCTCTCGTCTCCCCAGGGTTCTCCCCTCCCCAAGGCTCTCTCCCACCTAACCCCATTTGTACTTTCCTTGTTTCTACACTTACTCCAGGTTTTATATTCACATTGTTTTAAATGGGAGGAAATGAGCAGAATGTAATTCTTAGTCACATCTAGGGCGCTCACTGTCAGGCATTTGCATCACTATGTAAGGGAATGTCGCCTTCAAATCCCCCCTCCTCCCAAGGCTTCCCCACACCTGGCTGTCCCCCCTTCTTAGGTCTTTGCTAGTTACTGTGGCCCTTGTCTCTCCCTATTCTGCTTGTGTGTCTCCTTTTCTTGCTATCTATTTTGTGCTGATTTGAGACCATGTATCATCTTAAGTCATTCGGGAAAGTGGGGGCTTGTTTGCAAAGCTAGGCCTCAAAGTTGAATTATCATTAAAAGTTAAAACCCTTGAATATTCTGTAAATTGCCCATTGTGCGTGCTACACATGCTGTTGGGTTAATGACCCTGTTTGGTAATTTGTAGGAGCTTCGAGTGCAGAAGCCACAGAGGATGAGTGTAAGGGGCAGGGGGAGGGGCAGATGTAACCACCCGTGTACAGAACAGAGGAGAAGTGTTATTCTGGGTTAGCTGTGAACTGCTGTAATGTCAGGGCTTCCACACAGGTTGTTACTGGAGGGAGACTGAGGAGATTTTGTGACAACAAGTGGCACAGAGCCCCACAGGTTAGGTGCCAAGTGTTTACTGGATTCGAGTCTGACATTTGCTTGATAAGATCTGAATATGCAATGTCTTTCTAAAAGCCACCTAAGACTAGCTGCCCGATTCCTCTCTCTCAGCTGGCATTATCTTCCCTGTCCTTCCCGATCTCTTCTGCAGTGACCGAGTAACTATTCCTCTCCTCAGGAGTTGTCACCTCACCGAATGGGCCCTACTAGAAAGGTTCCCAAAGCTGGAATAGATTTCCATGTCGGTCCTTGATTGCAGTGGTGCTCGGGGCAATGCGCTTTAAGTAAAACCAGGTTTTCCTGTAAGACACTCAGTTTCTTAATCACTGCGCATATCCACCAGATATACAGGACCCTAAGGATGCATGGTGATGTACCTAGAACATCTTGGAATAAAGAGGTGAAACTCCCTTGAAAGACGTGACTGTGAAACCAGAAACAAGCCAATCGGAGACAGATTTACTGTGCAGCTCAAGGGCTGACTCTGTGATGTCAGCAATGATGGCCTTCAATGCAAAGGTGTCAGAACCGGGACTCCATCCATCTACATATATGAGGGATGACTGGTTCAAGAAAGCAGCAAGTACAGAACAGAGTTGACGCTCCTTTCTGTCAAAGCCATAGATTCCTGTGGCCCAATGCCTAAAATATGTATTCCTGACAGCTCAGTCCCTGACGTGTGAAAACAGTGATATGTAAATGAGTAAGCTCATCTGTGTTCCAAGCAACACTAGTTGTAGACACCAAAATCAACCTTTCATGAGATGTTTCATGTTATTTGAATATCAGTCTTTTGACCCTCTGTTTGAGAGTTAAAGGTAATTATTTCTTAACTCATGGGTTGTACACACACAGGCCGGGTGCCAGACGCAGCCCCATAGCTCTAGTTTGCTGATGTCTTTGCAGAAGCAAGGCTGTGTGGGAACTTGCTGTCAGGACAGACGTTAGTGCTGGATATGCAGGTCTTGAGTGAACGAGTCTGAGTAGAGGCTGAGGTTCTGCGTTTCTAGAGTAGCCTCTGGCTGACAGTGATGCCACATCCCCTCATATGGAGGAGCCAAATAGGGAACCACAAGGGTCCCACAGTGCCCTGGCACTTAGGAAACAGAGAGGTGGTTTTTCTGCCCATTGGGTGGGCTCATCACCTCCACTCAGTCCCTCCTGAGCTGCCTCCACTCTTCTCAGTTACCTCTCGTTCTGTGCAGTCTTTGTAGGCCTTGTCCAAAATATAAGGTCGGTTCTGAGTAAAAGTTTCAGGTGTACTGACAGAGGGAGCACAGTGACCAGAGGTCACGAACGCGCTGTGACTGAGGAAAGGCCACCAACTGAACGCTCAGAGAGAGCACCTTATTGCTTACTGCAGCTGGCTGGACTGTGGGCTTTGAGGACAGTGGAGAAGCTAAGCAAAAACACTGGAGGAAGAATGGATGCTGGCAGCAGAGCAAGGAAAGGCTTCACTTCCTCCGGAGACTTGGTCCTGTGCACTGCACTGCACTGTTCTCTACTTTGCTACAAATACCCAGTAAGGTGGGGCTGGAGGCACAGAGAACAGGACTCCGTGAATCTAAGTTAAAAAGAAAGAAATGGTGGTCAGCCCTAGGTTGAGATGTCGAAGATGTTCTGAGGTTGGCTTTCTTCTTGTTCATGTTCAGATCCCGCGGCCACAGGACTTTGCCCAGTGGTGAATTAATGGAGCAGGAGTCGGGATATTGGTTTTATTAAAGGGGTAGGGTACACTAGGAGAAAAAACATGGATTTAATTTAAAAAAAAAAAAGTCAGGACCCAAAGAGAGCCAGCTGGTTGTAGCACACAGCAGCTGACCCAGGGACACGGTTCAGCCTCTGGTGAAAAGGGCCATTTAGGTGCGTTGAGAACGTCACGTGACAAAACCGTGTCGTGTCTACAGAGGGGCACACAGGTGGCATCTAAAACTAAGTGGACCCTGTAGAATCTCTTACCCGAGTTCAGCAGTTTGTCTGACATCTATGTAAAGTATGAGATCGGAATGGATGGCAGGGGGTTGGGATGCCTCCGTTCTGCATGCCAAGTGCTTGCCCCCCCCCTCCCCAAGTGTCATGTCAATGCAGGTCCTCCCTGACTTGTTTATGGTTAACCTAGACTTGTTGATTGCAGCGCTGTCTGTGTATCGTAACATAACCAGGGCCGAGAGCCCGGTGACTAATGCCCGAAGGCCTTGGTACATAACAGGCCTGGTACATTCTTCCCTGCCGGAACTAGACCAGATGGAATGACTTTCTTTACAGGGCAGTGCTGGAGACACTGAGAATCTCGTAATGTTTGTGGCTCAGAACGCACAAGTAACTGTTGGTGGCCGATGATTCAAGATGCTTGCATTGACTGCCCTTGTGTGGCTGGGACCGGCCTGACAGAAGCTACTGAGAAAGGAGAGATCTGTTTTAGAGAGCTCAGTCATCACGGCAGGGGAGGCATGGCAGAGCAGCCAAGATCACAGCAGCAGGAGTGTGTGGCTGGGCTCTTTACATCACCAAGGACCACTCAACAAGAAGACAGTAGCTGGCTGGGGAATGGGGCAGGGGTAACTATCACAGATCCCCCACCCCCACCTAGTCTGCTAGTGTCATACTTTCAGCTAGGCCCAACCTCCTAAAGGGGGTCCCTGGCCTCTGGGATTTAGCAGGATCCAGTCATTTAGAACATGAACCTGCGGGAGACATTTTAGATTCATACCATTAACAGAGAGCCTCTGATTTGCCGCCATTTCTACTGAGTGTAGACTACCACAGCAGAGCAACCTGAACTCCAAAGCACTACTGAGCTTCCTGAACCTGGCCAGTATTGTTCCACTGATTACAGCGTGCCCGTCCTTCTGACTGCTGTTTGGCGTCTTTAAAAGGATGGTGTAAACCCCTCATGGTCAGAGCTCTGCTCGCGCTCAGCTGCCTCCCCGGCAGAATTTTAATTTCACTGTCACATTCTCCGGAGATTGAGAGGGCGCTGTTTTAAATGAACCCCATGAGTTATTTATTATTTATAATACTGGATCATCTCGCATCTTTGAAAGGGAAGTGGGGTGCATGCACACTGCTGTAAAATAATTTTTCCAGCAAACCCTTCATAGATAACTGACACATGCTTTAGGCATTCGGATCCTTTGGCTTGTATCTAAGTCTCTTTCCTTCTTGTCTTTCAGTACACGAGGGTCTGGATCCCGGACCCAGATGAGGTGTGGCGCTCGGCTGAACTAACCAAGGACTACAAAGATGGGGATGAGAGCCTACAACTCAGACTGGAAGATGACACAGTAAGTGCTGGTCTTAGCCGGGGGTGGGGGATGGGGGGCCCCGAGATACGTTACGATTGAGTCTGATAGTAAATTGTGCCCTTCGTTTGTCTGCCCACTGGAGCTTCTGAGCTCCAAATGTCTTTGTCACTGTTGATGGCAGTGTACGTGGAAGTGTGAAACCATGAGCCTGCTCCATGGATGTCACATAAGAAACAAGGGTCCGCTTAGGTTAGCAATTGGGACTCTGGTGGTAGCGGAGGCAGGAGTCTTTATGGAGGAGTGAAGAGAACGGGTATGCTGTACCCGTCAGGCATCAGCAGGAGGGAACAGTAGAGAAGGTGGTAGGAGCCTGGGCTCAGGGTACCTTGGGCTAAGAGTAGGGAATGTTCATGCAGGTGCTCTTGTGCCCAATGCCCCAAACCCCAGTGGGCCAGGGAAGGAAGGTCAACCATTGAACCTGGGACCCAGGTGGACTAAGGCAGGGGTGTCAGGCAGACATTTCATATAAGATGTACACAGGGAGGCTGGGTGTAACCAAAGTAGAGGGACGACATGAAGAACTGACTTTGAGACTGACAGACAGGCGGGCCGCAGAGCAGGCACAGAGGGGATGGACGGTTTGTATTGGGTGAGCTCCGGAGCCTGGAATGCCTGTATTGTGTCCTTTAATTGTGAATTATTAACTGCCTTCTGTTGTTCATTCTTCAAAGCGTTTTGTTCTGCTTCCCACTCCAAATGGTTGGTTGAACAACCTGTTGATTGGACGTTCTCCAACCACCAACTCTTTCTGTAGGAACTTCGAGCAGGCAGCGTGTCGCTTTGTAACATTTGGAGCAGAGTGTTGCTTTGAGTGTAACATTTGGAGCAGCTGAATTTGAGTTAATCGGTTGTGTCCTTCACCCTCTATCCAGCAGGCTTTGCTAGTCCAGTCCTCTCTCCTTTTTTAGGGGAGAAAAGAAACCGTCAGCAGATGGAGTCTTGTTTACCATGTTGAATAACTTCCCACCCCACACCCGAAACAAAATGAAATTAGTCCACCCACTCGAATGGAGTGCCTTCTACTCCGGCATACTTCGTTTTAGTCGGCCTTTTCGAGTGGGTGGGTGTTTTTAAAAGCTGTACGGAGGCAGTGAGGAGTGATCCGTCATGTTGCTAAAACAGCAGATGCTTGTGTCCCTGGCTGCACGCAGATCTGGTCCTGCACTATGAGTCCTGGCTGCTGCCCACAGCCCATCTCTTCCTCTCTGGCTATAGGACTGGTCACTCTGGAACTGAAGAAAGCCTGGGACTGAAGATCAGCATGGGCTCTGTACATCTGAGTCTCTGCCTGTTGCCCATGGGTTATGCTGGCTTGAAGCTGCCCCCGAGAGTGACTGGGCACTGTACACTTGAGGCAGGGGCAGAGACCCTGCATGGCTGGATGCTGACTGCTCGAAGAGCATTTCCCGTGAGGCTGAAGCCATCCTGTGTTCACACACTGGTAGACCTCCCAGCCCAAGGAGTAAATTGCTGTTGATTTTAGGACAGAAGCAAAGGGAAAAGTAGGCAGGTCAGATTTTCTGCTAAAAGAGCGCCATTCCAACCTTGGGCTTTGTAGCAGGACCATGCGCTTTACTGCCTAAGGCGTCCTCTGGTAAGGTATTCAGAATTCTCCCGGTTCTAGTCTAAGTTGCCCCTCCCACAGACGCCCCTCCTACAGACGCCCCTCCCACTTTTGCTCAGTTGTTTCTCCCGGTAAAACATGGAATACACCTGTAGCCATGTGACCCATCCTTAAGTGAACAGTTCATTCGTTCACAGTGGTGCAGCTGTCACCGTGCTCCCTTTCCACACCGCAAAATTGGAGATTCCCTACCCCACCCTGTCCCCACTTGAACACCTTTCCAGTCTTTTACCACCTGCCATGGTGCTCGCCTCTGTCTCTGGCTGCACACGGTACTTCATACCAGTAGAATCATGCGGTGTTAGTGCCTTTTCTGCTGGTTTAGGTCACCCAGCCTAACATTCTGTCTTGCAGCCAGTGAGAAGATGGTGACTTCTCTGGAGAAAAGAATAGTGTCATCTGCTTTTTCCTTCCTAGGGCCAAGATGAATGTAAGGTGCACGTGTACTGATCCTTAGCTTGGTTCTCTGCCTTTAGACCATGCTGGGCATTTTGCCGATGCTAACCTTGGATTGATGAGTGTGGCCTCTCTCAGCTTTGACCAGAGTAGAGCTCAGTGCAGGTCAAGCACTCTCTCTCTCCCCACCACCCTTGCAAACCGCTCCTGCCCTCTGCTGGCTGAAAACTCCCTGTTTGTGTCCTTTCCCTTTGTTGTGTTACAACACGGGGTAAAGTGCCGAGCAGCCCTAGTGAGTGCTTCTCCTGTGCACATTTGTGAGCAGGAGGCCTCGGCAGAGAGCGGCATGCTCTCCCCGCGATGTGACACACCTCTCAGCCTAGCCAAGTGTGTTCAGGGCTGGGGTGAAAGATTAGAACCCCTCATAGGTTCAGTTACTGAGAGCGCCTTAAATCCATCTAGGATGTTCATTATTTTGCCTATTTAAACAACTATACCAAGAATAAAGCTGTTTGCAGCCCTGTTGAGCCTGCACCCCACTGCCAGTGCAAGGAAGCAGCATCTTTATTAAGCGGGCGGTGGCCTCACCTCTATAGGACTGCATCAAAGAGCAATGAAGCTTGTAGTGTAGATCAGTCTCTTTACGCCATGTTGTACGGTTACAAATACTTGGTGAATCCCTTTGCGGCCAGGATTATCTGTGAACATTGGACTCTGATAGTGATGTTAAAATCAAGATCCTCTTGTCAGTGGCAGGAAAATAAAATCCCTACTCTTAGGGCCCCCACCCCCACCCCTGCTCTGTCCCCCTGGACACCGGCAAGCTGAAGAATCTGTGGCCCGGAGCGCTGAGTTTGCAACTCTTAGCTCTCTTCTGCTGTGCTTGGAATTTTACTCCTTATCAATTTTCTGTAACCAATACCACTAGCTTACTTGTGGATTTTTCCCCCCCAAAATTTTATATGTGATTGTCTCTTCCTGCCTGGTAAAGTCCTCTGAGAGAAGAACCATGTTGGAAATGAAGGGAAGCCTTTCGTCTGTCCTGGAACGCCAAGGCACTGGCCTGGGTTTAGAGCCTTCCAGGTTGAAAGTCGAAGGACGGGATAGGGTGAGCGCTTTGGGAGGAAGGTCTGGTAGAGTCCTAGGCCGCCCACTCAGCAGATGACAAAGTCCAGAGCGCCACAAAGGTGCCTGACCACCACTGCTAGGCACAGTGCAAACTTTAGGAAGGCCCAGTACAAGGGAAGTTAGTTTCTGGGGATGTGCCCTTGAAGGATGCATTGAGATCCTGCCCCCTTCTCCTTTCTCTCTCTCTATCCTGGCATCAGCAGGCTAAGCAATTCTGCTCCACCATTCTTTCTCCACCACAAGTTTTCGGCATTGCTGTCGGCCATAAAGGAATGGAGCCGAGCGATCGTGACTGAAACCTCCGAAGTCCCCAGCCCGAACCAGCCGCTCCTCTTCGGAAGCCGAGGGCCTTGGGTGTTTTGTTCAGAAAACTTAGAGTTACCAACTCCAGAGTTTCATGAGCTGCGGGTCAGCCTTTAGCATTCCCCAATTCCTTGTTCCGCCTTCTAGAATTTTTGTCTGTGTCCTCTCCACAATAATGGTTGAGTAACTTACTGTATGTGACTGTATGGAGAAAATTGGCTACAGAGCTTTTTAAAGACAGAAAGCAGTATTGATAAATTTGGGGGGAGGGGAATTTAACAGGCCAGGTGTTGGTGCTCACGCCTTTAATTCAAGTACTGGGAGGCAGAGGCAGGTGGATCTCTGTGAGTTCGAGGCCAGCCTAGTATATATAGTGGATTCCAGGACAGTAAAGGCATGTAAAGATCCTGTCACAAAAAAAAAAAAAAAAGAAAGAAAGAGAAAGAAAGAAAGACCCAGCAGAACATGTCACACTCACAGAGATAATGATATTTTGGAGACATCACTCTAGATAGGCAGACTTGTGTAGTATGAAATAATTCATTTTTTAACACGTTTTAAAAAAATGCCGAGCATGCTGGGACAGCTGGATAGCTATCCATGCAGACCGTGCTATCCATCTTCGCGAATGTCACTTTTCCGAGTCTGTGTTGTGGCTAACTGGTGAGATTATCTTGTTAGGCCGCGGAGGAGGGAGAACATATTAAGGAACGTGTCTCAACGCACATTGCTGACATTCTACAGAAGCTGGCCGCAGCCTCACCGTGTGTGGTGCGCTGCCCTCTTCCATCCCGTGAGGGTCTTGAGAGTGTCCGCAGGCCCTGGCTTATGTGATGGGGCTCTCTGTGCTGTGGCCTTGCTTTCTCTTAGACGGAGGCTTTGTGAAGCAAAGGCCGTGTTTGAATTTGCAATCATGTTCTCTTTGTCTTCTGAGGGTGCTGTTGAGCTCACAAGCACCCACACACACACACACACACACACACACACACACACACACACACACACCCCACACACCCCTACACTGCACGCAAAAGGCTGACTGTGAAGTCTCTGGTCCCAGTCAGCAGTTCTCATGTGTCCTCTATTGGTTGCTTGTCCATGTTTGTTTCTTGTACCCCCACCTTCTGTTGGGGTGGTCTCTTCTTGACTTTTGTCATGTGCTGTAGAAAGCTGTCCTCTACTCGGTTTGTCTTTGCAAATGGTGTGCTTTTTAAAGTTATTTACAGTGGTACTTGGTGTTTTCCTACATGTTCCTGGCTTTTATGTCCTTGACCCTAAAACTTAAAATGTTTGCTCATTTCCCCTTTTTTGGCTTTATTTTTCTCTTGGTTCCATTTAAAATTTGTGTTGCAGAGTAGAGACGTGGTTTATTTTTGTCCCCTAAACATATACCTAGTTTATTTACCAATGTTAAACGAAATATTCTCTTTACCCATTTATTCACAATTTTAGGGTAACATGCAAGTCTCTGTATGCATGTGGATTTAAGTTCTTCTGTGATATTTATTTAGTACTTAATTAGTACACCCCTTACACTCAGTCTTACAGATACTGCTGAAAGTGGAACATTGATATACTTTCTTGAAAATTGATGAACTCTTAGAGTGGAACACAGTGATGCACACCCATAATGCCAGCCCTTGGAGGGTTGAAACAGAATGATCAGGAGTATTAGACCATCCTCATCACATAGTGAATCTGAAGGCAGCCTAGGCTCCATCAAAACAATGTCTTGAAGAAGAAGAGAAGGAGGAACAAGAAGAAGAAAGAAAGACTCCAAAGCATTTGTACATATTGAACACATTCAAGCAAGCAAGAATTTAAACTGACAGTTTGGTATATGGAAAAATATATATATATAGTTTTATTTCACTTTCCTGATTTTTCTCAATCACATTTTGTCTTTAGTTCTTGAGATATAATACAATTACATAATTTTCTCTGTCCTTTCCTCCCTCCAAACCCTCCCATATACCCCTTCTTGCTGTCTTTCAAATTTATGGCCTCTCTTTTCATTAACTGTTACTGAATGCACATATGTATACACACATATATTCCTAAATATAACCTTTTTAGTCCGTATAATGTTCCGTGTGTGCATGTCTTCAGGGCTGACTACTTGGTACTAGATAACCACTTGGTGTGCTCCTCCCTCTGTCCGAATTCCTTGGTTGCCTGTGGTTCTTTGTGCTGTGTGGCCTTTTCTCCCATCCGCTTTGGCACAGCCGTCAGTACCATCCTTCTTCAGCTATCTTTTGGTAGCCATATTGGCGAGACTTACTGGGTGTAGCTCTGGCCTTAGATTAGTAACTCTTTGATAATCCACAGGCTATGCATATCAGAGTTAGTTGAATGTTGTTGAAACTTTCCAGTTTGTAGGATGTTCTGGATGTTCTTTATAGTTCCCGAGACAAAACTGAGCTCAGAAAACTTTCAGAGCTTCTCAGCTAGTTCTGAAGAACCTTGTAAGAACCTTAACACTTAAACAGGCAGCACTTAACATGTAAACAGGCAGCACTTAACCACTTCCCTCTTGTTTAAATGTCCAAAAATCCCACCTCTAAACCACCTTTAGTAAATTACACATACTACATCTATGTGTTCTGTCAAATATTTTTTGAGCGCTTGGTTCAAACGCTGAACCACGCAAGCCAGTGAACCTGACATCTGCTTCAGAGATCTGACCTTTGGATAAGCAGCCCAACACCCTAATTACACAGATTCCCACTTAGATTCTGGCTCCGATTCCGCTGGCCTCGAGGCCAAAAAGCTCGTCCCGAAAGAGCTTGTGCAGAAACTGTGGAGCAAGTGGTGCGCGTGCAAATGGTCAGTCTGGAGACTCGAAGCTGTTTGCACAGCCACAAGACATCAATAGCAAGATGCTGTAAATGAAAGTGAGCATATGGGTGGCCGGTCAGAGTTGATAAGGAACTACCTGCAGCAGGTCCAGGCACCAAGAGGGGAAATGGGCACCGCATCTACCTCTAACCAAGAAGCTACTTGCAGTTAAAACCCACTGGTGATGGGAAACTCAGTTTGCTTCAGTAGAATGTCCCTGGGCATCCCATCCACACCCATGCTACTAGTAGGTGGCCAACAAAGACAGGCTCCACAGATATTTTCTTTTTTGAGGGGGTGGACTTTTGTTTCCTTGAGAATTTTTTATCTAATTGGGTCGTTTGTTCTGGCTGTCGTTTGTTTGTTTGTTGAGAGAATTGGAAAGAGAGAGCATGATGAAGCCGGATGAGTAGGGAGGTGGGAAGGTCCCGGTGGGAATTGGGGGAGGGCAAACATGTGATCCCAATATTTTCATTTTAATTAAGAATTTAATTTAAAAAATGTGAAAAAAGACAAAGCCAGTAAAGAGACACTTGTGGATGGGGCCAGTCTAGGAAGGCCTGGTATTTGGGAGAAAGAGTCCTCCCGTGCTAACTGGAACGTAACACCCAGAATCATCATTACTAAGCTGCTAACCACTCTTAAATCTCATTGTACTTCCTCAGTTCCTGTACCAGTCTCTTGTGTTTGAGATGCTGGGGTCATGGAATCTAAGTTCCACGCGGGCTGCTGTCTACAGGAATCACAAGTGTGTTTTCATTTTGCCTTTCCTGAGAATGTTACTTATGTCTATGACTTCAGATCTTGCTAGGATTGTGATTTTGTGATTCCAGCTATAGAGATAAGACAGCAAGTATGGGCTAATTGCTTCATAATTGTGGCTTTTTTTTCTTTTGTCTACTGCTTGCTTGTTACTAGATTCTGGATTACCCAATCGATGTCCAAAATAACCAGGTGCCATTCTTGCGGAATCCAGATATCTTAGTAGGAGAAAACGACCTCACCGCACTCAGCCATCTCCACGAGCCCGCAGTTCTGCATAACTTAAAGGTCCGTTTCCTGGAGTCTAACCACATCTACACTTACTGTGGTAAGTGGAGGCACCTGCTGAGTGTGAGTGTGTGTGTGTGTGTGTGTGTACACGTGTGTGTGTGTACACGTGTGTGTGTGTGTGTGTGTTTACTTTTAGACTGCACTTACGAAGCTCACACATTAAGAATCATGACTCTAGAGGCTCTCATGCATATGAGCTTTGCGTAAGAGAAGGCCGAGGCCCACGGTCAGTGGGGTGCCGGGTGTTAACAGCCGCTGCACTCAGGAAGAATGGCCCCAGCTGCTGCGGAAGCTGGTGTAGGCCTTGCTTGTGGTTAGTAGAAAGGGAAGCCTTCCATTGCACCCCAACTTGAAGCATGCCCTTGTCACGGTGGCTTGCGTACCCGCATGAGTTTGGCTTCCGTTTGAAAGGGCGGCCTTCCTTGCTGCTGTCTCACTGCCCAGGTTCAAATGTGATGCTTGAAGACTTTGTCCAAGTCATGTGCAACTCAATAAAAATGTCTAAAACGTAAAAGCCTGAAATTAATGTTTTGAAATTTCTGTGTCTGTGTACATATCCCTCTGTACCCCCCTCCCTGTGTCTGCCTCTGTCTCTCTCTCCCTTGTCCTCCCTTACTCCCTCACTGAGTACCATTTGGTAGCATGTTAAGAGCATATCTTCCAGCAGTTATCTGTGGAAAGCAGTGAGAACCTGGTGAGGATCAGACTGTAGATCGGATGTCTATGGTGGGTGGGCGTTGTCTTAAAGATCTTGGCCTCACTATGGCTGTAGTGAAGACTCAGGCCGGGGGGGCTTCTCCATTTGTATATTTCACTCGGCCTTTGGAGTCAGTCACTTAACTGGCAACCCTGGTGAGTTGCTTTGCTAGGTTCTAACGCTGAGAAGGAATGGTTTTCAAAAACCCCTTCACCCTCAGCTAGATTGATTTAGAAGAAATATCAATTATCAGAAACTCCAGAAAACCTCTTTCTGGAGCTGTTGCAAAGCCTCTATTTTTAGGAGAAAGGGCTAAACGATCATCAGTTTTCCAAGCCCAAGGAATCCCCCTCTCCCTGGAATTGCCTTGGTGTCTGTGCAGACAAGAGGTGGTTCAGATGATCCAGTGTCCCATCAGCTGTCAACAGAGCCAGTCCACCTAATGGCAGTAACTGTGAAGTGTTCCTCTCTGCTCTGAAAGAGACTGTAGAGTTTTGGGGAAATAGCTGACCTCAGGACATGAGATTAGAATGTCAACTGAGTATCATGTGAGTTCGGTTGAACCCTCTGAAAACCAGAAGATGTGTGGCTGCTTATAAGAGTGTTCTCCATGCGACTAGCCTCAGTGGGATGTCTCAGGGTTTTTACTCCCCCATCCCCAAACCCCTGCTGCAAGAGGTCCATGTATCTCTCTTCCCTCTTGACCACCAGGAGAGAATACAACATAAGGGAACTTCTCTTCTTGTCAGGGTCCCTCTTCCTCTTTCCGAGATGTCTAGAAAACATCTATTTTTGTACCTTAGTACAGGGGTCTTTGGATATCTGGGATGCAATCTCACAGAAGAGGGGAAAAAAAAGACATATTGCTACCATGTCTAGAAGATGGGATTTGCTTCCCCCCCCTTTGTACATTCTCAGCTATGAACTTGACTATCCATAAAAGAGATTTAAAACCTACCAGGATTTCCTCCTTGCTTGATCAGCATGTTTGTATCTACTGCAGTGCAGACATTGGGAGATAGAGGTGCAGAGATGAGGGGTGTGGTCTAATAGGGGAAACCACAGAGGCTTCTGTGTGGGCCACTGCCCTGGGGTTTGCTCTCCCCTGTGGCTGTCTTCTCAAGGATGTCCTAGGTCTTTTATCCTCAGAGACAGCAGAGGCACACAGAGATTAGACAAGTAGTCAGCATGCGTAGTCACTGGGGAGGTCAACATTAGACAGTTCTTCTGTCCTCAAGTTGATATTTCTGTGTAAATAGCTCATAAATAAATAAGGAAAAATGTCTTTCCCAGGTTTTAATCCTTAGGTGGAGTTTTAAGTTAAACCTCCTCTCTCTGGTCTCGAAATACTTTGTGTCTACTTCATGAACGTGTGAGTTAGTGTGTCTGTCTTATTCCTGTGGGACAACTTGAGGCCTGGGCTGTGTCCCAATCACTGTGTTGACCCCAAGAGCCTAGCATGGGTGCTCAATGGTAATTCTTTATGTAACTGAGTGGCCAGACGCCTCACCCTCCCATCTTTAGCTTTACCTCATGACAATGGGGCCTAAGGCTGCCGTCTTGTCTGTTCACAGGAATTGTGCTTGTTGCCATTAATCCCTATGAGCAGCTGCCAATCTACGGGCAGGATGTCATCTATGCCTACAGTGGCCAAAATATGGGCGACATGGACCCCCACATCTTTGCTGTAGCAGAAGAAGCCTACAAGCAGATGGCCAGGTGAGAAGCGACTCCGCCCAGGGATTCCCGAGAAAGGACGTGAAGGGGGGTGTCTGTCTGACTGCTGCTGCTCGCAGGGTGGTGAGACTGGGGCTGAAGAAGCTCTTGGAAGCAGAGCCGCCTGGGTTTCGATTCCCCCCACTCCTTGTCTTGTTCACATGTACCTGGAGACCAGTGCTTGCTTAGATTTATTTCAGGTTTTGAGCAATGGGATAATCCCTCGTGCTTATCTCTCCCTGAGTGCTTCTTGGCTTTCTTTTCTTCCTGGCTGCTATTAATAGAGCCGTCTCACGGCACCACCACTCCTCAGTGCTGTCCAATCCACGTCCTCTCACCACAGACTCTTGAAGAAATGAGGACTCCTTGACAACTTCTTGAGGTAGCAAGCATTGTGGGTGGAAGTGAGGACTGCATGGGAGGAGTAGTTGTACCTAATGCATTTTAGATTGTAACCTGGAAGTAGCATTCTGCTTGGGTCCTTAAACAGCTCTCTCTTTTCCTCCCCCGTCACACACGCATGCACACAGGCATGCATGCACGCATGTATGCACAGGCTGAAAAGCAAAACTGAGTTAGGGACATAGAGGTAAAGTTAGCTACGGTGTTCTCTTCAAGGGTTAAACAGTCTACGTGTGCAGTAGGCCCAAGTTGAGGGCATACGATTAAATGACTTGAAGGTGTCTGTGGTATTAATGCCCTAATGAACAAATGCAGCCAATTCACAGTTCACAGGCAGGCTTAACCTCTGTGGTGGTCCACAGAGAGTTGTGAGCTGCAGAGGGGAGCCCAGGCAGGACTGTGAACGTCTTTGGCCACTGATGTATTCCAGAGTAGCAGAGGTGGTCGGATGAATGTGGGGACACAGAGTTAATCCTAAATTGAACATCTTCACAGCAGAGCTGCTTAGCGTCTACACAGATGCATTCTGAGTCTCTACCAACAGGCTCTGTGTCGCTCGGTTTACAAATTTAAGGCAGAAAACGGTTTCCAAAGAGCGTCTCAGGGGAACAATGTTCTGTGTAGCACTGTTTGGGAAACACCGGCCTAGAGCAATGGGGGTGTTTTAGTTGATTGGATAAGAACACGACTCAATGCATGCACTGCTCCGAGAACAGCTTCTCTCTCTGGTGGGTCTTGTTTCATAATGATCTTTCCCTTCTCTGCCATTCCCGAGGATAAGACTACGATCTCATGAGAAGATCAACGGTAGAAATAACTCATTTTCCTGTAAGTTGCCTAGCACCCCATGCAAAATGAACTAAGCATGAGACTGTGGTTCAGGTTGTTTCTTATATCACACCCACATTCAAGCCCAGGACGTGATTGTTGCTCAAGAATGCATAAAAAATAATTAACACATTGCTGTATTTCTTTACCACAGTTGTACATAAGATTCATTACCCTTGTGACACTGGTCAGGACTCTGGACAATGCTCTATGGTCTTTAAATCAGATAGTGTGATGGTTTGTACATGCTTGGCCCAGGGAGTGGCACTGTTGGCACTATTAGGAAGTATGGCCTTGATGGAGTGGGTGTGTCACTGTGGGCGTGGGCTTTAATAACTTTATCCTAGCTGCCTAGAAGCCAGTCTTCTAGCAGACTTCAGATGAAGATGTAGAACTCTTAGCTCCTCCTGCACCATGCCTGCCTGGATGCTGCCATGCTCCTGCCTTGTTGATAATGGACTGAACCTCTGAACCAGTAAGTCAGCCCCAGTTAAATGTCCTTATAAGAGTTGCCTTGGTCATGGTGTCTGCTCACAACAGTAAAACCCTAACTAAGACAGATAGGTAGAGATGGATCAAACCCAGTGAGTTTGCCTAAAGTCTCCTGTGTTAGCCAAGAAGCATGCCACCTCCTCGGGTATTGATTGACTGATTGTTTTCTTAGGCTTGTGGAAACAGAATAGACTCTGGTACCCAAACCACACCAGGGTCTTGAGCTATACCTCTTCCCTCAGTGGTTTAGAAGTAGCTCAGATTTTGTTGGGAGTTTAATTTGGTACATTTCCCAGCCTCAGTGGGAGTGGTCCTATTTCTGAGCTTAACTGGGTCTGATTCTTCCTAAAAGCTGTTTGTGCGTGGGTTGATTTTGTTTGTTTGTTTGAATTGCTTTCCTGAAAATGAATAGGAACACTGCAGAGCAAATCTGTTTGCTCAGGTAGCCAAGGTAATGGAGCTCCCACATTCCCCATCTGTCTGCTCAGCACTGCCAAGGCGTGACTGATGATAAAAGATAGACTTGCCTGGAACTCGAGGGTGGACAGTGAAGCTGTAGGCACCTGTGGCATGACTCCTGGCAGTGCTGAACACACACTCTTGTCCTGCAGAAGGTTTGCTTTCCTGGAGACAGAGCCCAGGAAGTGGGGAGGCCTGCATTTGGCGAGAATAGTGTCTAGTTCAAGGCCCTTACCAGGCTCTTGAGAGCAAACATCTTGCTTAGCTCGAGTCCCCAAAGTGCACAGAGTTGGTAGAGAATGGGAGAGCCTTCCGGAGGATCCCGGAGAAAATGTGTGTGCCCATGAGAAAGTGCCCCCAGTATAAAGCTAAAGATAGCCCCGTGTGGCAGCCAGAAGGGCTTTTCAGGAGGATGGCAGCGTGGACATGGAAAACCCCTCTGTTGTTACGATCGAAGGATGCAACCTTGGCTCCTCTCTGCACAATAAGGGCCTATGGGGAGAGGAAGGAAGGAAAGCCATACACTCTCCAGCTCCGGGATAGAAGTAACAGAACTAACGAGTTTGTAGCCATTGAGGTAGGGTACTCGTGTGTGTGTGTGTGTGCGAGTAGACGTGGGTGTGCCATTATGTCTTTTAGCTGCAGTTGGTAGAACTTCAGATTGGGGGGTGGGGGATGGCACAACTATCTGTAAGCCAAATTCACAGATTGTTTTGAGATCAGCTTTTAAGTTGGACAGTACATTGCTTTATTATTATTTTTTTAATCTTCATTACCTCTGTTGTGGGCGGGGCCATAAAATGCTTCCTAATGGAGCCTTCATTGTCTCTTGGGTGAGAACATCATTGACGGACCAAGGCAGGGTTAAGCTTGATTTCTCTGTGAGTCACTTGTATGCATGAGAATCTCGGCTTCCAACCTGGTGATCTTGTCTCTCTCAATGAACTGGGTGTTGATGGACACTTCCCTCCCCCTCCTTTCTGTGGCTCGTGGTCATCTTCTTTTAAAGGACAACACTATTGCTGACCCTGAAACAGAAGTCTAAATGAAGTTAGAGAAATCCTGGACAGCTGTCTATCATTGTCTTCAGGGCCTACGTGTTAAAGGTGATGGATCACATCCATGACTGTGATGACCAGGGTATGTGAGTGAGGAAATCCCTGGAGCTTCATAAGTGGGCAGCCCAGATTGGCTGAATTTCATTGTAACCGGAAACCCTGACGTGATCGATGCTGATCTTTGTGTTTTATTTGTCTTTCTATCTTTCCAGGTGATGTAGGCATGACTCTTAGCTGCATTAGGACATGGGTCAGGAGGGCCTCCAGAGGGTAGACCAAGGGCAGTCTATTTCTTTTTTTTTAACATTGTGGATGATTTTCAAACCATGTCCTGATCATGCCCTTAGACGATGTAAATATTCTTCAACAGTGATATATTTATAGAGCCTCCTTTGTAATGTTGAATCCCAATCATACATTTACAAGATACTTCACTAGTGGTGTTTGTTTTATCCTGCTGAAGCATTATAGCTTGTTAGGGAAGAACCTGCAGCCATGACTATGCCAGACAGCATGTCCAGCAGGGACCTTTGGGTGTTGTGTAACCACCCATCTCTCAGATGCACCCCTTCTGATAGTATGGGCTCTAGATGTGGTTTTCTGAGTGGGATGAAGTTGCTTCTGACACTGGATCTGTGGGAAAGAAGAAGAAATGTGTTTACTTTAGACAATCACTTTATATTGTTTTCCAGTAAGTTTGTGATATGTAAACCCATGTCTCCTCCCAACCATGTCCACGCTCAAGGACTGAAGGTGTTACAACTTAACACTTTAAGCCAGTCTTAAGCAATTGGCAGTGACACAACTAGACATATGGGGCGTCAAGTTTGACAAATTCTGACTCACGTATGCAAGTCATATAACCATCACCACATTCAATGTAACACTTTCCTTACTCCCAAAAGTTTCCTGAGAGAAAAATTCACCAGGGAGCCGCTTTCTGTAACTGTGAATTCTAACCACCTCAAGATTTGTTACCCTTGCTCCCTGAGCTTCTGCAAACACTCTTTTTTAACATGCTGATTAGAATTCTCCACTCTGAACTCACGGTGATGCTTTGAGTGCACCCTTTCTACATTCTGATGTTTGCATCGGGTGTAACTCTCCCAGCTCGGTACATGCATAGATTCCATGGCTCTGTCATAGACTCTTTATCAAGGGCTTGGCATTTCCCTCCATGAGAATGCTCGCCTAGCATACCCAAGGCCCTGGATTCAACCTCAGGCACCACACATGCATGCAAGAAGGTGTTCGTCTAAGATGAGTTCCCATTAAATAGAGGATCCAACTAGCTAGTCTCCAAATGCCATTCATTTTATCTGCTAGATCAAGATGTGGATCAGGAACTTAAACAATTCAAAAGTCCTGCTGAAGCCCATACATTTGCTAGTGTGGTCAGGTGTGCTCTGGGTGTGTCAGCACAGACCCAATCACCATCCCAGCTCTACCTGCTCAGGGTCTTGTCTTGTTGAGCACAAGAGTGTCTGTCTACGTGCACTTGACTGTGTGAATGTGTGTGTGTGTGTATGTGTATGCCTCCTATAAGGCCCAAAGAGTTCAAATGTGTGGAGTGACTGAGCCCAGTGCTGGGCTCTGCTTTACAAAGGTGGGCCCTTGAGCTCATGTGTTTATTTCATACCATTCGCATTATTATAGCCTTTTCTCTAGTGTCAGCATTGAGCTTGTCACCCCCTGTGCTTCTCTGAAATTAATAGTGGCGGTGACATGTAAGTAAGATTTCTGTTTTCAAGGTGTCAGAATTGGTTTTCGGTGAAAAGAGCTAATAGAATCTGAAGTCTTACAGGATGGAATGGTGTTTCTATTTATATCACAGTAATGCCTTTCACGCCATGTTAACCGCTCGTTTTCTTTCTCAACTACATATTTTCACCTTTATATCCCAGAAGACAGAGCCCGCTGCACACTGTGTGTGCTGACATGGCCGAGCGTGGGTAATAGTGAAGGAAGATGGGTGAAGCAAGATGGGTCAAGTACAGGGTCCCAAGGTCAAGAATAATAATGGTTTCTTAGACCAGGACAGGGGTGTGTGTGTGTGTGTGTGTGTGTGTGTGTGTGTGTGTGTGTGTGTGTGTGTGTGTGTGTGTGTGTGTGTGTGTGTGTGTGTGTGTGTGTGTGTGTTGCAGGGGTCCAGAATGGTGGGGAGATAACCAAGCTCTGCAGGTTTACCTCACTGTAATTGCTAGTACATGTTTGCCAACAAAATAGAGGTGCAGTATTAAACAGGTGCAGAATTAAACAGGTTGATAAGTGCACATGCTAATGTGACGAAGCACACGGCATTGAATGTGAGGCATGGCGGTAGGATAGATAGTGCTGATAGTAGTGTGTGATATATGTCGTGATAGCACAGTGTCCTAAAGAAGATGGTGCTGGAAGCAGAATTCAAAATTGGATAGGTATCATATGACTTATCCTGGGAGAGATAGGAACAAACATCTACTCACCTCAGATAAGGCACTAACAACAAACCAAAGAAATGATTCCGTCCAAGCCTACCTTACTGAGGCACTTGTAGGAATGTGGATGAGAGGTTGCTTACAGAAACATGGATGACTCAAAGGCAGCTGAATCTCCAAAGAGCCTACCCCAGCATGGGTGACGGCTCACAAAATATGCATTTATGGGGCTGCCTGAAAATCTCACACATCTGAGAATCTCCTCTCCCCAGCAATTATTACCCATTACATAGCCTTAGCAAAGGGGCCTTGTGAGTCTTGTAAACTTCAGGAACTTCAAGAGACATGTGAGTTTGCTCAGTTCTTGGGTCGTAACCAGCTCCTTTGCAGAATGGAATGTTCCAATTCAGAATAAATTGCTATACTTTCTTAGGACCCCTTGGCTGGCAGCCTCAGATCTGATGTTACTTTGAGTCCAGTAAATGAAGAGCCACCCAGGGTTGGTAAATTCTATGTGCCCAGTGAAGATCTTGCAGACTTTCTCATAAGCTCCTGTTTGGAGACCACAAGTAACTTCTACAATTCCAGGGGTTTTGTTAGTTTAGACAGTCTTACTTTATAAACCAGGCCATCTTCTATAGTGCTGAGGCTGGTCATAAACTTGTTCTAGTCCTCCTGGGTGCTGATATTATAGGTATATATCACCAGAGCTCTACCATCCTGATAGTAATCTGTCTAAGGGAGCATGGCACTATGCTTACAATGTGTTGTCATACACGAAACAGCAACAAATTCCAGTTTAATGATGCGAGGAACTAAGCTTTGAGTGCCCAAGTATCTCTGTTGCACTCTCTCGGTGTGGGCAATGCCACCCTTTCTGTGACCAGATCTGTAAGATTAAGCCAAGGGACAGCCATCTCTTACACTTCAGGAATCACGTGATTGTCTGTGTGGCCAGGGGAATAGGCTGCGGCTGTGGTCAGTTAGAGCAGTGGTCTTTAAACTGCTTCAGTACACTAGATTTTTGAGGATGACTCCATCAGTTATGCATGGGAAAACATGTTAAAATTTTTCTTCCATGTCTTTTTAAATTTTGAAATATCCTTTGTATATTTATAAATGTATAACGATATGGTGACATAGAAAATCATGTATTTGGGGATGGACATGTTTACAGTTTTCCTTATTGACAGGTATGTCCTGTAAAACAAGAGATGACTACAGTTTATTAGACAGAGTTTTCTAGCCATATATGTAGCATCTGTGTGTTCAAATGGGAAAACTGTCTCTTAGCCGCCTATGGTGGGTGGTCTTTGTTAGTGCTTCCAACATGGTGAGACAGAGGTGTTTGACTCTGCGTAATGCTTCCCTACAAAGAGGATACAATTGAGAATGCATAGCTATTGTCCCTCTATTAGTGTCCCCTCTCTAGGCCGAGTCAAGGACCACTTAACCGTTGTATAGCTCTGTCGTTATTATAGTAGGGCATGCACAAGAGGTTATAGTGTTGGGCTTAGGGTAAGAAGAGGCTTTGGAAAAGTCATTCTTTCACGTTGATAGAATTGTGCCCCAGCGCATGGCTAGGCTTGGCTTGCTGGGGGCGGGTTAAGCAGTCCTTAACAGTTCTACATTAAGATCACTACAGGGTCCCTCAGAGTTCTCATCAGAACCTTGCAGGTGGAATCGAGTCCTCTGCATTTTGAGAAAAGCTCTAGGCCTAGTGTTCAGGGAACTTCTGGAATGGGTTAGCTTCTGTGGTTTGGGATGGTCAGAGCTGGTATCCACAGACGCCCTGTGATGGGTTTTGACTGTCTCCCAGCCTTCATGCTTGAGTAGGTTGCTTTTAACACCTCCCTGTGAAGTAATGATCCAAGGGCATATTTGATCAAAGAAAGGTCTCAGAATTTGGAAACCAGTTAGACGGTAGATTCTCCAATTTTGGCAGCTGCCCCACCTCTTGAAGTCTGTCTCAGCCCTGGCTATATTAGAGGAACCCCTGGGAAGACTTCAAACTACCAAAACCCAGGCCTCAATCTAATAGAGGCTGTGCGTGGGTATCTGCAAATGCTGTCTTGTGGCAGGGTTAAGAACTGTGCTAAAATTGCCTGGGTAGCCTAGGTTACTCCAGACTTGAGAAGCAAGAGAACTTTTGAATGAGTGAGGGGGTGAAAAGACTGGAAGATGGCGTAGTATTACCACAGGGCAGTCCATGTGTGCATCCCCCACCACCTCGATAGACATTCTTCAATCAACAGAGTCTTTTTATGTCTGTCTGGCTCCCACCCCATGTTAGAGATCAGCGATGCTGGAAATCCTGCAGCCAACAGATGACAGAAACTAATTTGCTTGTCCTCCACATTCCCAGAACCAAAGGATAAAAGGCTTCGTGATCAATGATATTCTTTTTTTGGTTAAAAATGGAATTAACCTTCTTCACAAGAGCAAACACCAAGAATACTTAGAATTATGGTATTTCTTTTTAGATTCTGCTTTGAAGCCAGGAGCAAAGAGGGGGAGGAAGGAGGAAATCCAGTAACTGTTCTGACTACTGGCCGTTACTAGCTAAGAATAGCTAGCGTTCCTGGGAGATCTCCAAAGGCCTGCTGACATAGGTGTGAACTAAGGAGCTCTCTGATTGCTTTTAGCTGACATGGTGTGTGGGATGCTCTTCCATTGGGTTGTTCAGGATCGATGCCCACTCCGGTTTGTTCTGCTTTCCCACGGGGTCATTGGGCTCCCTCGCGCCATTCATTTGTCCTCACCCATATTGATCCATCATGATTACCTGACACGTACAAACTGCAGCTCAGCAGTCCTCGGCAGAGATTTTTCTTTGCATTCGTGTGGGGCTGTCATTTCCACAGTAGAGCTCATTTCCCTTTCTTGCATTTATGGGCACTCATATTTTACCTTGTAGCGTGCGAGGTGTGGTACGCAGAGTGTGAGGAATGAGTCTCTTCCTGACAGAGAAAGGCTTTTGAGGTCACACCATCTGAGACTAAAGGTTTCCACTTCAGCATTTTCATCCTGCAGTGTGTGATACCCAGTCTGGTGGAAACTTGCAGCTCCCTCTGGACTCTACCCACTCCACTCTTTGGAAGCAGCATCTGCCTCCCCATTGCTCACTCCCACCCAAGCATCTGCCTCTTTCTGGAGCAGCTGGAAATGACCATTTAGTCTTGTCTCCACCAGACTGAACTCTTCCTGGCCCAGCTACCATCTGTCATATGATAGCTTACCGTTCTGACAGACTTCACTGGGTACACTAGATCCAGCTTTCCCTAACTATCCTATACTCCATTGCTTGCATACTTGGGCTACAATTCATCTTTAGTCTGACTAGAGTGGATTGCGGCTCTGTTCCATTCTCCTGGAATCTAGATATTCGAGAGTGGCATTACTAGATAGTTACAATGGTCGCTGTAATCTGATGTTTTTCTGGACTCTGGTCACACTATTGGTTCAGCTCTGCTGTGGAGTATGCCATGGGCCTGTCATGGTTAAAAGCTGTCTTGCTGCCTAGCTAAGTAGCCACGTCCTCACTATGATCCAGGCTTTGAGTTCTTTTAGTGTTCTTTCTGCTGGAGAGCTGAACTGATGAAGCAGTATGCCTAGAATTAATGGTGGTGATCTCTGCAGTCCTGGTGGTCAATTGACAGTGTAGACTTTTGTAGCACAGAGCGGAGGTGCTCTCTTAGAGTTGTAGGACTAGAGTGATACTTACTCTTGAGAAGGAAGAGGACGTTTAACTTTGAGAGACCATTTCTGCCCCCTGACACCTCCCAGCGCCTCCCTTGGGTTCATAACACACTGCCTCCATGGCCTTAATCTGCTGTCACACACAGACCAGAGGGTATCAACACTGAATCCAACCCTTCCCTTGAGGTTTGTCTTTTTAAGTCCATCCCAAAGGATTCTCTAAACTATTCTAAATCTGAGATAAGGGGGTAAAGGCTCTGCCTCAGGAACATCTTGAAACATAGATTTCCCCCTCCTCTTTTGCTTGACACAAACAGGGCCGGAGCTTAGCATCATGGTACTTCATGGGTGTTTTGCCAGGGGTGTAGAGCAGACTGTAGTGTGTGAGTAGGCCTGTGTGTCTAAGGGTTGGCCCCCATCAGACCATACATAGCATGCAGTGTGAATGTTAGCTTTCTTTGTGACTCTCACATTAGATTTTTGAACACTTATTTCCCCCTTCCCTTGTAGCTAGTCTCTGTAACAGGGCATGGTTGTCCCTTTATGTTTATTTGTTCTGTTCTAGATCCCTTACTTCATTCATTCACAGAGAGGTGGCTCGTAGCCAAATGGCCAGCACAATTCTGGGAGATCTTGGCCCATGAATGGCACCCAACCTTGGGAACTGATGGGGATTTGTTTCTGCTCCCTTTCCTTCTGGCTGCCCCCAGCCAGCGGGGCCCATATCATGCCATATTCTGAGCTCTCTCTGGCCCTGATGTTCATCGAATCCACAGATTTGGCTCACAGGAGCTAAGTAGAAATTAATAGATATTAAAATACCCCATCTCCACAGCAGCTGGCGGACGTTCCAGGCAGTCAGTCACATTAGGGACTAAAATGTTTTATTTTGGTCATCAAAGGCTGAACTTTGTGGCACTTTCCATTCATCTTTGTCTTCCTACTATAAAAATCCTAGTCTTGTGGGACAGATTAATGCCAGGAGTTGAAAAAGGAGAGTGTCCTATAAAAGCAATGTGGGAGAGAAACGCATATTAATACACTTCAAAAAATATTTCCCCTCATTGTTGATATGCATGACAATGAGAGGGAATGTCCTGGCTCTCCTGTGTGATGTATGGGTGCTATTTAATTGACATTAGGACAAGATCACAGTTTCAGAGAGTTGGCAGTAGAGAGTTGGAGAAATTACCTATCTCTCCTCAGACACGGGGCTGCTTGACAGTGGTACTGGGGACCTGGAAGCCGTAACTCCTATCCCCATGATGTTAACTGGTTGGGTACAGGCCTGGGTTCCGGACTTGGGAAACTGGGTAGGTAGAAATTCTGTCTGCTGAAACCAGGGGAGGGGGAAGAAGAGGAAGGGAGACTAATGGGGAAAGAAGGAACAGAAAGGATTTACACAGGATCTGTTCTACTCCTAGTCATTCATGGAGGTACGGCTCGTAGCTGAACATACAGTATAGTCCAGAGAGCAGAGCTCTTGGTTTATGGATTCCAACCTTGGGAATTGATGGTGTCTACAAGGGAGACTGCTGGGAGGAAGTTACCATTCAGATCTATCCCTGAGGACAGTCAACATTTTAAGCTCTGATATATGAGAAGAAACCCACATGTAAATTTCCAACCTCGTGAGTGAATCTCAACTGAGCCCTCTGTGAGGCAAGCAGGGCTGGGGCCTAGCACCATGGTGCTGCATGGGTTGTTGGTCAGGGGTACAGAGTACACTGTAGTGCAGTGCAGTGTCGGGGTAGGCCTTGTGTTGGCTACCGTCGGACAGTATGATTGTCAGCTTTCTTCGTAACTCTCACATGAGTTCTCCAGCTTGGTGTTTGGTTTTTTATTTCTCCCTTACCTCATAGCTAATCCCTGCAACTCTAGGATGCAGAGGCGTGGCCTATGGAGTGGTGAGGCCCCGGGGCGAAGGGTCTGGGTCAGTTACCAAGTCAAGAGCAGAAGGACAGAAGGACTGGGGCTGGAATCAGACTGACTTCTTACCTCAGGCTCTCATTGTCCCTTTAGTACTTCTGCATATCTCTGTGATTCATGCCTGGATACCGTGTGTGTGTGTGTGTGTGTGTGTGTGTGTGTGTGTGTGTGTGTGTGTGTGTGTGTGTGTGTGTGTGTGTGATCTCCAGTGCCATGTGCATACTGGCTAATTAACTCTTTCCAGTGGGAAGTTTTCTCAACAGCAGCACAGCCAGTCTGCTGAGAGAGCAAGTGTATTGTAGCCCCCTTGCTACCGATGGTTGTGCAAACACGTCACAAGGCAGGTGACACTTTCCCCTTGATGCATATCCACATGCCGTCCCGTATGTGGACGGGGGAGTGCAGGGCCAGTACTGGGTTTCAGATGGATACAATCTTTGCTTTCCCTCTGCCTGCTCATTTCCCTGTCCACCCTGTGTCTGACTGGCAGGAATGAGGGACGGAGAGCCCTGGGTATCAGTCCATGTGGAGTTTTGAAATTATCAGGACAGACAGGCAACTGTATTCTATTAGTGAGTCGACTGGCCAGAGATTCTCCTGCTGGAAACACATCCATCTCTTGGCCTGTCACTTTGTTTAAAGTGTTACCTTTGCTGTCAGCTCTGAGTCAAAAGCTATTAAAATATGCATATTCTCCTAGATGGAAAATGTCCTTTACGTCTCTCTCCTGAACTGTGACTCAGGTCTCTTGTCTGCCTTTCCCTGGGTCACTGTCACAGTCCCCGAGCTGGCTTTCGACTCCTGAGTATGTCATCTGCCATCCGGGTTTTTTTTTTTTTTTTTTCATTAATTTATTTATATATATTATGTCTCCATCTCAGCCTCATCTCCCTCTCTCCTCCCAGTGCCACCCTTGCAAGCCCCCCCATTACACCCTCTCCTTCTCCTCCAGCCAGCCCTGGCACATCAAGTCTAAGTAGGACTGAGTGTACCCTCTCCCACTGAGGCCCCACCAGGCGGTCCAACTAGGGGAAGGGGATCCAAAAGCAGGCAATGGGAGTCAGAGACAGCTCCCACTCCAACTGTTAGGGGACCCACGTGAAGACCACATAAAGTTGTAAACCTGCTCCAAATGTGTAGGGGGTCTATGTGCTCTTTGGTTGGTGGGCCCCCATGGGACAAGGTTAGTTGACTCTGTAGGTCTTATGGTGTCCTTGACCTCTCCAGTTCCCTCAATCCTATTCCCCATTCTTCCACAAGATTCCCAGAGCTCTGCCTGATGTGTGACTGTGGTCTCTGCATCAGTTTCCCATCAGCTGCTGGATGAGGCCTCTTAGGAGACAGCTATGCTAGGCTCCTGTCTACAAGCATAGCAGAGGATCATTAATGTCTCAGGAGTTGGGTTTCTCCTAAGGGGTGGGTCTAAAGTTGGACTATTGTGCTGGCTGGTCATCTCTCAATCGCTACCCCATCTCTGTCTCTGTGCTTCTTGTAGGCAGGACAAAGTTTGGGTCAAATGTTTTGTGGGTGGGTTGGTGTCTCCCTCTGTCCATTGCAAGTCTTGCCTGGCTATAGGAGGTGGCCACTTCCGTCTCCATATCCCCAGCTGCTAGGAGTCTCAGCTAGGGTTTCCTACATAGACTCCAGGGAACCTCCCCTGTACTGGCTGGTTCTGTGTGTCAACTTGACACAAGCTGGAGTTATCACAGGGAAAGGAGCCTCCCTTGAGGAAAGGCCTCCATGAGATCCAACTGTAAGGCATTTTCTCAATTACTGATCAAGGGTGGGAGGGTCTAGCCCATGTGGGTGGTGTCATCCCTGGGCTGGTGGTCCTGGTTTCTATAAGAAAGCAAGCTGAGCAAGCCAGGGAAAGCAAGCCAGTAAGCAGCACTCCTTCATGACCTCTGCATCATCTCCTGCCTCCAAGTTCCTGCCCTGTGTGAGTTCCTATTCTGACTTCCTTTGGTGGTGAACAGCAATGTGAATGTGTAAACCGAATAAACCCTTTCCTCCCCAACTTGCTTCTTAATCATGATGATTTGTGCAGGAATAGAAACCCTGACTAAGACATCCCCTACCCTAGGCCCCAGGTTTCCAGTTTGTCCCAGAGATGCACCCCTATCAATTTGCATTCTCTCTCCCAGTCCTCTCCCACCCCCTCTCCGCATCTGATCCCCGTTCCCATTCCACTCCCTTACCCTCTCTTTTAACCACATCCAAAACGACCCTGAAATTCCATCCTATATCCTCTAGAATGGCTAATATCAAAAACGCAAGTGACAGCACATGCCCGCAAGGATGTAGGGCAAGGAGAGCCCTCCTCCACAGCTGGTGGGAGTGCAAACTTGTACAAACAATAGAAAATAAATTTGCTGGCTTCTCAGAAAATTGGGAATAGTTCTACCTCAAGACCCAGCTCTACCACTCCTGGGCACATACCCAAAAGATGCTCCACCATACCACAAGGACACTTGCTCAAGTATGTTCAAAACCCCTTTATTCGTAGTAGCCAGAAACTGGAGACAACCTAGATGTCCCTTAACTAAAGAATGACTAAAGGAAATGTGGTGCGTTTATACAATGGAACACTATTCAGCTATTAAAAAACAGAAATATCATGAAATTTACAGGCAGGTGGATGGGACTAGAAAAGATCATCCTGAGTGAGGGAACCCAGACTCAGAAAAATATGCCTGGTATGTACTCACTTCTAAGTGGATACTAGCCATAAAGTACAGGGTAGCCATGTTGTAATCCACAGACACAAAGAAACTAAGGAGGGTTCTAAGGAGGATGATTAAATCTCATTCAGGAGAAATAAAAAAAAATCGACGGTCAGTTTTAAGATAAATAATTTCAGTCTCTGTAAATGCTGACAGGAATGAGCCAGCAGGGAGAGGGATGTGGGTGGGTGGGAGGGTGAAGAACTTAGGCCAAAGAGCAAAAAGAGAGAGCTCAGGTCTTGAGCAGCATGATGGAGTGTGGTGCGAGCTGAAGAGCCCTCGGAGAGAAGAGGGGCAGCTTCTGTAGCTCTGGGAAGGAGGCTGTTGATCAGATTTCCGTGTGAAATGGTTTTTATAGGAGCTAGAGGTTAGCTACTCCTATGAGAAGCGCCTTAGTTTCGTAAACCCGTTATAGCTTAATGCTTATAATAAAATGAGTCTCGTTCTTTTTGTCAGTCAGAATGCCTCAAAGATGAGAGGTTTCTGCTCTATCAGAGCTTCTTAAAAATAGTTTGGGATGGGAGGGGGGTGTCTCAAGGTCCCCGCCCCTAGCTGAGGAGCTACTGCCAGTTGGTGGCTATAGAAGGACAGAGTCACTTTGCTTAAGAAGTCTGGCCACAGAGAGGTAAGCGACCCCATGCCTGTGCAGACATGGGCAGACTCCGCGGGTTAAAATACAAATGGACAAATAAATATAAGAGGAGGACAAAGGTTTATTCCCCCCTGGGTGTGATGTAAAATGAGAACTGCCTCTGATCTTGCAGCCGGTGTAGGAAGATTAGGTCAGCAGACCAGGAGTTGAGGAAAGGTTTCAGGATCCCCCCATCCCTTGATTGCTAAGCTCTGTTGGACTCTTAGTATATGTCAGACAATGAGATGCACATAAATAATGGGTGGACATTACATTCCTTGTGATGTCGATGTCTCCTATAAGTCCCTGGTTTGGACAGGAATAAATCACACACATTAAAAGAAAGGAAAGTCTGCAGCTGAATGGCGCGATTGGAGAAGCTGCCGCACAGGATACTAAGGTGGCCTCGTGCCCAGCGAAGGGGTTGTATCTTAAGGGGTATCTGAGGGATGGCGTGAAGGATCTTCTGAGAGCCTGTGGCAGATGAGCTTCGAGTGGGGTCATTGGGGTCATATCCCAGGGACCTGTCACGCCTGCTCTGGACTGGGATGGAATGGGAGTGGACTTTGCTTCTCCCCTTACTGACTTAAACTTGTCACAAGTTGGGTAGAGAGACCCTGCAGGGAGAAGATGGACAGAATCAGAGGGTTGGGCAGCTGCAAAGCTTCTTAGAGGGTTACTGGGGAGGTGATGAGGTGCTGGGGGTGAAAGGGCATTTCCTGGACTCCATATGGAATGCATGTGGACTCCTCATGGAATGTATTCTTCATTGACCAAAGTAGCCCATGTCCATCAACTGAAATGAGTTAACAAGATACAATTGTCAGGTAAGAGACCCCTTGTCCAGTGTTCCTGCTCAGCTTCAAGAGAAAGAGAACCCATGGACAGAGTCATACCCCAGGGGTGCTCACTGTTGTCTCAATAGGAACTGAGGTGATCCTTAAGCCCAGTGCACTTAATGTGTGTCCAAGATGGACAAGACTTCAAACCATTATGGGGAATTAGTTTGTAGAGCAGTTTTCAGTGAAACAATTAAAAGGCTGACCTCCAAGAGACTGGACCGTAGGACAAGAGAGTTGTGGTGAGTGGAGTAAATCCAAAACCTAGGATTGTGTTTTATGGACTGGTCTAGTGTTGCTGGTACTGTACTGAAACTGGGGAGGAATGGGTGTATTTGGCTTACACCCCCACATCATCGTGCCTCATCAAAGGAGATCAGGATAAAAACTCAATGAGGCAGAAACCTGGAGACAGGAGCTGATGCAGAGGCCAGGGAGGAATGCTGCTTACTGGTTTGCTCTCCATAGCTTGCTCAGCCTTCTTTCTTAGAGAACCCAAGACCAGCTCAATGGTGATCCTACCCACAGTGGGCTGGACCTTTCCCCAGAAATCACTAGATAAGAAAATGTCCTTATAGGTTTGCCTACAGCTCCATCTTATGAAATCACTTTCCTAGTTGAGGTTCTTTCCTCTCAGATGATGATAGCTTGTGTCAGGTAGATCTGGTAACTAGTCATTACAGTGGACCCCAAGGGAGACGGAAGCATTCACCCAACCAAAACCCACCTACAAATCCATCACTATTCATCTTTGCCCAAAGTGGAAATAACCCATGCCCATCAGCTGAAAATGAATTAACAAGATGCAAGCTACTGATGCCATGGAAGATTATATTGTTTTAGAGGTTTATGGAAGTGCTGACAGAACGTGGAGGAACCTTGAAAACACTGCACTGAGAGAAACCAGTTGGTCACAGAAGGCAACATACTATATGTCATTTACATAAAATGCCCTGAATACATAAATCTGTAGAGGCAGAAAGTTCATCAGGGTAGGTAGGGTATGAAGACGGGGGACAGTGGGGGGCAGTGGGAGGCAGCTGATAACACACAAGGGTTTCTTTGGAGTCGTGGAAATGTTAATAGCTATTCTCATGGTTCTTCCACTCTGTCAGCATATGAAGAGCCAGTGTATGAATGAGCAAATTCTATGACGTGTGTCATAGCTCCAAAACCATCCATGACCCTGTATTTGCATAGAGTATTTGCATCGGGAAATGGGGAGCAACCTTGGAAGGTTTCATTTGAGGCCTCAGGAGGTGAGGTTCAGATCGGTTGGACAGAGGCAGAAGCGGGGTGCGAATGATTTTAAATTGCGAAGAATTCCATCCAAGACTTGTTTGGATTTCTTCTAGGCAACCAGGACTAGAGGCAATCCTGACGTTCCCCAAGAATTGTGATATATTCCGGATTGATCCATACCAGGGCAGGGCGGGCAGACACACCCTTGAGAGAGCTGCCTACCAGGCCACACACACTGCTTAGCACGGAACGGTGACATTTGAAGGGGCCATTTGCCCATGTCAGCGATGAGGAAAGAACAGGCCCGTGAGGCCCGTGAGAATGGGTACCAGGCTTCCTTCTGTGTGTCCTCAGAGCATGTGGCTGTGACTGCCGGGCAGCCTGGTTGTCCTTACTCTGTGTCAGTAGAATTTTTTGCTGTTCAGAACTCCAGGATCTTGGCTGAATCCCATTAAAGGACCACTGAAGACACTTACACGTACAATTTCAGGTTTCACAAATGATTATCACTACAAATAGTTATTAAAGAAAAAACTAAAATGGCTTAAAAAAAATCAAAACAAACCTGGGATGTTTGAAGATTTCCTTAACCATACTCTATTACACACAGTCCCCCAAAGTGTGCAATGCCAGTACCTCAAATTTCCCTCCCAAAGGAGTAGTCAGTTATACCTGCATTAAAACAACCACTCCACTAATGGGGAGCTACTGCTTAATAGCCCAAAAGGAAGGAAGTTTACTATTTTAGAAGAGTTCTTTCTGTACCTCAGAGCACAGGGTAGATAAATATTTGCATTTTTTTCTTTGCCAAATCTCCTTCTAGGAAGAAACAAACATCCAAGTCTGGTTCTGTGTACAGCAAATTCCTGCCTCTAGGTCTCTCCTCCTTCTATGTAAACTTCTAACTTTCTGTCAACATCAATCTTCCTGCTGTCAACATTTGGACAGTTAATGGCTCTCGATTCAGGAAACCTTTATCCGCAGCTTTGGTCCTCTTGGGTGCCCCCTTTTTCTGAGCCTTCGGACCCTTGATGGTCTCTGTATTGGGAACACAAGGCCCTGCTTTGTTCAGGTGTGGTATTCCCAGGCTTCATTACAAAGCTAGGGTACAACTCAGCCCAAAGGTAAAAAGAATTCCCAAGTGGTTGGAGCAGCTGAGCCCTTGCCCACACCCACGCTCAAGAGTATGTTTGTCGGTGTTCAGATAAAACAAACATACTTCCCGCCTCACAGAGCCAAGGAAGACGAAACACAAGTCAACACGTGTATTCTTGGCAACATCTCCACCCAACATGGGAGAGGTGGAGGACCACCCCTTCTTCCACCCCCAGCTCTGGACTTCAGGGGTCCTGGTGCCCAATATGTCATCAACTACATACATCCCCTCGGGATTCCAGTGCCATTCATTTCCAGACCTACCTCCTAACTGGTGGTGTGAGGAAGGTCAATCCCCTTTCCTCTACGGCTGTTCCCTAGGCCTCTGTGCTCAGGTGGACTTAGATCAAGAACAAAGGCAACGCACACCTGTGGCTGCCCAAGATGCTCTGAGGAGACTGTGGCGGTCTGGGATTCTGCTGCTGCAAATGTCTGCAAACCCAAGCCTGTTCCATCCTCTGCCATGCTGCCCCCTAATTAAGGAATTTGGGAAGTCCTTAGGGCTTGGCTTTACAGTTGAAACCAAGGTGCAAATAAGTGACCTAATTTACCCAAATGTTCCTCTAAATTCTCTGAAAGAAGGCCCTTGTATCACCATTAATGTCATTGGCAGTGACCGGTTGGGTTTTTGTGGACCCCCTACCCTTGTGGTCTTGTCCATTTTCCCTGTAGTTCTAATGCATTCTCAGCAGAGGTTTACCAACCGCTGTCCTTTCTGCAGACTCCTCTCTCATCCGTGCCCTGAGGATGCTGGCCCTCTTCATACCTTCAGGCTGTGACACATGTGCTCTGCCCTTGCTGCTCTTTTCCACAGAACATCTGAAGAGATAAACTGGATGAACTGACTAACATCTAGTTGCTTGGTCCAGGAAAACCATCTATCGGTCCCAGGGCAACTGGTCCTTGAAGCTGTGAAAAGTGTCCCTGCCACATACCCTTCTGGGTTTGGTAGTGGATGGGGAAGTAGCAACAGGATCTTGCCCCCCCCCAAAAAAAATTCATTAAAGTTTTGTTCTGAAAAGAGAGTGAAGGAATTAAGGCTTTAAATGGGGTAGAATAGATGTGGTGAATTTGGAGGTTTTATTATCCCTACTCTATTTTCTTCCTAACTCCTGTCTGTCTGTCTCCCCCTCCCCCCTCTCTCTGCGTGTGTGTGTGTGTGTGTGTGTGTGTGTGTGTACGCACGCACACTTGCACATGCAGCCACTCATATGTACCATAAAAGAATTTGAGAGAGGCCAGGAAGGTAAGCCATCAACAGAAACACCGTTGGCTATTGGCGAGATCTTGATTACACCCCCACCCAGCAGAGTATTGACAGATTTTGTTTTACTTTGACTAATGTCTGGTTTTTGCCAGAGGCCGCTAGCATGAAGTTCAGCCCTTGACCTAAGTATGGTATTCTCTTGTCTTCGTCACCTTACAACCTCAGATAGCTCTGGGTGGAGGGGGTGCCGTGAAGAATGGAGAGAGGGAGGTGGCTCTCCTCGACAGCGTGTTCCAGATGGGACCCACCGGATACTATCCAGATCTTGTGTGGGCAAGAAAGGAGAACCTTACTTTTGGTTTTGTTAGATGGGTGTCTGAGAGTCAGGAAGTTTCCCATCTTCCTGAATGAATGATTGATTTCTGTTGCTGGGTCTCTTCAGCTCACTACAGTGAGCCTCTTGAGGACTTGAATGACTCTAGGGATTCTGTGGGTTGAATTATTTGTGACCTGGGATCCATAGTCTAAGGATGTTGTACCAAAGAGACCAGGGAATAAGTGAGCTCTGTTGATGAACAGCACTGATATACATGGCTTCTACGCCTGTTTTGAGCTCTGCCATTGCATGAATTATCAACTGAGCCTTCAGGCTGATTGCATCTGCTTGAATACCTCAGTGAGAAGCAGGCATTTCACAGAGATGCCACTCCAGGGGTTGGATGTACGATGTAGTGGAAGGATCTTGGCATGGTGGGAGGAAAGAATGCTAGACTTAAAGTGTCTGACTTGGGTTCTACAACTTTGTGTGGCTCGCTCTCGCGCTCTCTCTCTCTCTCTCTCTCTCTCTCTCTCTCTCTCTCTCTCTCTCTCTCTCTCTCTCTTTTTCACTTAGAAGTAGAAAAAGAGGCAGTTGTAAGAGAAGGCCCCCAGAGGCAGAGATGTCCACTTTTAGGAGAATTTTCGGCAAGGTGTTCCAAAGATGATTTTTACATTGGGCCTCAAAGAGAGAGCAGGGGACAGAGATAGTGAAGGGAGAATTTTCACAGGAAGATGTCAGAAGGAAGTTTGAACTGAATGACAAGCACCAGTAGTCCTGTTTGATTGGAACAGAAGCGTCTGTGTTACTCAGAACGGACCACGGGTCCCTCGTGAGTGATATGCACTGGTACTAGTTCTTAGGTGATGAATGAAGCTTGCCTGGTCAGGTCCATGCCTGATCTCTGGGTCTTTGTGTCTCCTCATTCTACCCTGGACTTCCCAAGCCTTACATCCCACGGGGCATTCCCTGGGTTCTCACACTCTGTGCACCTTGCTACAGACAGTCTTTTATGTTAGTCTGAACATGGGATCTGCAGGTCTCTGCTAAGGCTCCACAGCACAGACCACAGTGGAATCCTGACCTGGATTCACCCTCCGGGCAGACTGAGCTACCCAAACTGAGCTGTCCTTTGACGTGGTCAGATGAGATCTTTCCTCGTGCCATAGTCGCTCTCACTGGTTGCTCCTGGGCTAATGCTATAATGTGCTAATGGTAACCAAAGTGAGAGGGCACGAGCCATGTTGAAGCTGGGGCTGAAGCTGGAGAATATGAATTCCTGGACTAAAAGCTTGTTAGCTATTGTATAACCCGTGGTCAGTGAGGACGCGGTTCCTCTCTTGGTGTCTTGGCTACTTGATGTAAGAGAAGAGAGCAGTCCATTCCATTGTCTTTCAGCCCCTAGTTCTGTGTTCTCTGAGAATCCTGCGACATCTCAGTCGACCTCAAGCCTCGGCTGAAGGGAGGGAGATATAGTGCATTGGCAGTCTTTTAGCAGAGCATGGAAACCATGTGGACTCCTGACTTCTTCCTGCAGGCCTTGCAGAAGTTCCACCAGCCTCACTAGCTTACATTTTCTCCAGAAGAGTGGAGTTATTCACCTTCCATCACGTACCATGTCCAATATCCCTTGGTACCTTAGTTCCCAAACTCATAATCGAAACACACTCAGATCTGTTAAGTCGATGAGAAATTGAGGTTCAAAATACTTGTTCAGCATGAGACTTGCTGTTTCTCTTCTGAGTGTTTCCTCAGAAGCTAATTACTTTCTTGAGACCTTTTATTTTATCTGCCTCTAAAGCACTCAAGAGGTTTTGGGCTGGAAAGCTGTGTTGTGGGTGAGAGCCCCAAGGCAGGTATATGCATCTGTTCCTGGAGAGAGAAATGGAGTGCATTTTAAACATTCTATAGGCAACGCAAATGATGGAACATTTATCTTTGCATCTGAATGAAGCCTACAGCAGCTACATTAAGCCCTACAGTGTATCAGGCTTAATGCTCTTCATAATCATGCACTGCGCCGTTTAGGCATAGATAGCAAAGAGCTGACATGAATGGGTGTAATTAGTAGAGCTTTTCCATAGCCAAGCAATATTTGAGGGCTCTCTTTTTTTCCCCACCCCTAGTATCTATTCATCCATCGTGAGATATCTGAGTGCCGACGGTGCACTAGACATGGAGTAGGTGGTTCTCAAACGGGCCTTTGTGCTCCGTTCCATTTAACCATCATGTGTCCTGAACAGGCCTTTTAAGCTCCTGACACCACCATAAGCGCATAAACACAGGTTCTCTTCAGCAAGCCCTATGGCCTGTGGAGTAGACACCCACGGCATAGTTAGCTTCAGGCTGGGGTTGCAAGTTGTGCCACCACACCTGGTTACATTCGAACTCTGAGATCCAATGATTTAAATCCAGTTAATGAGGAAGCTGCTTGATTTTTTTTTTTTTTCTAGGTGAGCGGTGAGAGCTTAGAAAGAAAAGCAGTGGCACCTGTTGACGGTAGCTGGGAAGAGCAGTTACTGCGCTTTCCCATTAACAGCCGTTTAGTCTCTTCAAGCTGGGTTTTAAGCTGTGTGAGTTACATTGTATACAGGCTACCATGGACAATAAAGAAGTTAAACTGTGTCTGAATTGTTTCACTTGCCTTAGCTTATTCACACGGTGGCTAATTTAACAAAGCTCTAGTGGTAAAGTAGTTCCTAACCCCAAGGCACAACAGTGGAGTCTCTTGTGGAATTTAAAATCCATCCCCAGGTTCCAACCTACAGACTGTGATTCTGCTGGTCTGATGTAAGGACCATCATAAGGACCAATGTGTTGGCCTTGTACACCCAGGTTGGAGAATCTCAGAAGTGTGTCTAGCCTTTGGACTGTAAGGTATGCCATTATCAATTACGAAGCTCATACTTAATCAAGTTGTTGGGTTCCTCCTCCTCCTCCTCCTCCTCCTCCTCCTCCTCCTTGTCCTCCTCCTCCTCCTCCTCCTCCTCCTCCTCTTCCTCCTCCTCCCTTCTCCTCCTCCTCCTCCTCCTCCTCCTCCTCCTCCTCCTCCTCCTCCTGTTGCTGTGTTGTTGTTGGAGAAAAGAAATCTCAAAATAGTTTAAGTTTCCAATGGTGTGTCAGGCTGCATTCATAACTATCATGGACAGGCTACAACTTATTTGCCTGCTTGTAAGCAAATTCGTTTTCTTTGTAGTTGTCAGAGGCCATGCTCTGGCTTCTGCTCTCTGAATGTTCTGGATGTTGTGTTTCTCCATGACCATTGTCTGTGTTCCCCCACTGTTTGTCCCCACTCATCACCTCTGCCTAGGAATAGAATATGAAGAATCAGAGTACTAAAGATGTCTCAAACAGGGGTGCACTGACGAGGGCCTGGACACATTCAGATGAGTTTTTAGAAATATTTCCCCAGAAACAGTGAGGGGACTAAGGGCATGAGTAACATTGACAAGGATGACTCATGCCATGATGGGGCATAAGAGAGAGAAGATGGAGAGTAGAGCTAAGAGGATGTGTTCTAAATATACCAAGGCAATACAGCCATCCAGATTTCATGTAAGGAGAAAGAAAGAGAGATCCCAAGAATCCCCTGTTATTTCTGCCTTGGGAAGTCAAGGAGATGAACAGAAGGGTTAGGGTACTGGAGAATTCTTCTCTGGACATGGAACCTTTGGGTGTCTCCACATCCAATTGCCCAGAAGACAGGTATAAGACAGGTGTAACTCTCGGGACAGCTCTGGGCTGGAAAGTGGGTTAGTTTCATATCTATTGCTGTGATGAAATATCCTGCTACACTTAGGGGAAGAGGAATTATTTCTGCTTACAATTCCACATTGTAGCCCACCATGGTCAGGGAAGTTCAGGCAAGAACTTGAGGCTGCTAATCACAGCACATCCAAGAACAGAGAGAATAGATTCATTCATGTTCATTTACTTTCTTGTACCCAGCTTGATTTTTTTTTCCACTCTTATATAGTTCAGGACACCCTCTCTAGGGAGTGGTGCTACCCACAGTGGACTGGGTCTTCCTATGTCAGTTAACTTAAGACAATCCCTCACTGACATGTCCACAAGGCAATGCAATAGAGATAGCCCTTCACTGAGACTCTCGTGGTAGCTGGTATCTGACAATCATAGCTTGTAGGTGACAGACTCATGGAAAAAGGTAAGCTTCCCTAAGGGATCACCTGGAGAAGGGAAGAGTTATGTTGCAATTGACCTTCAGGGAAGCCCTAAATTTAGAAGACGGGGGATAAAGCAGTCTGTAGGAAATGAAAACTCCTGTATTTTATGCCAGGTCAAAGGAAGTCAGTGGTATCAAGGAAGAACTTATGTTTTAGGTGAATTTCTTAAGTTCCCCAGATCCAGATCCCAACTGAATAGCTAGTTAAGCAGAGGTTCTTTTGTTCTTTGCTCATATCTTTCCTTGTGAACCAGTTCCAGGACCAAATGAAATAGCCACACTTAATACATATATGTGTCACCATCACCACCAGCTAGTGACACAAACCACAACACACCTGTAAAGCCCAAAGTCGCAGAAAGCGTTTCCCCTGTTGCCCCAAAGGACTTTAGTTTCAAACAGAGAAGGCACCACAGAACTCAGTGACTACCTATGTCTGCAGCCGCAGGATAGAGGATCCCAGGAGGCCGTGGGGATTGTCATTCAGGCCATTGCTCTATGAGCAAAGATGCTATCAATTCCCACTCATGGGGGAGGGGATGCTGGCCCTCAGTCTGTCCTTGCTTATATGTTGGGAAGGTGGACTGAGTGGAGCATTCAGGGATTCTTTCTCTCAGATGTGGTGCAGACAGACCCACTGGGAACAGCACTACCCAACACAAGTTGTATTGCTTTCATGTATGTATCATACTACACGCATGTAGTCTATAAACAGCTCCCGGCTCCTAGGACCTCTGTGAAACAGATATGGGAAATGCACATATCCTTTACACAGAAGTCCATTTTCATCTTACCAAGTAGACACTTGAGACTCTGGCTGCTAAGCACAAATTATGCAGCTTTCTCTGTGTATTTATGACAGGTTTCTGAATGGCTTGAGTTGAGTTCTGGGCCTGAAGGGAGTGGAGGGAAGGGGAGGGCTTGGCAGGATGCCAGGACCCAGTGGTCGACGTATTTGGAAACAGCCTATTGTCACCCTCACCCCTGGAACCTGGGGTCTGCAGGAGCCCTCACACAATGCCCTTCCTTCAGATATCCTGCACCATGCTCTTACCTCTATCAGGCCTGGCTCTTTTGTTGTACCTCAAATGTTTTGCTTGCATTCATAGGCCCAGACTTTTCTCGTAGCAACAATGTCTTTTATGTAGCTCCTGGTCTTGGGACAGAGCTCCATTGTGTTAAAGTGACTGTAAAGGTGCGACTCTTAGGTCACACCTTAGTCAGCCTCCCTGAAGTTTTCCTGTATCCTTCACCTAACTTTACCTCAAACCTAACCTTCCTCTCCCTAGCTTGCCCTCTCTGCCCTGTTACCACTCCTCTCTGTTTTTATTGCTTTTTAATTTTAATATGGGTTTGATACTCCATCTCAGGTTGTTTCATTTTGTTTGAGTTTATTAAAGCAGACAGGATACAATGTTGCCGTTTTGAAACAGTCATCCTTTCCAAGTTTCTCTGTGGCTTTTCCCAGTCTCCTAGCCAGCACCCCTGTCCATGGTGCTGACCCAGATGGCTTCATTGAACAGTTTGTTCCTGTTCTCTAGCATGGTGGCTTCCCACTGCTGCCACAGTAGATGTTCTTTGTATCAGTGGTGATGTTGACAATGTAATTAGAGAGTAGACAGCAAGGAAGAGTAGATTGATTATCCTGGGGTAAATAGAATATTTCCTGACACTCCTGTTCCCGGATGATTTGTCACTATCAAGAAAAGAATAGAATGGCTGAACACCATGTCAGACCTGATGAGTCCTCTCTGTGCTTCCGCAAAATGAGATGTCCTCTCACTCCTGATTTACAAGTAGGCTGGGTACTAGGAGCCTAAGCATGTGACATTCTCACTTCATCTTCTCACAGAGATTCTAGTTCAGAGATTCAGATCTGTGCCTGTCTGAGACTCCACACAGTTAGCCCCATTCTTGCCATGAGTGACCCATGAGGGCAGGGTCACCAGACTGGTTTTACAGGAAGGAAGCTGCACAACATATATATGATATGCACTATATATATATACACACACATATGTGTGTGTGTGTGTGTGTGTGTGTGTGTGTGTGTATTGCCACTATATATATGAGCATAGCTATACTCATAGCACAGTCCAGGTGCTGGACTATCCATCCAAAACCTTTTATCTGATACTCTTAATCATGAGACTTGGGCTTTAGGGCATTAGATCAATGATTAACACCTTAGTAAAATTGTGGAGTAAGTGTTTTGATGACACAGTGTTTGGGCAGAGAAGTTGACAGTGAGCCAATCAGTGCTGAGGATGCCTGACTTGTATTTCACCTTGTATCAGGGCTAGATTTGCTAACACTGCTCCATTATTCTAGAAAGGAATGGTCATAAAGAAGGGTCAGCGTAGAGCAGGGAAGGTTGAACAGGGCAGAAACGTGCGTTCTTTCTTTCTAGCTCAGGCATCGTGAGCACATTTCTTGGACCTGCTCAGTTTCTGACTTCTCTTAAGATACAAAGACTGAGACCTGTTGATTTTATGACCACTGAGTGTGAAGTACATGACTAAGGGCTTTGCAAACACCCAGGCATGGTATAAATAGGCCAGTAATTAAATTAAAAAGCAGTTGTACATGAGACATTATGAGGCATGAGATGACTGAGTACCGGGCATTACTCTGAAATGAACAGTGGGTAATTGGTTTGGTCGGGATGACTCCCACGGGCCTTTGTTGAAGAAACTTCAGGTAGAGGGAGTACCCCAAATGCAGTCCTGGGTAGGGGTACACTGTGCAAAGACTAAGTGGTCAATGTGGCTGACTCAGGAAACCATCATATAATCTTGTAGTGGATATGCAGTGCACAGAGTTTCCTTTGTAACATGATCAAGTGACTTACAGAGCCTGTCAGAACCGGGGCTCAACATACTCAACACTCTCGGTAGAATCCACCAAACTCGTTAATGGCCTTACTCATTAATGGTGTTATATGTCGTAGCGGGGTCCAAATGCCTGGACTCGATCTGATAAGGAGCTGATAGCTATTTAACGTTTTGAAAAGGGAAAATGTGATTAGAGCATTGATTTAGAAGGTTAATCTGGCAAGGGTATAAGGATACATTAGAGACTTCAGTACAAATTCAAGGCACCAATCAGAACAGCTTAGGGCTCAAGGATCTCAGTCTTAAGAGATGCCAAAATGATTGGCTAGGTTACCAACCATGTGCAAAGCCAGACAGCCAATCAGTAGTAGGATAGAGTTCCAGCTCAATCGGCTTTAATGTCTGTATCCTGGACTCTATCTGGTTCTGAGTCAGGAGGACAGCTAACATGGGAAGAACAACATGGAAGGTGGTATTGCCCCATCACTCCATGGGTGGACACACGGTAGTGTACATACCTCACAGGCTTCTCCAAAGGAACTTAGTGGTCTAAGAAGTCGGTTTATCTGATTTGAGCCTACATGGAAGAACCTGTCCTTATTTATAGTCACTAATTAATTACTTCTAGCAGTAAAAAATTAATCAGTTACTTCCAGCAATAAAAAGACCCCTAACCAAAAATGTTATGTGTGTACATATATATACATATATGTATGTGTGTATTTGTGTGTTTATGTGTATGTATGCATGTCTGTGTTTGTGTGGATGCATGTGTATATGTGTATGTGCATGTGTGTATGTGTGTATGTGTGTGTGCATGTATGCATGTGTGTATATGCATGTGTATTGTGTATGTTTATGTGCATGTGTGTATGTGTGTATGTATATATATGTATGTGTGCATATGTGCATGTGTATATATGTATGTATGTGCATATGTGTGTATGTGCATTGTGTATATACATGTGTATATATGCGCGCGCGCATATGTGTGTGTGTGTGTGTGTGTGTGTGTGTGTATCTCTCACTAACTTTGAAGCTCACCCATTGGTTAGATTTGCTGGCCAGCCAGCCTCAGGGTGCTCTTGTCCTTGCTTCCTCAGTGCTGGGCTTACAGATGCACAAACTGCATCCCATCTTTTATGTGCCTACCAAGGATCTAAACTCGGGTCCTCCGCTTGTGCAGTGAGCATTCTATTGACTGAGCCTTGTTGCCGGAACAATGCAAAGAGTTTTAAAGTCAAGGATAGAGAGCTGTGATGCTGGTGAACTCCTGGCTCTGTCTTTGCCTCCTCACCCCGCTGGGTTTGATGATTTCACTCCTTTAATCTTTTTTCTTTTGACTTTTTTTTTTTGTGACACTTAACACATGAAGTAGCCCCTTTGTTTTTCCTTCTTGGCCACTTACCTTTGGCCTAGGCTGCCCATCTCCTAAAGCGCCCCACCTCTTGTGTGCACCTCACCTCTTGCGTGCACCATCGCCTTCTCTGAGCAGCACGTGCTCGGTTGTCCTCAGTGTTGTGCACCCTGACACTGGGAGTGGAAGGCGATGAGAATCCCTGCTTTCTGCCTCATTTGTCTTTGTCAAGGAAGATGTTTTACCCAGATCCCTTTGCTGTTCAATTTCCTGTGTGAGCTGTGCTATAGCAGGAAGCATGGGGCACAGACAAGCTATTGCATTCTGTGTGTTACTCCCCAGGATCCTTGTTAAATGGAACAGTGCATACCTCTTCATTCCAAGTGGCTCTCTGCTGAGGACCAAGGGTCAGTACATCCTGCATTCATCCTCTTATTATGGAATGAAAGCTGAACAAAGCTCCCAAGTCTTAGACTGCCCAGTCTGGTTCTTGTCACACACAGGTAGCTCTCAGGGTAACACCAGAGAGGAGAGGTGGCCCAAGTCATACAGAAATGACTGTTGCCAAGGTGAAGCCAGGCTATGCTCCCAGTCATCTTGCTTAGACCTAAGGACCTGATGACAATCGTATTGAGAGCAGAGGTAGCAGGTGACACCTGACATTGTCTCTAAGGTCCAGTAGATATAACGTAAAGCAAAAAGACAAACAGCAAATGGATGGAAATGGGGCTGGAGAGATGACTCGGCATCTAAGAGCACTGGCTGCTCTTGCAGAAGACCTAGATTTGGTTCCCAGCACCCATATGGTGACTCACGAACATCTGCCACTCCAGTTCTAGATCCTCTTCTGGCACAAGGCACACACATGTAAAAACATACATAAAACCAGAAAACATCCACAATAAGTAAGTTGAATACATACATACATACATACATACATAATACATACATACATACATACATGGGAAAGAGCCTGTTTGAAGGCTACCTTTTAGTGTTATGGGAGCAAGGAGAAAAGAAATGGGCTCCGATAAGAGCGAAATAGCTTAGAGCAGAGAAGGATCTCAGAAAGCTGTGGGAAGTGTCACCACCCAGGGACTAGGAAATCCCCGAAGGTTTTCACATAATGGGCTGGGTAGCCAGTTTTAGGATACATGTGTTCACCTGCATCTGCTTTCTATCCAGAGCCCCTTGGCTCCCTTTCTGAGTATTCGTTTCTGTGAGCTGAGACCTCAGCGTTCTATGTTCGTGGGGACTGAGTGGATCCGGTTTATCCCACTCCCTCCTCCAGATCCTTCACATGACTCTTCCAAGCGCTCACACCTCCCGCTGGCCTCTTCTGTCCAATCCCTCTGTCTCTCTCCAGCAGGACAGGTTCCTTTATGTCATCATCCCTTATCTGGTTTCTCCGCATTGGCCCTGACCTGAAGACAGCTGGTGTTCTGTATTTTTGGTTTATGTGTTGCACTCATTCTGATAGTAACTAGAGAGGCAATGTAGCCCATCATGGAAGCCTCTCAGTTACTCTGTTCCCACTCTGCCTAGGAAACCATGGGAGCTGGCACCAGGAATCCTGAGTTTTAAGCATGCTTCCATTTGGGATAGGAGGGGATTAGCTCTACTGAGCCCTAAGCTGATTGTAGCTCACTAATTGACGTCAAGTACATATGCGGTACCAGGCACTGTTATCAGGACTGACAACTGGAAGTAGAATGTCAGCCTTCCTTGTGGTTTTGTGAACGGAAGGGTCGAGTTCACCACCTTAAGCAATTTCTTACCCTCAACTGAGTCCCAAATGTTTGTCATTCCTCTCTGCTTTGAATAGCTCTGTTCTTGGGGTGGGGGCAAGAAGGGATGTACCTTTCATTTCTTATGTCTTCCTGTGTTGCCTTTTAAAAGAATAACTGTAGTCATTTTTCCTGTGTAAGGTATCCTCTTTTCTTAACTTGAGTTTAGTCTCTCATCCTGTTTGTTGAGATGAAGGTGGCCGCATACCCTTTGTGCAATACATCTGTATAAACAATGTATTCCACAGTGTAGTTATACAATGTATAAATCCATGCAATCAGCATGCTTGATACAAGAGAAGACCCTTGTATCAGAATTCAGTGGCACAGACTATGCCTGTTGGAGGAACAAAGACAAAAGGATGTATATGTTCTTAGGAGAATAGGCACTGTTTTCCTATTTGTAGGGTAAGCCACGGATACACCATTCTTCCACTCAGCGATGGAAGGCCCGTTTGAAAACCCTACTCCAATCTGCTTCCTTCCTTCCCATTTTCAGAGCTTATGTAGGCCTGTGAGCAAAGGCAGACTTTACAGTTATTCACATTTATCTCCAGGAGATGCCTTTTACCAGGTTGGCCCACATCAGAGTTTCTGGCAAGGAGCAGCACCTTGCCATGGCCAGTGACTGACCAGAACTCTTTCCCTTCCAGAGATGAAAAGAACCAATCCATCATAGTCAGCGGAGAGTCTGGAGCAGGGAAGACCGTGTCAGCCAAGTATGCCATGCGCTATTTTGCCACAGTTGGGGGCTCAGCCAGTGATACCAACATCGAAGAGAAGGTCCTGGCTTCCAGTCCCATCATGGAGGTAAAGCATTCCCGGGGAATCCCGGGGTTGAATGTGGTATGGGCAATGAAGAGAATCTTTGTAGCAGCTCACTTAGGCAGCACTGACACTCTGCCTAGATCAGGAGAGAGACGGTAGAGACGCCTCTGAAACTCCAGATCAAAGATAATCTCACCTGGTCGTGTCCTGCAGGGTCCTGTGTTAGGTGGAATGGCTTTATGCTCTCTGTCCTTGCTGTAGTAATGTGTAGATTCTGTGAGTGCTGTAGTAATGGCCCCTGCCTCCTGCCTTCTGTATCATTGCTTCCTCCCCTTCTTACTGCTAGCCTGGATCAGAACCAGTAGATACTTTACAGATCTCTCTGCTTGAGAAGGCGGCTCTCATGCAGACTGAGGCTAATTAGTTGAAACTGGTTCCTTTCGTCTTTGTGGAGAAGGTGATAAAGGAAAGGCAGCAAACTTGTGACAGCAACCCTTCTGCTGAAGATCTTTGGAAACAGCTACCTACGATGGAGTAGCCAAGGCATGCATGCCCTGTTTCTTTACCCTGTCTGTGTCCTGTCATCAGCTAGGACATTATGACAGGAACCTGGGTTGACTGTACTCAGAGAACTTGAGCTCAGGCCAAAGTTGTTTCTAAAAATTAGATCTTGCTGTAGCTTATAATGGTTTAGAGTCAGATCTGTCTATCTGTCTGTCTATCCGTCATCTATCTATCCCTATTCCTATCTCTCTCTCTCTCTCTACCTCTCACTGTCTCTATCGTTCCTCTTTGAAGGATTTATTCTGATAGAGCAGAACTAAATGTCTTCATAGTCTGGTTCACTTCAGTTCTCTCACTGTTTGGGTTTTCCTTCTTTTGCTGGCCAGGAGGCAGATAGAAGGATGCTGCTCCCCACCGCATGGTTAGCTATCTTTCTTTACACAGTTCCAGGACCGCTTGCCTAAAGAATGGTGCTGCCCATGGTGGGCTGGGAGGAGACCAGCTGCATCAATTAATAATCAAGACAGTCTGTAGCAGACATGCCCACAGACCAATCTGATCTAGGTAATTCCTGTGTTGAGAATTTCTATTCAAATGACTCCAGGCCATGTTAAGTTGGCAATCAAAGCTAACTACTGTACTCACTCTCGAAGCCAAGGCTCTTTTTCTTACCAAGGTTACATTCAGCTCACTCTTTCTCCAGACTTGGGCAGTCCCTTTGTTTTATTAAGAAAAAGTATAGAAGTGTTATGAAGAGGATGGGGCAAAAACGACGCCCAGCCCAACCAAAAGCCATGCACATTTTGTGCCTCAATCTTCTGGGTGTTAATCCTACTGTCACTAGTTTGACACCTGCAGAAGGGTAATATGGAGCACCAAGGGAGAGGAAGTGAAGGTGTTGACAAGCCACAGAGAAGATTTGCAGGGTCATCTGCTGAACTAACATCCTGAAATCTGGAGTCTAAGCATGAAAAGGCTCTGGGGAAAAAAGGGGGAGAGAAGGGTACAGAGAGGAGGAAGTAGAAAGCCGATGCTGACAGGAGCATGAACAGCCCCTGTGGAAATGTAGAAATGTAGAAAATATCCAACAGACCAGCCACAGGAGCCTGAAGGCACTTTAGATGCCAAGGGAAGGATGCATGTGTGTTTTGGTAACTCTGCAAGTGATTATATTGTTGAAAATAGTTTTAATCAAGTTTTATAGAAAAGCAGATTCCTTTTGCTTTCTGAGTATGTTGTTAGCACACAGAAAACTTCATTGTTGCGGGGTAAGAGCTGTATTGCTAACAGTGTCTCCCCAGTAGACTGATGTGCGGTGAAAACATCTTCCCTGATGGCGTTGAGAGCCGTCCTATTGGTTCCAGGGGTAGAGGTTCCCTGACACAGACCCATAGCCACTTGGCACAGATGCCCTGTGGTAAGGAAAACCCCACCCCGTTTGATATTCCTTCCTTTCCACCACTAATGTGGACTTAGTTCCCTTAAACCTGGAGCCCTCCTGGGCACAGCGTGTCCGCTTGTCAGGGGGTTTTGGTGATGTTATTGAAGAGCAGAGGTTCTTTTTCTAGTTTGTGAGCCTTCAGATAAGTGATTCTGCCATTTTAGTCTTGTTGAGAGTTGGGGCTTGTTTGTGAAAGTGTAAGGGACACGCTTCCTCGGAACCCTCACATTGAACCTTGCCTATTCAGAACATCAAATGACGACCTTGTTGGGTTTTACGGGGGCTGTCTGGTTTTAGTAATCTATCTATGAAGGGTGTTGGAAAGTTAGTTTTTCTTCCCCTTATGAAGAGAATCCTTGACAAAGCTGAATGGAGTTTGTCTGGGAAGGAAGCGGAAACGGCCCAGTCGAGCTAACATCTGTTTGTGCCGCATGTCCTCGCCCTGTCAACCCAGACAAGTCATCACAGCCGTGGACCTTTCCATTGTTGTGGACCAACACATCTCCTGGACCTCCCACGGTCTCCTTTCTGTCCCTCTGTCCCTCTGTCCCTCTGCTTTCACCAAAGGCAAGAGTAAATTCAGAGTCTAGGGTCACAGCAGTTTTGGGTTATTTAAGCAAAATTTCTGCCTTTAAAATTGCTTTCCCAGGAAAGCTTTCCTTCCTGCTGAGTGGCAGGAAAACTGCCTGTTCTTTAAGAATTCAAAAGCTGGCTTCGTTATTCGTATATAAATGAGAACGCGGTGCAGTTGAAGGTGCTTTTACCAAGAGAAAGCTACAAGGAGAACGTTCATTTACACAGGGCTTTAGAACCGGTTGGGTGCAGTGGTGCACGCCTCTATCCCAGCACTTGGGTGACAGAGGCAGGAGGGTGGCAGAGTTGAGGTTGGCCTCAAACTCTGTGAGTTTGGCCTCAAGGAGTTTGAGGCCAGCCAGGAGACCGTAGAGAAACCTTGTCTCAAAACTAGAAAAAGAGAAGGAATACAGAGAGAGACAGAGACAGAGAGACGGAGACAGAGAGACAGAGACAGGGACGGACAGAGACAGAGAGAAAAAGAAATTGATTACTGTCTGGGAGGCTCGTAAAACTTTGGGCGCTGGACTGCACATCTGGAGTTTCTGATTCAAAAGGTCTAGAAAAGAGATCAGTACTCTGGGTCTCTCATGATCGCTGTGACAGTGATGTTTCTGATCCAGACACACCATTGTAGAACCATCCACCTGTTATAAAGACGAGGGAGACAAGGTTCTGACAGTGTGAACAGTGACAGAATCGCTGTGGTTCTGTAGCTAGCTGGCCCCCCACATCCTGATGCAGCTGTCACTCCACAACCTCATGCAACGCCCCCAAGGTTTTCATGGGTATTGGAGCATGAACCTTGTCTCCACGACGTTAAGTTTGGGCGAACTTTCTACCCACAACATGCATTAGTAAGTGGCTTTCCACAATAAACTCTCTTGCCCAACACTTGGTATCCAGTTTAAGCTACTTAGTCTAAGACTTCTGAAGTTGCAGAAGAAACCCGTGGGCACTGGCTTTGGTACCCTATGTGTGAGCTAGGCCAGCGCTTTGTAGCTCACACTGTGTTTTCTCTAAACCAGATTGGCTCTCTCCATCGATCAACTTTCAGCACTCAGTTGGTCTTTTAGGCAGATTTCATTGACGTGGATCTTCTTCTAAAGATAAAGCAGTTACTCTTGGCAAAGCAGAGAATTTTCTCTTCGATGCTTGGCGACTGATCCAAGTAAACATTAGTCACACTTGGAGTTCAGCGCAGGCGAGACACCTTGTTACTAAATAAGGCAAAAGGCATTTTCCAAAAATTTTATTGTGTAAAATATGCATGAGAAAACATTCCACTTTAGGTATATGATTCAGAAATACCTCACATTGTTTGTGTATCTACTGTTACCATCTGTTTCCAGAACTTTCTCATTACCCCAGTAGAAACCTTGTTCCCCTTGAACAATTACTCATTCCCTTACCTAGACCCTTGGCAAACCGATGTCAACCTCTTGTTTTTGACTCTTATTCCTCTGGGGACTTCCCGTGAATGGCATCATATAATACTGGTTGGTGTGTATCTGGTTAACTTTATTTGGCATAGTGTTTTCAAGGTTCATCCATATCTTAGCTTTTATCAATTCTGGTTCCTTTTATGGCTGTGTATGTAAATTCACCATGATTAGGGTTAGGGTTTAGCCATGTCTCTCCGGACAGATTCGTGGTTGTTTCTGCCTTTCGCCTCTTGTGAATACTCTTCCAATGGCATTGATACGGAAGTTATCAGTTTTAGTCCCTGCCTGGGAATACTTATAAATTATGGTGGTTACTAATAATTTAAGTATGCACGGAATTTGTCACAGCCTGAATAGACTGCTGAGTTCTCTGGGAAGGATGCTTTGGCACACTAGAAACATAAGAGCAACATGTGTCCCCCCCCAGAAGACCAAGGTGTGTGCATAAGTGCTCGGGTCTGAATGAGGAGTGTAGATATGAACTACCCTCGTCATGACTGTGTACATAACTATTGTCGTTCCGGCCCCAGACATTAACTCTCTGCCTTGTGCAACTTGCTGAATAGGAAACCATGAGCTTACGCACTCAGGGCTCCTCCTTCAATTGTTCACCATTAGTATGGTATCTCTGGGGGAAGCTTGAATTTAGTTGTGGAGAGGAAGCAGCAGAATTAGGAACCCTTGCTGGGAATCGAGTGTTGCCAACAGAAAATGAGAAACTTTTGTTCTACCAAAGCTGGGCGTAACTCTTTCGATATTCCAGGTTTAGCCTTCCTATGTGTCAGGAAGTCAGCTTGTGGCTTCTCCAAGTGTCACCGTTAGAAGCAGCTGATTAGTGGCTATTCCGCCCAGGCCCTGGCTCACCCCCAAGGGCATGTCTCCTTGCTGCTGCTGCTGCAGACACTTCTGGGGAGACAGAGAACTGGACATACTGAGCATGCAGAACTACCAGGAGGCTGAACTGGGTGGCCGCTGTTGATTTATGCGGACTGGAGGCTGGGCTGGGATTGGCTGGGCCAGCTTGGTCTGATTCGTTGGCAGTGCTAGTACGCCCTGACCCCATTCTTCTTAACAGTGTGTGAGCATTGTAGGAGGGATTTAGTCCTAAGTCTACATTGATTAGGAGAACATTGCTAATCAGGAGACCAGGGTTGGGGCAGGGACAGAACCCAAGTCCAGACTGGGATCATGAAACCAGACAGACAACCCTGAGAGCCACAGATACTTCCCCTACTGAAAGGAGAGAGGTCAGAGGTACAGTGAACTAAAATGATTTTTAAAATGATGAAAAAGAATAATAAAAAACCAAAGGTGTGAATTTTATGATTTTTGTCTTCATGTTTTAAAATGGCTACAGCTGTTTAACCGGTTTGGGCAGGGATCTGGTTCCTCCATGCCCTACGTCTGTGTTCTCTTACACGGGCTCACATTTAGCCGCCCCAACGTTGTCTATTTTAGACTCTGCTGCCCTTCGTCCACGCTGTGTTCTCTCCGCTGGGAGGACTCTCCTCTCTGGGATTCACTGCAGTTTTCTCTTCCCCAGCCTTTGCCATTTGGCTGGCAGGCTGTCTGCTCCCTCTCCGTGCTTCCAGACAACCCCCGCCTGCTTCTCTGCTAGAATTACTCATTGTACTACTGCCTATTACCATACCATTTACATAGGAAAGTCTATTTGAATTTCACCTTTCTGTATGCATAAACAGCAATGAATATGCCGTGGTTGTCTGTCTGTCTGTCTGCTCGTCTGTGCCAAGGTACCATTCTGTAGCCCTGACTAGCCTGGAACTTGCTGTGGAGACCAGGCTGGCCTTGAACTTACAGAGGTCCAACTGCCTCTGTCTCCCAAGTGCTGAGATTAAAGATATTGAACCACCACCACATCTGCCCTGTGGTGCTGGGTTTAGTGTCTGTTTGACAAAGCGAGACATTTGAAGTTCATTCGTTGGCAGTGGTGACAGTAGATTGTGTTTTATAATCTTCCACAAACTTGTGTTTAGCGTATCCAGTTGTCCTGTTTTAAGAGTGGTGAATTGAGGAAGTGCTGTGTTGCCATTGTTTTTTGCAACATTGTAATAGGCCAGCCCCTGTCACACTCCCAGGAGGACCAGACCATCTCCCTGTTGCTCTGTGTTGCAGCCACCAGTCATGCTCGGGTCTGTTAATCCATTGGAATTCTAAGATGGCGACGGTCATACTCAGTCGCTACTCCTGTATTCGCTAGAGGGAAACTCACAAAGAGAGGCTTCACCTAAGTGCCTGGCTACTCTAACATGTTAGGGGAGGGATGTGGCTGCCTGGTTCTTTACTTTGAAGCACATAGGAAGCCGAGAACCCATTCGGTGGAGCTCCTTGGGAGCTAGGGACAGGGCTGATAGTTGGCTGTTTTTAGTGTGGTTTGTTCCTGAAGGATACCTTCCTCCCCTCTTTCTTTTTTTTTTTTTTTTTTTTTCTTTCTTTTTTGTTCTTTTTTCGGAGCTGGGGACTGAACCCAGGGCCTTGCATTTCCTAGGCAAGCGCTCTACCACTGAGCTAAATCCCCAACCCCCCTCCCCTCTTTCTTGAGAGGGTAAACATGGGATTGGTGCTTCTGCACTCTGTCCTCCACAGCCCTCCACCTGCCTACGGAGCTGAGAAAGGCTTCAATGGGAGGGTTCATAGTGCTTTCTGTTTTCATTTCTGATTTGGCTCACCCATTAGAACTGTGGAAGCTGCCCCCATGTCAGTCAGTCTTTTCTGGTGTGAGTGGCAGGATCCTGGGAGACAGCATGCAGGACCGTGATTCTAAGTAATCTGAATCTAGACTTGAGAACCCAGAGAATTTAAATCTTGACTGCTTCCTAGCCACATGATCTTGGGCAAATTACTTGCCCTTCACAAGCCTTTATCCCTGTAAGTAGATGGAATTGATGGCCGTCTCTCAGAGCCCTTGTCCACTTTAACTGACACAATAAACAGCCCAGGGCCTCGTGTTGGAGACCTGGGAAAGTCTAACTTTTGCCGACATTACAGAGTACCATCCACTTTCCCATCTTTAAAACAGAGCTGCCTTACTGAAGTGTGACGGTCTGCCACTGTCCCATGGAGCTTAAGGGTCATTTGAGCCTGTTGACTTAGAAGCCCACCAGTGTAACTGTATACCCATCCTTTGCTGGAGGAATGGCAGGGTGTGTGCAGGGCCCAGGAAGATGCATGGTAGGGGATTTCCTGTGGCATCAGAGAAGGGTTGTCTGCCTGCCCTCAGGTTTGGATTTGAACAAGAAGGGCTGGTAGGCCTGGGGAGCTGTAGGAAGAGAGTCCCAACAAAGGGAACAATGTGGGTGAGTCTTGTGTGACCGTGGAGAGCTAACAGGGCTGTTGGAGAACGTGTTCTGGTTTTTAGAGCTGGGGACCAAGTACTAGGCTGGTGGGCTGCTGCTATGGGGTATGCGGCCATCCTGAGGTTCTAAAACTTAAAGGGGAGTAGAAGCCACTGAAGCATTCACACCAAGAGTACAATCAGGTTCACATTTTTCATGAATTGTTCTGTTAATCAAGAGGAATGTTGACTGCAGGATGCAAGGTCAGGCGTAGGAAATGTATAGAGGCAGAGGCAAGTTGACATTATCTAGGTCAGAGACGGTGGTGATGTGGGCCAGGTCCATGCAGTAGGACAGAGAGAAATCAAAGGTGCTTAGTCATGGGACATCACTTTGAAAACACTGGGGGTGTACATGGGTAGACCAGCGCTGGCAGAACCACTTCCCCAGCAGAGACAAAGGAATGTGGCTTCACTTTGCTCACTGCCAGGGCAGGGCAGGAGTTGTCCTCATGAAGTGTGAGTGTTAGAAGTCACTCTCGGGTCTGGAAAGCAGTAGAGAGGAGCCTCCAGCTCAGAGGCCAGCTGGAATTGGAAACTAGCAGATAGAACTCGGACCGTTGGTTGGACTTGGCTGGCCTGGACTAGGGGGTGGGTTTGGATCTTTCTTTCAACCTCTTGGCACGTCATATTTTCTAGGCCACAAAAAAGTTGTAGTGGGATTTTCCAAGTGTTTTCACTACCTAAAAAAAAAAAAAAAAAAGATTAAAATAAGGAAAATTCATTATTGGTGCGTTAGTTGTGTGACTCACAGAAACCATTACATGACACCAGTTATTTAATGACTGGCTTTAAAGAATATTATTGGCCGGTCATGATGGCACACAACTTTAATGCCAGAACTCAGGAGGGTTCCTGTGTGTCAGAGGCCAGACTGGCCTACAATAGCAAGTTCCAGGCCAGCTGGGGCTATGTAGAGACCTCATCTCAATAATAAATATATTTGTACTGTTGAACCTGTGGCCTTGCTGTGTTAGGAAATGACCCCTAGTATGGGTGACTTCCTGAGCCTAGTGGGTGGTCATGTCATTTGGTGGCCTTTCCAGAAAGTGCCATCCACCTGTGGGGTGGGGGTGGGGGAGCAGGGGGACATTTGGCCACTGGATTGCATGAGGGACGGACATAGGTTAGTCACAGCCGGTGACATTCTCCCTCAGAACTGTGGGCACGAGCGGGCGCTGGTTTGGTGGCTCCAGAACATCAGAGCCACCTGATGATTCTGGGCCTTTGCTTCGTGGGCCCAGGGTGACTGGGTTAGTTGTCACGTGTTTTCTAGACAGGAAAGAGGAAGAGGAGGAGAGGAATGGCAGGTTAGACTATCCCCTACCTGGCTGTCTGCATTAAGTATTCTTCTGCTCAACAACTGGCTGTTAAATGTGGCCAATAATCGTAAAGGGGTCTGAAAATCAGAAGGTTTTTTTTTTTTTTTTGGTTTTGTTTTAAGTAAACAAACAGAGCTTCTCACCCAGCCTTTTGTCTTCACAATACCAGAGGTGTGTACGGAAGGAGAGAAGGGATTCCATGCTGCCACAGGCCTACAGTCAAGAAGCCCATGGGCCACTGGGGCGGATGGGAGCTGCCTCCCAGCGCTCGCCCTCACTCTTTGTACATTCCTATTGTCTGTTAATCCAGGCCATCGGGAATGCCAAGACTACTCGCAACGACAATAGCAGCCGATTTGGGAAGTACATTGAGATCGGCTTTGATAAAAAGTACCACATCATCGGGGCCAACATGAGGACCTATTTGCTGGAGAAGTCCAGGGTGGTCTTTCAGGTGAGTGGCAGGACTTGGTCGTTTGTATTTCAGCTCCGTTGTTGCTCGCCCGCTCCCTGTGCTCACAGAGAAGCCTGTTTTTTAGCCTGGGATCAACGTTCTTGTTCTCTTTTCTTCTCTTCCGGAGTAAATACTCATGTGGACTAAGCCTCGGGTCTCCATAAATCTTTTACACAGCATTGCTTTGCCTGTCACTAGATCCAGGGCTAAAGAAAGGGCAGTTGGCTTTAGTCTTACTATTTGAGAATGTTATAGGCAGCCTGGGTTTCAGCTTTCGGGGGGAACCTGCTTGTTTGGTGGGTCAAAAGTATGTGTATGACAAGATAGATAGGTATATATGCTGAAATAAAACACATGCATACACATGTGTGCACATATTCACACACACACACACACACACACACACACACACACACACACACACACACACACACACACACACACACACACACACACGACTCATTTCTTCCCCATCATGGTCATTGGTTGTTATCCACCGACCCTCCTCTTCCTCCTGCTCAGCCATCCCTGGCCTCTGCCTCACCCCTTCCTTCCTGCTCCTGCCAATGGTCAGTGCTACTCGCAACCTCATCCATCATTCTCCTGCAGCAGCCTTGCCCTCTCCTCACTGGACTGAGGTCGCCTAATTCAGCAGTGACAGTGGTGGCCTGAGTCAAGTCTGCGGCCTCTTTTCCCTCGTGCACAATGGCTTCCCCACCCCCAGGGCCCAGCTGTCCTTAGGAACTCCCCAGACTCCCCTGAGTGGTTCCTTAGTCATGACTTCCTGCTAATGGGTAACAAATATTCCATAACCTTTCAGACCAGCTCCCCTTCCCTCACAGGTCGGTTGGGTGACCCTTCCTTCACTAGGCAGAGGGGCAGGAAGCTCTGTCAGGTGGACCTGGACCGACAAGCTGCCTGCATCCACCATGGCTTGAACTTTTCCCTTCCATGGCTGTTTCTACCCAGACCCCCTAACTATTTGAACACCGTCTCCCCAACCCCCTTCCTGCTGATTTAAGATCATTCTAGTTATGAGCGCCCACTGAAAGTCCCCAGAGACCTTTGTGGCTGCCTGGCCCAACACAGTGGGCAAACCTAGCTTTACTTACTTGCAAGTCCCAGAGGAGAAAGAGAGCTTCCAACAGGGAAATAAAGGTCTGAAGAGCATCTGTCAAGCAGCAAGGATTATAGTGTTTGCTCACGGACCCACCATTTGTGGCATGTTATCGGTGTTGGCAGAAAGGGAAGGAAATGTCTGCCTCCATGAAAGCCAAGATGTTAAAGTCCTCCCAGGAGAAGAAAAGACCCTGTCCTGGCAAATGGGAAATAAGTCAGCTGAAATTGCAAGTGGCCAGGGCACGGGTGGCACACCTGGGATCCTAATGACCAAGGAGGATGATCCTGGGAACCACTGCCTAAAACCAATCTCCTTCTCCTCCCCAGGCGGATGATGAGAGGAACTACCACATCTTTTACCAGCTCTGTGCTGCGGCCAGCCTTCCTGAGTTTAAGGAGCTCGCACTAAGTAAGTCACCCAGATACGCAGGGTCCTCTGCAAGGGCAGCTGCTGGGGCACACAACTAACACCTCCACCCAGAGCCCTTGGTTGTGGGTTCTTGTCTCAGCTATGCCCTTACTGTGGTCCTGTACCCTGGTCCCATCAGAACCTAACTGCAGGTTAGTAATGCAAGGTTAACTATAATTTCCAGGATACCTGCAAGGAACAAGCTATAGGGATGGAAGTGTATTTGCAGAGCAGTACAGGTATGGGGCTAACGGTTTGGTCATTCAAGTGCTTGCCGCACAAGCAAAAGGGCCTACATTTGAATACCCAGGAAGCCGTGGGAACACATCAGTAATTCCCATCCTGGGTAATGGAGAAGTGAAACCCTGAAGTTCCATGGTAACCCAGTCTGCCTAGCTCGAATAGTCGGCCTCAGTAAGAGGCTCTGTGTCAAACAGTAGGGGAGAAAAGAAATGAAGGAAGTCACCTCATGTGACTTTGGCCTTTGTGGATGCACACACACTTGCACAAGTGTATGTGTGTGTGTACATATATGTATACACTAGATATATACTGTATGTGCATGCATACAACATAATACACGGATTTTTCTTTAAGGGAAAAAAATGTGTTTTCTCTTCTGCGTCATGAGAAATTGGTCCCTTTCAGAGGACTTAGAGATCTATACAACGCTTGTCACTTTCCCATGACCAGAGCGTGTTAAGCCATGTCTTAGGGTTGAGATAGAAAGGATGCGAGCAGTGCTGGCCATGGCGAGAAAAGCTGCAGATCACACAGATGAGGCTCAAGTCACCACAGAGTTACAGTTGAGAGAAGTAAGATTCAGTAACCCTGGAGGGAAGTGGGACAGCCAAAAGTGCCTCAGCACCTCCATAGCCAATGCCTTGACTCACTTGTCCCTTATGAAATGAGTGAGCCCATCTTTTGTTTTCCCCATGAATGAATGCCTTAGCAAAGCCGTGCTGCTTTAGGGCATTGATATGGAGACAGAGCAGGGCAGGCTTTTATTCCAGGTATCTCTCCTTGGGCTGGAGCCTCTGCCTCATCTGTCTGGGGCTGGATAGAGTCTTGGTTTTGAGACCTCTGAAGCCGAGTGATAGCTGGCCAACCTGGAGCTGAGCAGGAACCTATTCTTGCCCTATTATCTGTACTTGGGTCTGTGTAGGAAGAGCTCTGGCTAAAAGATGCTGTGAAGATCTGGTTTATTGGCAAAGGTTTGTTGGTCTTTGTAGCTCTACTCTGAACAGATTGCTGGGGTTGTGTCCCCAAATCTTAGCCATCTTAAGGATCCAACACCAGACCCAGCTCATCTCCAGTTGTTAAAATCCATCAAGCGATGTCTTAGTCACTGCTCTATTACTGTGAAGAGATACCAGGACTGCAACAAATCTTCTAAAGGAAAACATTTAATCGAGGGCTTGCTTACAGGTTCAGAGGCTTAGTCCATTATTATCATGGTGGGAAACATGGTGCTGGAACAGCAACTGAGAACTACACCCTGATCTGTAAGCTGAGAAAGAGACACTGGGCTTGGCTTGGGGTTTTGAAACCTGGAAACTCAACCCTAGTGGAAAAGTGGGAAATCATGGGAAGGTGGTGAGCATTATTTCCTCCAACAAACCCACGCTTCCCAATCCTTCTAATCCTTTCAAATACTGCCACTCCCTGTGACTAAATATATATTTAGTTACCTTTGGGCGCAACTCTTATTCAAAGCATATGTTGTTCCAAGGTTTGCTTCCTTCCTGATAACTTCCTACAGTATTAGTTTATATATCCCATAACTCAGGCCATGTTGGTGTGATATTGTATGACCCAGCTGTGGGTTCTGCCATAGCTTATCCTGTCGGTTACGGTATTCCATGGGAAGTAGTATGTTGTGGAAAGTACAGTCTCAGGCAAAGTCTAAGAAAAGTCATAGTTTATTTGGAACCCAGAAAGGACATACTGGATGGCACCCACTGTGCTGGTCTGTCCTGTTGTTCAGTTGCTGGCAAGTCTGATCCTTCCAAGGACAAGGAGCGCACGCTTACCAGCCAGTCCGGGCAGGTTCTCAGTGGTCCCTGTTTGAGCACTGGCCTGACCTGGGACCTTATGGGTTGAATGCCAGCTCTTAGTCACAAGTGACCAGATAAGTGGCCATGATACGAACAACTGTCATTTTCCTCTTGTCTTCCTAAAGGTGGGGGTTAAGGTTTTCATGGTCAACCTGCAGAAGTTGTTCTTCTAAAGGTGGTTTTATGGAGAACCAAATACTGACAAGATCAATCTGGCTGGCCACTCTGTCCCGAATGGATCTTTGCTAGGGAAGCTGTCTAACTTTTTCACGTACATGAGTCACATTGAGGTTTAGAATGTCTTTTCCTTATTTCCTGTTTGCGCAAGGTGCAGGCGCTCTGAGCTTCTGACAGAATCCTTGAAAATTACCCAATTCAGTCAATTTCTTACATCTCAGAGAGCATCCTGGAGTGACATGAAGAGCCTTTGATAAGGTCTTATGAGGTTCCCTGTGGCCTGGGGTGGATTGGCTGTGAGCCCTGAAGCTTGGTTCTTGGTTTCCTTGATATCCCCGAATAACATCTGGGAAAGTCAAATAAATGACTAGCCTGAAGCTCCAATGATTCCATAGACACTGTAATCCTTCTCTTGTTCACAACCTAAAAGGCATTGTACAAAAATCTCTTCAAGTCTGCTGCCCTGGCATAACTTGCACATTTGTTGGAAGGCGGAGGACATGGGTGTGTGTCTTGTAGCCCATGTTCTTCCTCCATCCCCTTGTTCATGTTGAAAGTGATCATGGGAAATTCACAAACAAATCCTGTGAAAACTTCGTTCTGGAATATGTGCTGATCAAGTTTCTATCCCTTTCCATCCACTCTCATGAGTGTGTTAAAAGATTTATTTACTTTATGTATATGAGTACACTGTAGCTGTCTTCAGACACACCAGAGGAGGGCATCAGATCCAGATGTTTTGTGAGCCACCACGTGGTTGCTGGACCTCTGGAAGAGGAGTCAGTGCTCTTAACCTCTGAGCCGTCTCTCCAGCCCCATTGATACAGTTTTATAGGAGTCGCTGTGGCCTTGCACAAGTCAGAGTACAGCTTCCCCGGGTGTCCAAGCTCTGTGGCGTTGACCTTGCTGTTTTGGGGCTCCAATCATAGAGTAATGGTCTCTGTGATCTGTTGACTGCTGGTGAACGAGTTAATAGCGTTGTGGTGCATAGTTATTCTTGGAAATTCTTAGAGGAAGGGGGCAAGGAGGAGAGAGGGGGATCACAGCTGCATGAGAGAGAGTATTGTGGTAGGAAGGAGAGTGCTGGGTTCATGGACCCGACTGGAGAGGAGGACTGAGCTGCAGGCCAGCCAGGCAGATAGGGGAGGAGTAACTGTATGCAGCTTGCCTGTCTCTTACTAACAGGGCATGTCCTGTGATAACGTGTTACTGGGGCCAGTAGACACAGAGGGGAAAGAGATGACCTTGTTGATGTCGGTCAGATGCTTTGGCAAGTGGCATCTGCAGTGCGGAGCCTTGGCCTAAGAGTGGAGCAGGAAAGGTGGGGGTGTTCTGTCAGACTCAGAACAGCAGGCAGTAGGGCCCTAGCTGTTGACAGTGAAGGATCTTTAGAAGATGCCACGCATGCCTTCCCTCCGATGTGGAAGCCAGATGTCCCCCTTTAGTCTCCAGTGACTCTGCTGTCTTGGCTGACATTCAGTAATGAGGTTTTTAAAAAAAAAAAAAAATCGAAGTCACGGGATACTAAGGATCAATCATCTCTTCAGTGGAATGTTCAAGTAGTGAGCTCCCCATCCTGGTCATCCGTGGTAAGCCTGTGCAACCCCTTAGCATGCTGAGTCCTCAGTTTACATGCTGAAAAATGGGAGCAAGTGCAGTAAGCCTTCTTAGGCAACACTGGGAAAGGCGCGAGGTAAGCTGTTTTGAAAAGTCAGTGTGAGAGCAGGGATTGCTTTATTAACCTTTGGCACCGATTCTTGCTCAGCACACACAGCTCATAGAGTAATTAGCTACCAAAGCACTAAATATGTTTTGAGCATAAGTCATAAAATTTACTTCTGTCGAACCTTTGAATGGGTAAATTCCTTTCTCTTCCAGTTCAAGAATCTCGGCCTCCATTGATCTAAGTGTGTAAAGTTAATCCTCTGGGAAACCAGTCTTTGCACACAGTGGATGGTCTCTGCATTCCCCTTGATCCCTGTTCAAGTATTGGTCTAGCCTGTTATCTTTGTGTCTGTATTGTCAACGTGAACTTCATTGTTGACCTCTGATACGTTGTAGCTGGGCCTGGCTGTGTTTAGGTCAGACCCACAGCAATTTGCAGAACTGTTGGCTGAATTCACTGTGACCTGGAACGTTGATGTTTCATTGGTGCACCAGGTTGTGGATAGAGACAGGAGAGAGGTTCATAGGACTGTTGACAACATGACCAAGGGAAGGACTGAGGCATGACTGTGAGGTGATTGGCATGTGTAGAAGACAAGACAGAAAAGGAACAAGCCACAGATCTAGAGGAGTGGGAGTGGTCCTGTCACCAAAGGCTTAAGGACAGGAATCCTTCCCTTGAGGGCAGTGAGACTGAAGGGCTTTGAGCAGGAAAGGGATGTGGCTGAAGTTATCAGCATTGCAGACTAGGTTTGGGAGAATGTAAGCCAAAATACAAAGACAATTAGAATCTTTTGCACCATTCACTTAGACAACAGTGGCTAACGGTCAGACCCACAGCAGTGGCCGTCAGCAGGGAGAAAGGAAATGGACCATAGATGCTCTTGGAAGATACCTCAAAGGGCATGATGTTGAAAGGCTCGTGGAGTGTGGTTACCTGATATGTATTCCATCTGCATGCCCAGGTCTCAGGAAAAGAATTCAGCGGAGAGGTTTCAGGGAACGAGGAGAGGCAGCGCATGGCCAGTCTTGGCATCCATCCAAACTGAGCTCCATACACTCAGAGTGTGCAGTGCCACTAGCTGGCTGTCCTCACACTTTGTATGTCCCAAAGATACTTTTTTTTAAACATTGTGTATGTGTGTGGATATGTGTACATGAGCGCCAGAGGCTTCTGGTTCTCCCAAGTTGGCGTTACAGGAGGTTTTGAGCCTCCTAGCATAAACAGATACTTTGTATCAAACTTGAATCCCCTGCAAGAGCACTGCACGCTCTCAACTGCTGAGCCGTCCCTTCAGCACCCCCACCCCCACCCATGCATTTTATTACTGTCAATCATTGCACGGTGCCTGCTGGATATTTGCCCTCTGCTAAGCTGGTCTCTGAGTTGTAAAACACTCGGCTGACTCTCCCTTCTCACTAGCTGTCAAGGCTGTCAGAGAGCATGGCTGAGGGAGAGGGAACCCGAGAGGTGAGAGGACAAGTAAGGATATCAGCCCTTCCTTGTCCTTACATCCGAACAGCTCCTGTGAGTGAAGACTTCGTAAAATATAGAAAATCAAGTCACCGACACCCTCCGCTGCCCCTCATTAGTGGCTGCTGACTGAGGATCTCCTAAGACCGCTGTATGAGATTCTAGGGTGTGATTCGAAGTATACATTTCCCTTGATGTTAGCCTGCCACCGTGCTCCTCCCCATGCCTACCCGCTACACCAGGCTCCCTCACAGCCACAGGCTTTGAGTATAATAAAAGTTTCTTTTCGTTCCATTTCCTCTCTCATTTCCCACTGTGGACAAAAAGTACTCTGAAGGACTAAGTATCAGGCCAACAACAGAATTGTTGAGCTAGCATGGGCTGGAGTAGACATCCTCCCAGGTGGAGATCACCACAGAGGTGATGAGGAATGAAGCTCTTTCTAATGTCACACCTTTCTTCCTGCCTCCCACAGCATGTGCAGAGGACTTTTTCTACACGGCCCATGGAGGAAACACGACCATCGAGGGTGTAGATGATGCAGAGGACTTTGAGAAGACAAGACAAGCCCTCACACTCCTTGGTAAGGAACTTCTGAATGAGAGTAGCCTGTACACAGGCCCCCATGGAGTGGAGGCGGGGCAGAGCGAGGTGAGGTCTCACTGGCTTACCTGTTACGTCCTCTGATCCTTGATGAATGTCTCCTTCCACCCTCATCTCTCTCAGTCCACAGGCTTAAACGTTCATAATTTGGAGCTTTCTTAGAAATAAACTTTTGAGCCAGATATTGCCAAGTATCTCATCACTTGCTTAGCTGTTGGAACACACGGAGAAAAGCCCATGAATCCCTGTCTTTGTGTGCTGTGGTCTGAGTTCAGAGGCAGTGTGCACCCCCGTGAAGACCCTGTCACTGAGCCAGACCACCTATATACTAGCCACAGGATCTGAGCTGAAACATTCCCCATGGTCCAGAGCCCTGCGGCACATGTAATGCTGGTGTGGTAGCCATTGGTGTCGCAATCCTCAGAGCAGGGACTTCTCTCTGACCTTCAATAGCAGAGGGGCTCAGTAGAGCTATCCCCCGCCTGTTTTAGAGGAGAAGCACCCCCACGTTTGTGAGATGAAAGGTGACTCTTTCTTGATTGAGAAGATGGAACGGTCAATCCTGTGTACCTGTAGCCAGGGAAAGGGAAGCATAATGCAGTCTGAAACTCGGAGAGTGACTCGGATGGAAACTACATCTTCCCCACCCTTTCTGGGACACAGATGAAGCATCTGGCGTCTCTGTCAGGTTGCTCAGAACAGCATCTGCTCAGTTCTGTGATGTAAGCCAAGTTCTGTCAGTGTCCAAATTAAACCTGAACAAACTGGACACACCCTAGTCCCTATGGGGAGGAGATAAAGGGCTATGGTTGTTTCTCTGCATCGCTGAGGCATGAGTAGAATTCATCTTTTGCACTTATGAATTACTAGAAGCTGAAAAGACTCTGGTTATTCCAGTATGAAGAGAGTCCTTTATAACCAGAGCAGCAGTGAGTGATTATTGTGGAAAAGGCTGAAGTGAACTGAGGGCTAAGGTCACAGAGACAACGGAAGCACCGCTACAGCTAGCGCAAGGGGCCAAACATCCTAGGGAATGTTGGGTAGAGGGACTGGAGTTGTAGGTGAACTTGAGATCTGTCCCACTTGAGGAGGGGGAAGTGTGCCCAAGGGTAAACCAGCTTGCACTGAGTGTGGTGGGTCCATAGGCCTAATGCGTGCTTAGCAAGGAAGTTGTTGGGCTCCCAGATGAGTGGTGATTCCTAGGAGGGACCAGAACCAAGGTGAGGACCACCTTTCTGCTACCTTTGCATCACTGAGGGGACCACTGTTCAGTGACGCCCTGCCAGTCAGCACAGAGCAGTTCACTGAGGGAGGGGAGGAAGGACATAGACTATTTTGATGTCTGCCTGTCTCGCTTCCCCCAACACAACACACCCTATTGCTCTCCACAGTCAGAGACTTAGAAGGATGGCTGATGGTGAGCAGGGCGTGTTCTGCCCAGCCTGCCAACAGGAGACGCACTCACCATGGGGCTGGTGCCTGTAAGAGGGGGCAGATAACCTCCCAGGCTCTGAGAATAAATACTGTGGTTCTCAAAGCAGATCACATTTATGGAATTCTTTTAGTAAGACTTTCTTCACTACTCTTTAAATAAATGTCCTCTTTCTTAATTACCAAGGTTGTAAATACATCATCTTAGAATACAAGACAGCCAAGAGTCTATTTAGGCCTTGCGAAGTCCATGGTTTCGGTTGCTTCCACACGTGTCTGCTGCCAGTAGCTTCAGATAAAACAAGTGGGCATGAGTACAGTAATGGTTTACACAGACATCCTGTGCACTGTGGGCATGGGCTGCTGGCCCTTCTTTTATTCCTTAGGTTTAACTGGTGATTTAAAAATGTGTTTAACTTCTTGAGAATTTCTTAATCACTTCTGTATTTACATTATGTCTACTCCTCCTGTTCCCCGAGAGCCCATCCCGCCCTCCCACAACACTCATTGTCAAGTTTATGGTCTCCCTGTTAACTACTTTTGTTACATATGTGTGAATTCAGACCACCCAATGTTGCTTGTATGCACATTGTTGAGACTGACCGCTTGGATTAGGTCACCCATCGGGGAGCTAGCTTCTCTCTGAAGAAACTGATTTCCCCTTCCTTAGCAGCTATAGGTTACCCGTAGCCAGTCATCTAGGCACAGGACCTCGTGACATGTCCCTGTTCACATTGGCATACCAGCTACCGTGGTCACTGTGTAGGTCTCCTTCAGGCTACCACATGCGTGACATTCACGGGGCAGCTTCCCCATGGTGCCTAGTAGCAGGGCCCCAGCTTCTCTGGCTGCTGCAGTCTTTCCATTTTCTCTTCATGGTTTTCCCCAGCCTTAGGTTTAAGGATCTGACTATTGCGTTCGGTCACTTTCTCTTTGCACTTGTTTATCATGGGGTGCTTGGTTTCCGTTTCTGATAGTCCAACATGGCTTGTTTCGAGGGCCCATGACGATAACAGAGGGCTTACTGAGCTCATGCTTGGGATGTCCACTTTGTGGACTACCTGGGGTCATTTTAGTCCTAGTAGACCCTGCCTTTGCCTCCCGTCTATATGCAGGCGCACTGGCTATTGTAGCTTAGGTAGAAGTGGCTGAGGAGTACAGTGTTGGGAACTACAGCCTTTTCTCCAACAGAAGGCAACTTTCCTAACATCCGTCATACCAGTCCATCAGCGTTTCTAATAAGTTTGAAATCTTTCGAAACGTACAAAGAACTGATGCCTTCGAACTAAATCCAAATTTTAGGAGACATGCTTTGGGTAACTGAAGCAGGCAAATAACGAAGTTGGAGGTCACGTTTGTGGCCCTGGTGTGTCTGGGCTGTGTGCGTTTCTGTCAGTGTTGGGGTATACAGAGAGGACGAACAGCTCCCCTCAGCTGGCAGCGGCCATAAGCCAGCTGGCTGGCCAGTCCCTAGAACAGGAATCCCAGGGGGTGTGGTAGAAGGTTCTCCTCCCCCCCACCCCCCTGTTGGCTCAGGGTTTGTGCCACAGATGTTTGCCGGATATTAGGTTTGGGGAAAAAAACAACTACAGATAAATGGCCATCCTTATTAAACTCATAAAAACATCTATAAAGTCTCTGGTTGAAATGAAGTCCAAAATGAGTCAATCCTACCGCTCACCCCTCCGCGCACCCTTAGAGAAGCTAAAATGACAGCGTGCCCCATCTGGCGTGATCCAGACAATCAGTGAGGACATTTCCCTTTCAATCCAGGACCCCCTTTGCTGCCGAGTGCTTTGAGTGGTAATGACTTGGCTTGGCTGGTTTTAGGCGTCATTGACCCTAACCCAGGAAGGAAAATCAAACAATTTTTAAAGTTCTCCAAAAGGGTAAAAGGTCCTTCCTGTCGTAGCACAGACGTCGAGTGTCATTCATGGTTTTTTTTCCCCTTCAGGAGTGCGGGAGTCCTATCAAATCAGCATCTTTAAGATAATTGCTTCTATCTTGCACCTTGGAAGTGTGGAGATCCAGGCCGAGCGGGACGGGGACTCCTGCAGCATATCAGTAAGTGGCACCAGAGGTAAAACGCGCACAGTTGACTCGGATCCTCCCGCCTGATACCATGGGCGTTCGCCCCGGTGCTTAGAGGGCACCCCTGGGTTATTTATTCTATGCAGTAATGACTTCTGTTTTCTCGCTGATAATTTTTTTTTTTTAAAGAACCAATTCATTTCAAATTGGCTGCCTTTGAGTTTCTATCACTGGGGCAAGGGATTTAGCGGCCAGTCAATAAATTTGTCTGATGGGTTTATTTTCCAAGTACTCTGAGGTACATAGAATTCTATGACATGTCATCAATCTATTGAGTACCACATGGGCTCGAGGTTGAAGTCTTTGCAGCAAGCAAATGGAGGGTTGGGCACCATAGTCGGTGACTGCTTCTAAAGAGCTTGCATCCTAGCTGAAAAACCATCACGGAACGGCACTGGATGACCTTTTCCCCATAGAAGGCAGAATACGAAGTGAGGCATCTCAGTCAAGGTCCTACCAGCTCTGACAGTTCCTTAAAGGCTCATAAAGGTCCTTTCCCAGAGCCTAGTGTCGCAGTTGACATGTGATAGACAGGAGGTGGCAGTGTGGAATGGAGGATGCTGGGAGAGCTCACGTTGGTAGAATAAGCAGCAGTTTCTGTCTGTGTCCTCTCTGAAACCCAGTGCTGTTGGCCAGGGCTAAACCTCCACTCTGGTCTCGAATAGGACATCTGTCGTGGTTTCACTTCTGTGCCTGTCCGTGGCTATCCTCCACGGAAGTACTAGATGTGATTCTTCCTTCCCCGGATGTGGAATTTAAATAACCAGATTCTGGGAAAAGGACAAGGAAATCCCTAGAGAATTCAGATGTGGGCGTGCCCATTCCAGCCACAAGCCGCAGCCTTTGTCCTTTCCACTGATGCCATTGCCATCTGTATAGGACAGGAATTAGCAGACGTTCAAAATGTCCCTACCTTTAGGGAGGGAAAGATTGGAACTCTCTTTGGGTTCAACAGAGCTCCTCCCCAAACTGCCCTCCAGCCTCACATGAGAGCTTTAAGGTTCCCACCTGTACCTCTGAGAAAGGTACAGACTCAGGAGCTCGCAGTATCCCAGAGCAGTTTCTGGCATCTGACGTTCACAGGTTGCCATGCACGCAGGTGTGCTGCAAGGTGGGCAGAACCTACAGGCGTAGAGGGGATGTCAGTCACGATGCCTTGACGGCAAGTGGGGAATTGCAAAGCCTCCCCGGTGAATACAGCCCTACCTGATCCTAGTGAGCGTTTGAGGCAGGTGAAGAGTTGTCCCTTTGCGAAAGGGAGGGAAAGTGTGCAGTGTTTATGCCTCCCTTATGCACGCCCCTTCCTAGCAAATATCCCATGTATCTTTAGGGCAGCCATATTCTGCAAGGGACAGGGGAGATTGGGAGGACACGCATTGATAAATTCCTGGCTTAGGCTGGGGACATGAAAGACAGGTGACCAATATTTCCTTACTCTCTAGCCACACATTGCCTGGTTCTCGCCCGTGGTCTCAGAGTCATACTCCTGGCCATGGAGCCTTTATTTGGTTTTTTCTTTGGTGTGTGCGTTGCTAGAGATCAAGGTTGAGGGTCCACAGCACACTAAGCCTCTTTGCCACAGGTTCTTACAGCACTCTAAGCCTCCCTGCTCCCAAGTCTTAGCACAGTGATTTTGCATTCCTTGTGTGAATATTTCTCTCTCCCTCCCTTTTACTCCCCTTCTCCCCTCCTCTTGCAAACTGATCGGGGCAATAAGTCTGTGTTCTTAGTCAGCTTTGCAGTGTGCAGGGCCCTGCAGACACTCTAGAACGGGTAGCTGGGTGATTCATCCAGGCTGTCTAGGCTTTACTGGTAATGAATATGAGAGCCGCAGCGGATGAGACAGAGCTCATTGGGTACCGGAAGCAAAGCCCTGAGCACCAGCCCTGGAGGACCACAGCCACTTTGTAGAAAGGTCCAGCCTTGGGCTTGTAGGTACAGTGTCTCTGATATTAGGACTTAGTCCTTCACTCCTGGGCGTTCACGTGGAGGGGAGGAGTCGTCGTTTTCAGTGCCTGTTCCCCGCTCCACCACTAAACTGCAGGGCCACCTCTCTTGTGTTCTATTTGATACACTGTGATTGCGAGGTCTGCACAAAGATGGCACCATCAGGACACACTGGGAGAACGGTGGAGAGGGGATAGAGGTGACAGTGGAGAGGGCCTGAGAGGGGAGGCTTGTTAGCATGGGTTGAAGGTCTAGGCTGCGGGAGTGATGACAGCATCAGGGTTGCCAGGTTCAAATCCTGACTCTGCCATTTCTTGGGGATGTAACTTTAGAGACACTTCCTCGCCCCCATACATCCGTTTCCTCCTCTACAGTCAGCAGAGGGAGAACAGGGCCCTCCCTGCATGAAGGCCTTCACTCGGAGCTGATGATACAGTTCTAAACCAGTACTATTCTGGCTGTCGGGCCAGAATGGACCTTAAGAACATGCCCTTTCCTCTACCGAGGAACACCTAATAAAGCCCAAATAAACCTAAAGAAAGCCCAGGGAAAGGAACCTCTTTCTTGAAGGGCAGGACAGGCGTGGGCAGGGTTCTATCCCATACCATCCCTCTCACTCAACTGAATTTCCACCCTTCCCCACCCCCAACACACATACACCTGCCAGCGACCCAGTGACCCAGTGTCACAGGTGCTCAGCCCAGGTGTGAGCTCCAGAAGTCTGAGGCTGAGAACCACTTCCAGCCGGATCCCCGGTATGCACCTCAGGCCCATCGGTGGATTTGCTTATGAGCCATGTGCCCTCTGCTCTTGAGTGTTTTACTTTTAATTAAGGCATGGGAATGTGTTCCATGATTGCCAGGGCTACCTCAGAGATGAAACGCTGTCCCATTAGTTGGGACACCAGAGGCCATTATTTTCCCCTTGAATTTGGCAACGCGGGCCCATAAAACTAACCTGCTGTCTATAATGCTGACCGTTTTAGTGGATCAATCATCATCTAATCATGCTTAAATGTAATTGCATGACGTCCAATCGGTTTCTGTTAGAACCTTTAATCAGCAGTCAGGAGTGTGGGTGGGAGCGCAGCCCCACTGTGGTGTGGAGAAACCTGTTCCCTGGTGGCTATTACAGAGTTAGCTCCCTCACTGTAGTTCTGTCTCTGCCACACTCTAGCAAGAGAGAGGAGAGAGGGGAGGAGCAGGAAGAGGAAGGAGGGGAGAAGAGGGCATGAGGGAGCAGGCCCATTGTTTGCTGCAAGCAAAACCAGTCAAATGTGAGGGGATCCTCTGTAGTGTGTGCCTAACAATTAAGAAATCCCTGAAAGTAGGTCAGATGAACAAGTTGGACACTCGTCACCTATCAACTCACTTGCCTACCAAGCAGGCTCCAAACTCTATGGTAACGCCATGTTGGAGCAGGCATGGGTAGGGTGGCTGCAGATAGAACCAGTGGCCAGGAGTAGCCATGACACTGTTATCTGCTTAGTGAGTGGGAAGGACAGATCTCTACATACCAAGCCCAGCGTACTCAGGCAGCCTGGCTTGGGTTGTCAGGGAGTTTTCCTCAGCCTCATTTTCCTCAACTGAGTAATGCAGGATAGACCAGAATGGCAGCTCCCAGGCAGGAGCTCCCCAGAGACGAGGAGCCTTCGTTCAGATGAGTCTGTTCTTTAACCTGCTGTCTGGGTGTTCATGAGCCCAGCTGTGCTGAACCTGGTTTAACACTCGTTAGTGCTATCTCCCGGCTGTATCCCTGCCCAGGTTTGGGGAATCCGCTGTTCTCGAGGCTTGGGGGAGGGGCATTCTTTTCTAACATCCTACTTTATATTAATGTTTGCTTTGGCTACATATGGAGAGGAGCAAATGGTCTACAGATATGATGTAAGGGGGGGAAGTTAGAACATTGTCTATGCTAATTTTTTCATTAAATAAGTCCTCCTTTCAATGCTGCAGGCGACCTCATCAGAAATCGAGACCCATAAGCCATCAAGAGCCATTAGGAAATCATGTTACGAATCTAACAGATTCTCTTCTAGCCTCGGAGTTATTAAGCTGGCTCAGCCACGTTGCCAAGTACAAGATGAGGGCGTGAATAACCACAGGGACGAGAGGTTTTCTGTGGGGTTTCCTGGATGGGCAGCAGGGATTTCCCAAGAGTCTTAGCTGGTTTAACGGAGTAAGGTATATCCCTGTGGGGACTTTTAGCTTTCTATTAGTTCAAAAGCCTGGTGGTATGACTGGTAAGCACAAGTCAGGACCCAAAGGAGGCCTTCTGTGGTCGCTGGGAAGCCGGCAGGTGTGTTGTCGAGCCTGTTAGCATGTTTTCATTGTTGAGAGACGCTGTCCGCTGCGTTTGGGCTTGCTTCTTCCCAGTACATCTGCGCATGCCCACTAAAGTCACATGATTCGAGAACTAGACCGTAAAGCCCCAAGGTGCTTCCCATGTCCCGCCTACCTATAAGACAGTCAACAATCTGGTTCCTATCACAGAAGGAACCTAAAGCCTGGGGAGGTGGCTGGATGCTAGGCAGACCTAGAGCTCCTATGTAAAGGGCTTTGCATGGGAGGCTGGAAACTGTTTGCTCGAGTTCGGGAGTGGTGCCCCTGCAGACGCCAACTGCATGCTCAGCTTGCACCTGCTCCTTTCTGGCTCCTGACTCTGGACTGCCTCTGCATTCCTAAGCTGTCAGTTCGTAGACCGTTCCCTGCACCCGCGCTGTGCCCTCCTGCCAGATACCTGGCAGTTCAGGAAGGGCACAAGCGCAGTGCACAGTGCTTTACCTTGTTAAGTCTTCGTAACGTGGTCATTGGCAGGCATGACTTCAAGCAATACCGCTCAGGCTCTACACTTACCTGACATGGGGTGTGGGGCTAAGCTGGTAGAGCGGAGATGGGGTTCCATGGGTGCCGGGAGGCACTTGGCCTCTGGTAGGATGGAAAGAGTGCAAAGGAGCCTATCTTCCATTCCCCTCCTGACCCTGCCTTCCTTTCCTCAGCCCCAGGACGAACACCTGAGCAACTTCTGCCGCCTGCTAGGAATAGAGCACAATCAGATGGAGCACTGGCTGTGTCATCGGAAGCTGGTCACCACCTCCGAGACCTACGTCAAGACCATGTCCCTGCAGCAAGTGGTCAACGCACGCAATGCCCTGGCCAAGCACATCTATGCCCAGCTGTTCTCCTGGATTGTGGAGCACATCAACAAGGCCCTGCAAACCTCCCTTAAACAACACTCGTTCATCGGGGTCCTGGATATCTATGGGTAGGCCTGCACCCCTAGTGTTCACTCTACCTGATGGTCAGAAGCATGTTTCTGTTGGCATTTGGGAGCTAACAACCGACTGAATGGATTCCAGTGGTTTCAGCCAGGAGAATTAATGAGGCGTAGAGGCATTTGGGGCTGTTGACCCCAAACTCCAAACCAGACATGCCAAGTGGTTTTACAATACAGGTGACCGTCCCCAAGGAAGAATGTTCCCTGTCAAAACACTGATATCATTGTCCCTATCGCAAGCCTTTATAACATCGATTCTCTTAAGACACAGTCTTACTATGCAGCCTAGACTGGCTTCAAACTTGAAATCCTCCTGCCTCAGCTTCCCAGTTACAGAGATTACCACTGTATACCACCAGGGTCAGATTTAGCATCCATTTTTACTAGGAAACAGACCCTGAGAAGGAAATGGGCTCCATTCTGGAAGCCTCTGCCACTCTTTGTACCTGCTAGGTTCTATTTCAGTCAACCTCTTCATCTGTCCTCAACCGAGGCGATTGCTTTAATGTTAATTCTGCCCAGTTCTGCCTGGACCAGTGCTATATGGTAGCTTTTGTGTGGGTTCTCTTCCTTTTGGAATCTAGAGGGAAGTGACGGGCTTTTATTTATGAGTGATGTCTTCAGGGAGAGGCCATGCAGCTTGGAGGGAAATACTCATGGAGAGACATCAGGGGACTGGCTTTTCTCTAGCCAGGCCGCCACCAAGAGCTGCATGACTGCAGATCACAGTCCGTGTCCGCTGTTCCCTTGGTTTCAAGGGAGGCTGTGAGCCAGTCTTGCTGGTATCTTCATCTCAGACCTGACTACACTCACGTGAAATTATGTGGACAGGGCTGTATCCCTCCTGCTCTTCTCGAAATGGCGTTGACCTCTGTGAGCTAAGAATAGGTTCCATTCTCCTAGACGGACTGCTTCTGTCCTAAAATAGCAACCCAGCCCCATAGATTGCAGCGCTGCAAGAATAGGGAAACTCAAATGAAGTGCGGCGTGGTGGGCTGGAACTGTTGGGAGCCCCTGAGGGTAGCATAGAGGAGGATCCCCTTCAAAGCAGCCACTTCCCGGGCAGACAGGCTCTCTCTCACTTCCCTCTGATGCCTTGGCTAAATGGTGGCTTTCATGTTGGACCGTATTGCATGGGGCATAAGAAAAGAGCTAAATTGGATTTCTGGGATCGCAAAGGAGCAGGTTGAAGAGTTGTGTTGTGCACAAGGTAATAATGTGAGAAGCCTTAGAACCCGTAGAAGGGCCCATCCTGGGGTTTAGTACTCGGTGATGCCGAAGATTAAAACCAGAGGTCATGCACGTTCATACAGCCAGGAAAGTTGTCTGCCGAAGATGCTATGAACTAAAATAGAAGAGGACAGAACGTGGAAAGTAAGGAGACGCAACCATTCCAGCAGTGGGGACAGGAGGACAGTCAGGGCGAGAGAGAAAACCCAAGGTGTTAAAGCTGGAGAGATGATTCAGTAATTAAGAACATATGCTGCTTTGCAGAGGGCCTGGGTTCAGCTCCCAGAACCCATATGGTTGTTTACGTATCTGTAACTCCAGCTTGATAGGATCCAGTGCCTTCACCGGACCCAATGCCTTCTGATCTCTGTGGCTATAGCCAAAACACTCATATACATAAATTTAAATAAATACAAAAATTTAAATGTGAACAGAAGCCAGATGGTTGACAGCAGTGGGAGATGCATCCCCTCAGTGTCTCCTCAGGGCAGGCCTCTCTCCCTGTGGTCAGCAGGACACCTGCTCTGCTCAGTTTTGCTGTAGCATCCTGAGAACACTGCACTCTTCAGAGACCTTACTGCCCAACTGTCAATAAGTGATTCTACCTTATACCCCGCCCCCCCCTCTCTCTCACACACACACACACACACACCACCTTGAGTATTTTCAGGTAATCAGATTTCAGGTGAGAAGACCTGTTCACTGTGGCTGGTGTCACTCCCCGGGCTAGAGTCCTGGAACGTATTAAAATGGAAAAGGTGAGTTGAGCATAAGATTTTATTGCTCTGTGCTTCGGGATTGCAAGGCTCAGCATGAAGACCTGCCCGGGCACCAGATGCTGTGATTTCCTTCAAATGATTGACTGTAACCTCCAACTGTAAGCCAAAAACCCTTTCTTCCTATGCTGAGGTATTTTATTACAGGAACTTAAAAAGAACTAAGACACATAGGTTAAGAGAATTGGATCAGATCTTAGAACCTGGTGTGTCCGGATCTTCCTTCCAATTGTGCCCCTGAAGGGCCAGCCTTAAACCTCAGCACAGAGTTAGAACCGAGAAAAGTTCTGAAGTATGAGTGGGCTGCTTCACTCCACCCTGTACATGTGAATATTTCACAGAGTCCCACCCTGAAATAAGCACTTACTCAGGATACAAGCAGGCACCACAGGAGCTCGCACCACACGGCACATCTGTACTCCACATGCACGGACTCTCAGGTTGCTCATAGGGTAGAAAGGGCTGTGGCTCCCTTAGAGACTGTGGAAGCCTGCTACCCACCATCCCCTCTGCGGGCCTCTGTGAACAGACCAGTTCCAGACACCCAGCACCTAGGTATAAGAACGCTTCTCTTTCTTTAGCTCCCTCGTCTGCTCTCCAAATAGTGCAAGATAGGCAGTACCCAGAGCAATTGTGCCAAGCCAAGCTGTTCTAACTGAGGACCCGTGAAGCTCCCCGTGGGATGTTCCTACCAGGCAGGGCTGGATATTGATAGAGGACAGCGTGGCAGCTTTTGGCTGGAGTCTCCGTTTGTGTTGATTAGCCAGCATTCGCCTCTGTTGGCTTGGTTAGTTACAGAGCTAATCCTTTATTCCTCTTCCTTCCTCGAGGCATCAGGAAACAAATGGCTTGGTATGGAGAGATACTCATTATTACTATCGTTCTAATCTTTGACCTCGGCTTTCAGGATTTGGCTCTAGTTTTTGCAGAGGACAGTGCAGGATGCAGCAGACAAACCTGTCACTCAGAACACTGCAAGAAGTAGGCAAGTTTGGGGTTGAGGATTTGGCTCATTGGTAGAGCGCTTGCCTAGCAAGTGCAAGGCCCTGGGTTCGGTCCTCAGCTCCGGGGGGGAAAAAAAAAGAAGTAGGCAGAAGTGCATGGGATTTGCTATCTTGTGTCTTTTCTGTTGCTATGATAAAATACTCTGACAAAACCAACCAAGAGAGAAAGTGTTTATCTTAGCTCACAGTTTGAAGTTGAGTCTATCATGGTGGGGAAGTCAAGGCAGGAAAAGCCTGAAGCATCTGACCACATATATACCAGAACCAGGATGAATGTCCGTGTTCGTTGGGTTTCACCATACAGTCCAAGATCTTTGAATGTTTGCTTTTGTTGTTGGGTTTCAGGAATTTAGTGCATGTCCTGAACGCTAAGCCCTCAGTGGAACTGAGTTCCATGTACTCCATTTCTATTCTATAATCTCTGCCCTATAGTGGAGAATCCATTTCTCTGGTAAAAGAAACTCTTGTGCCCTTGGTTTGTTTTGCTTTGATTCCACTTTCCAATGCAGATGATGGTGCAGTCCCAGTACAGTTGCTCGGAGATGACTGCCCAGCCTCTCCTGGCCCTTGTAAACAGGTGTTGTAGAGAATGAAGGGGGACAAACTGTGATCAATTTACCCTTTGTCCTATGGACAGCAACCCCATTCTTGGTGGCCCAGAAGGTCACACAGGACACTGTCACCTTTAGAGCAAGCATAGCATGTTAGACCTCACAGGTCACGTGGTTCCATTCTGTTCATCTTGTACTGTCCTGGCATCTGAAGAGAGCTTTACGACTCGGGGTACTCTGATGCCAAGGCCACACTTCTAGACTCATGCCGAGTGTCCACCTTTTTGATGACGTAAAGCAGGGCTATTATCTACAGAGTTCAGGCTCGAGAACTGTGCGATCAAGTTACCAAAGAGAATCATGGGAAGATGGCACCACTGGTAAAGTGCAGGACACCCATGCGTGAGAACCTAATTTGGGGTCCTTCAATCCATGTCTTTAAAGAGCAGTTGGGTGTGCTGAGGAGGTTGAGGCATGAGGACCCACAGGGCTCCCTGGCCAAACAGAGCAGCAGAATCATTGACCTTCAAGCTCAGAGAGAGAAGATGGCAGTCTCAGAAATGGGGTGGGAAAGTGACTGAAGACCACTGCACTGATCTCTGGCCTCCGCATGCGTGAGCATGTGTATATGTCCCCTCCCATATGTGTGTACCTACACACAGGAACACATGGACAAAAGTCACAAAACGGCGATTTCATGTTAGGGGATGTAGTCACACCTATCCATGGCCGCATGTGAGCCATGGGTTAGGCACATGTCGTAGTCCTTTGGAATATTCCCCTCTCATAATTAAGTGCTCAGATGAGGCCCTAATTTTTTCCTCTGTTTATTCCCAGACCCCACCACCCAACACTGTGACCTTGCCTCTAAAAGCCTAGAGTTGATGAAGTTAATACTCCTTTGAAAGGTTCTCAGGGGCTACCATAGCCCCTAGACGGCTTTCTGGTGGTCATTTGGTGCCGAGGGGTCATGGCTTGATCTTCATTTGCTGTTCTTATAAGATCGGCTGGTGGATTTGGAGAGGTATAGTACCTGAGAGTTGGCATTTTCTGATCCCTATGGAAATAAGGGAATAAATAGTGTTCTCTCTTCTCTCCTCTCCTCCTCCTCCTCCCTCCTCCTCCTCCTCCTCCTCCTCCTCCTCTCTCTTCTCTCTCTCTCTCTCTCTCTCTCTCTCTCTCTCTCTGTGTGTGTGTGTGTGTGTGTGTGTGTGTGTGTGTGTGTGTGTGTGTGTGTGTGTGTCCTCCCACCTGCAAATTGTGGCTAAACTCTTCTCAGGACAGCTCCTGTTCCCTCTTGCATGGACTTGCAAATGCTTCCTTGTGGCATTTTAATGCTATGGATTAAGAGTGTATTTACTTTTAAAAGTCGTTTCTGTTGATGGGCAGAATTACTGCAGATATGATTTGGCTGGGAAGGAAGCGTTGTCCTCTCTCCTTGGCTGTGTTTCTGAGGTCAGGTGTCTTACTCATTTCCCCAGTCAGCCCAGCTTCTCATTCTTCTCCAGCCCTACAGTAATTATGTTAGACGGCAGAGGAATTGTTACCAGATAATATCTCAGAAACAGGGAAATTATGAGCTACTTTCTGCCACCTCAAATTAATGAGAATGTTCTTTGTGGAGTGCTACCAATGTAAACCTTTAAAAAATGACAAGTGGGAGATATTTAAATCTTCAGTCTGTAGAGCCAGCCAGGGCTGGCTCTGCCTGCACACCCCATGCCCATTATCTGGCCTATTGCTAGGCTGACTCTTTAATCTTCCTTGTAGATTATGTTAATTAAATTTCCTCTCGGCTTGGACTGTCATCAGCGATCACTGTGGCTGGAAGTGGGGGTGGATTGAGGCTCTAAGTAATCTAACTTGGTCTGCAGGAGCGCTATCTGGACTAGGAGGGCCATTTTATGGGGTAATAGCTGTTGCCTCGTCTGTGTTCTACTGGAGCTGTGATTCATCATAGCATTTGAATCTTTGATCTTGTTTTATTAACTTAGAGTCGTTTTTCCCACGTGGGCACGGCCAAAGGCTGTACTTTAACATGGCTGTCTCCAAGCAATTGATTCCTTTGATCTGAAGGTGATTTCCCACTTTTCCATGTCTTAGACCTTGGTAGGGGTGGGGGGAGACCCTAAGGCTTTTCGAACACTGCTCTGGGCTTGTTACCAACCTGATGAATCTGCTTTTGGTAATCCCTCCACACAGAGCCATATCCCCACCACTGTGCCTCCAGTCCCTCACCAGGGACAGGACTGCCATGCCTTCCTGAATGTAGTGTTTAGGGAAGAGCTTGCAATGACAGAAAATTCAGTTGTCCATATTTAGAAGTGGGAGGGTAGGGTGTGGGAGGGTGGAGTGGTTTGCAGTGATGGAGCAGGCCAGATGAAGCCTGTACCTCCAGTTTCTCCCTATTGGTAGTTCCTCTTCTTCTCCCTCACTCCAGGCCTCAGATACTCCTGCTTGCAAACATACTGTGTTCACAGCCTTTCCAAATGATTCCTTCTTCCTTATAAATCAAACTTTTGCCTCTCTCAGAATTAAGATTTTTTTGACTAGAAGATTCTCTATATTCAGATACTCTGGTCTTGTGACTCCCTGGCTTTGGGTAGTTTAGTTACGTTCCTCATATCTGGGCTTCCTCAACTGTAGAGTGAATTAATGAGAGACCCTCACTCCTGGTTGCTATAAGCATTAAAGGAAAACCCACAGAACCCTTAACCTCGGTGTCCAGTCGGTGCTTATACTCGATAGTTTTAGGTCAACCTGACACAAGCTAGAGCCTCAGTTAAGAAAATGCCACTGTAAGACTTGGATGTAGGCAAGCCTGTGGGGCTTTTTCTTAATGAGTGATTGACTCAAGAGAGCCCAGCCCATTGTGGGCGGGACACCACTGAGCTGGTGGTCCTAGGTTCTATAAGAAAGCAGGGTGAGCAAGCCATGGGGAGCAAGCCAGTAAGCAGCACCCTCCATGGCCTCTGCATCAGCTCCTGCCTCCAGGTTCCTGCCCTGTGTGAGCTCCTGTCCTGATTTCCTTCAATGATGGACAGTGATGTGTAAGTGTAAAGCCCAATAAACCCTTTCCTCCCCAACTTGTTCTTGGTCATGACGTTTTGTCACAGCCGTAGGAACTGTAACAAGGACAGTGCTGAGGAACAGGGCTACTGCAGTCTTTGAGCTTGATGTGTAAAGGAAAGTTTCCACCTCCTTTCTGATTCCAGCTAACCATCATGCCCAGTGCTGCCCTGGGTGCAAATGGGCCCCACTCATCTGAGGCAAAACAGCTGGAGCTTCCAATGCTACTCACCTGCATGGAGATCAACTCCACTTCTATCCAGTTGTTTGAGTCTTGTTTTTCTAATTTGGTAAAATTGTCCCTTTCATATATCTACACACACACACATACATACATATGTATATGTATGTATATACACACATACGTATGCATTTGTGTATGCATCATCATGCCTGACTCATATTTAGACCTTCCCCACCACCACTGCAGTTCAGTTGCTTCCCCTGAACATCCTGTGGGTCGCTTACAGTCCTCTTGTCCCAGCCTTCCTTAGTGTTTGAGAATATTTCTGTAATGTGCCACCAACATGTATCATCAGGCCCTAATGATGTTTCTCCTCCTCCTCCCCCTCCTTCTTCCTCCCTTCTCCCCCCTTCCCTTCACCCCTCCCTTCCCTTCTCTTCCCCTCTTCCCCCCCTCCCTTCCCTTCTCCTCCCCTCCTCCCCTCCCTCCCTCTCCTCCTCTCCTCTCCTCCTCTTCTCCTCCTCTACCTTCTCTTCTCCTCTCTCCCCTCCCCCTCCCTCCTCTTCCCCTCCCCTCCCCTTCCCCTCCCTCCTTCTCTTCCCTCCCTCCCTTCTCTTCCCTCCCCTCCTTCTTTTCCCCTCCCCTCAATGGCTTCCCTGCCACTCCTCTCAATGCACAGGTCTCTTTCCTGCCCTCTCTCTGTAGGCTTCCCTTCCTGAGCCCATCCTCCAGCCACACTGTGAGTGCATGTGTTAAACAATACTGCAGTATTGCATTCTGAAGTATGAACCTTTCACATGAGTCCATTTGGGCGACTAAAACCTAACAAGGTTACAGAGCTTCCTAGACAGTTCACAGAGTATAAATGATTCAGAAGAGAAATGCTGAACTCTGTTGATTATCAAAGCAGTTCAAAGATATTTTTACACCAAGTAACCAGAAATTTTTAAAAAGTTTGAGAATTTCACGCATGAATATAATACATAATATACGTGTGCAGTGGCACTTTCATGAGCAGCAAAAACTGCCCAACCCCTCTGGCTCTTATAGTCTTCCCACAGTCTCTTCTGAGATGAATTCCTTAGTCTTGAAGGGTAGAGCATGTGACGTAGCTGTTCCAGTTAGAGCTGGGAATTCCAGAGTCTTGTTTTATGTTGGTCAGGTTTAGGTCACTATTAATTGTTGGGGGGGGGAAATCTCCTCTAGTGGGGGTTGAGAGACTTCCTAGTCCATGGGTAGAGATAAGACCCTGAGGAAACCGTTTATTACTTTGTCCATTTAGCAGCATCCGTAGTGTTGGGTTTTCTCCTGGGGCTTATAACCTAGACAGCCACTAGTTTATGGCTTGGTTAGTGGTACAAGGCATGACTTCCGTCTTGTGGAGTTGGCTTTAAATCATACCAGACATTTTTCAACAGCAGACTATTGTAATACTCCTAGTGAGGTGCGGGGACGAAGTAGACCTAAATAAAACACTGAAGTTGTATGTGTTTACAAAAGAACTCTTTCCGAAAAATGTTTATCTGGATCTCTGTGATACGTTATGTATGACATCTGTAAAAATGCATCAAAGTATTGAAACAAACTGGTATGGATGAGCTCAACCCAGTAGAAATTATGTAATAAAATAGCACTTATCGACTGGTGTTAAGATGGCACTCTCTCATTCATGGCAAGGCACAGGTCGAGAAATAGCAATCTACTTCTACCTTTCTGGTGCTGTGCCTGCTTCTGCCTTTCATAAAACAGTTGCGCTCTGGGGACTGGAGAGATGCTTCCGTGGGTAAGAATGTTTATTGTGCAAGCAGCAGGCCTTGAGTTCAAATCCCCAGCACTCATAAAAAGCTGGGCATAGCTATATGAGCAACTGAAACATCAACGTTATGGGGGTGGAAGCAGGGAGATTGTTGGAGCTTGCTGGCCACCAACACGAGTTCCAGGTTCAGAGGGAGAATTCTTAACGCAATAAGGTAGAGAGAGGTTGAACAAACACCTACCATCCTCCTCTGACCTCTTCCTCATACACGCAGATGCTTGTTGTTCCATAAACACCTGCACATACATGCACATCACATACAATACCCACACGCCAAAAAAAAAAAAAAAAAAACTTTTTGACATGGCAAATCTCCTAGGATAAATATCCTTAGGAAAGAGTCATGAAGTTGAAGAGATAAATAAAATTGTCACAATACTGATGGCAGCATTCGATAAAGAACCAAATGTCCTTCACTGGGGATTAGTGAGTTGATAATCTATGTGTCAGCTCCTGAGTTTCTGAGAATTGGAGAAATAATGCCCTAGGTTTGAGACATAGCAACAGACCTGTCCGTCCTCTGTCTGCCCCCAACCCAGAAACCCAGCAATTCCCAGGTCTCAGCCCACAGCCCCATACAGACCTAAAACGGCTACCTTTGAAGAATATCATGGTGGTGTTTTTAGGTTGGAAAGTTAACCGGTAAAAACAGGAGACAAAATATAAGTTTGGTTTTCTTTAAAAATCACCAAGACCTGCTGGTATGCACAGAATCATGGCTGACCAAGCTGTCTGTGCTCCCTGTAATTCCCTACTCTCAGTTCTTTATCAGTTGAAAAGAAAGCTCCTAATGCCCCTGTTTCTAATTTTCCAAGATTCCCAGCATTGATATTTGCAATGGAAGTCTCTGCACAGGGCAGAACCTGGCAGCTCAGTGCTTGTATAAGGGAGGGGGGCAGCCATGGAGTACTTCATGGGTGGTGTATCTTACCTGTGGCTTCACCTCTCTCCCTCTGCAGGTTTGAGACCTTCGAGATTAATAGCTTCGAGCAGTTTTGTATCAACTATGCCAACGAAAAGCTCCAGCAACAGTTCAACTCGGTAGGCTCAGGGTATGACCTGGGTTGCTGACGTCAGGACCTCACTGTCCCCCCCTGGAGTGACACCCAGGGCCACTTCTCTTCTGAGATTGGTGTGGTTCTGCTCCGCCCTTCCCTTCCCTTTGCTTCTTGGTGAAGCTCCCGAGAATTGAATACATGTCCCTTGACTTTGACCCACTTCTCTCTGAACTGAGCTTTCAGAGCGTCTAGGGAACTGAAGGCTGGGTGCACAATTCCTTTACTGTCTAGAGTCCAGCAACACATGTAGGAGTCTATTACTCCAAGACTGGGATTGGACAGGAACGGGAAGTCACCTAGCTGCGCTTTGCCATTTCCACTCCTGACAGAATTTAATAAGAGCATAGGGGAGGTAGCTCTCAGGCGCTGTTCACAGTGCACTCACCTTGGCCTTTTTGCTTCTCGTCTTAGCATGTGTTCAAGCTGGAGCAAGAAGAGTATATGAAGGAGCAGATCCCGTGGACCTTGATTGACTTCTATGATAACCAACCGTGCATAGACCTCATAGAAGCCAAGCTGGGTATCCTGGACCTGTTGGATGAGGAGTGTAAGGTAATACAGCTCCCTGTGGTCATTGAACGGCTTGGGCCTAGGTCTTAGCAGAAGGCTTCTGTGTGATGCAAGGAACCAGTGAAATATCAAAGTTGGAACTGAATCTGGTTGTCTGAACAAAGCGTCGGCATTCACCATGCTAGCTAAAAGAGAACCTGTTGAATGTAACCGGCAGATCTTGTTACCCTAGTCAACATCTGCCTCTCTTGGCAGAAAGCAGGGGCTATGTTGGTGGTAGGCATTTGGTCTCACAGGACTTAGATGCCAAAGATGTGGCTAACATCTAGATAGGTATTCTACCAGAGAGGAAGGACTCAGGAGCCGGGGGGGGGGAGGTCTTTAGATGACTGTGAGTGGTAGACATCCATGGGATGGTGAGAGACAGATCTCTCCCTCCCCCTGAATCTTCTGGATGTTTCTGGTATAAGAGAGAATTGTGCCAATAGCAGGAGAGCACCTAGAAGGTAGGATGTAGGGTGATCCAACTTTAGTTCTCCAACGTCCTTGGTTTCCTGCACTATGAATTGCTGAAGATTGATTTTGATATTGGCAACCCCTCCTGGTCCTTTGGCTGATTAGTGAGGTGAGTGTGTACCCCCACCCCCACCCCTGCAGTGATAGAAGCCTTCGTCAGAAGGTGTAGAATTCATATGGCTTGATCTAGAAAGAGAAGAGCCACTTGTATTGATTTCAGTTTCCCCATAATTGGCTGGAAGATCACTGAGTGTGGCTGGGTGTTTATGGAAGAAGAGGAGTTTCCTTTCCAGAAGGGTGGGTGTTCCGGAAGCATTGCCTGGTGCGCACGCATAGTCCAAGCACTCAGGGTGCTGAAGTAAGAGAATTACTCAAGTGTGAGGCTAGCCTAGACTAAAAAGAGTTCAAAACTAGCCGATGCTAATTACTGAGATCCTGTCTCAACAAAAGAACCTCTCCCATCCCTGTAAAAAAGTAGAAAATAAGTCTGTCTGGCAGTGGTGGTACACGCCTTTAATTCTACTCGAAATGCAGAGGCAGGCAGATCTCTGAGCTAGAGGCCAGCCTGGTTTACAAAGTGAGTTCCAGGACATCCAGGGCTACACAGAAAGAAACCCTGTAGAAAATATACCAAATCCTGTAGCTGGCACATTCAGATTTCTTAATATTTTGGGTGTCAGGGAAAAATTGGGAGGTAGAAGTCTCACTCCGTAACCCAGAATGGCCTAGAACTCTGTAGCTCAGACCGGCCTCTGACTAATGATCATCCTCCTGCCTCATCCTCCCCAGTGCTGAACTACCAGCATATACCACCACACCAGGCTCTCTAAATGGTTTTAGTATCTCTGTGAAGACATGGGCTTCATCATCAAAGTCAGAGCCTGGGTGAGAGGATTACAGGTGTCTGTGGCTTGTCTAGGCTAACCCAACATGAGAAGTTGTGCTCAAGGTGGGACATCTGCTCCTGGAGTGATTGCCATTGGCCAAAGTCAAAACCCAGGCCCTTGTGTTTGCCTTCTTCTGGTAGCTCCCTCCTAGATTTCCTGGGTGAAAACCCAACTAGACTTGAGTCCTATCAGTAACCTCCACCAGCTGCAAACTCCTATGCAAAGGGCAGCCCCAGGTTCTGAGTCCAGCTCAGGCTTTGGGAGAGCGGGGCCAGGGTAGCAGGATCTAGTCCAACTGCAACTCTTCACTCTGCTTCTGAGAGGGTGGGGGGATGAAAGTCCCCACCCCCCACCATAGAGGATGGTTCTTTCTGGCTCTGTGAAGAATTAATGCATCACAAACCAGGAACTCCCAGAGCAGGTAGCCTTTCATATCCCATTACTCACAGCCTGTCACAATAACACCTCAGTGCTTCGGGACCGCCTGTTCTGAGATTTGAGCGGCTATGTGGTAATTTGCAACGAGTTGCCCTTCCCTTTGCCAGCAAACATGGCTGCCTGTGGGCTTCTCCGGTTGTCTGAAACCATCACACACAGTACCAGGATGCCCAGCATGGGTTCAAGAGTGAGACGCAAGCCCCTGAGGGACCCCCAGATAAGTGCTGGGTGGGGGACGGAGGCTTCAGGGGCAGCATTGCCAGCATATGGCAAAGCAAGGGTAGTGGAGAACACAGACAAGCAAACCGTGTTCAGCAGTTGCCAGGATCACCCCCAGGGTTCCTGCTCTAGTCCAGGAAGTGGTCCTAGGTCCCCCTGCTTTCTCTTCATTTGTGGGTACACATTCCTGGGGTATTCTGCTTAGAGTCTACCTATGAGAAACGATATAAAAATAAAATTGTTTCAACCTCAGTTGCCACAATCTGTGAGACATAAAATGTGATCCACGTATATCTTAGGCTGAGTTTTGAGATCAAAGTCCTCCAGAACAACAGGACAGTGTTTCCAGGGGTCACCAGAGGCACTGGGGGCAGGTCCCGGAGAGCTATGTAGGCACAGCCTGTGTTTGGAATCAAGAGTCCCACAGCAGGCAGAGAGGTGCATAAGCTCAGGGCAGTGGGAGTGGTACTCAAGCAGTAATAAGGAAATAGGTGCTTCAGATACTGAGCTGTGTGGCTGTGGTATTTCCACATGGGGTCTCACTGCTCCTCGGGAAGGAAGGTTTGCTAAAAGTTGGAATTGCCCGCTTATCAACCTAGTGGGGACATAGGCAGGGCTGGGTCACAGGTGTAGCAAAGGAGGCCAGGTGCTCACTCAGTTAAGGAATAAGAGGGAAAAGTCCGCAATGTGAAAGGTTTTGTGCAGTGACATTGTTGTGGACATCAGGAGTACGTGCAGAGTCTAGCAGCTGTGGGCTCTAAGGCAACAGATACTACTGCATTTGTCAAAACCACCCAAATGAGCCCTTTAATGGGACACACTTTGCTGTTTGGAAATGGCACATCAATATGTCAAAAGTAGGGGTTCCTAATGCTGTGACCCTTTAGTACAGTTCCAGATGTTGAGGTGACCCCCCAAACGTAAAATTATTTTTGTGGCTACTTCATGACTGTTAATAATTTTGCTACTATTATGAATCATCACATATCTGATATGTGACCTCCAAAAGGGTTCGCAACCCACAGGTTAAGAACAATTGTTCTAGACTCTTCTGGGAGTCACCATACCATGGTCCTAAGAGAACTGAGGGATCTCTGTGCTGGTGATGGCACCTGGGCAACCGGGCACCCCTGTGCTGCCTGTGGGAGCCACCTCAGCTATGTCCTTTACTACCTCCTTGTCTCGTATCCTCTGAGAAAGAATAATGAAGGGGCCCTGAAGAATTGAGTTCTGTGACCTCTGTGTGAGAACACGCAAAGCCAAAGGAGGACCAAGCAAATGGTGCGAAGCAGCCAGTGGGGAATCACGGTGAAGATTTTGAAGGAAGCAGCCCACAGCCGCTGCTTTTCCTTGGGAAGTGTAGATATAGCTTTGAAAGGATTCTTCTCAGTCATCCTCCATTGTGAGGGAGGCCAGGAGCTAGTGGGAATCGGGGAGGAGACACGTCGTTAAACCCCTTTGGTTCCTTCAAGGGGCAGAAAGCCCGAGCATCTGCAGTCAGACAAAGTCACAAGGTTCTACTGTCCCCAGTGCACTAGAAGATTGTCTTGGGGTAGGGGTGGGCATGAGATCACATGCCAGCCTACCTGCTCCTAAGCTGTGTTAAGACGGGCATTTTCTGTACCCTGCTGTCGTGCGTGTCTGTTCCTTGCTTCTTTAGGGGACAAGGTAGTCTTGTTGATAGGATGTGATAGGTGTGTTCTTCTCTGTGGTGACGGTTTACGTTCTAGGACATACACATTGCCCAAAGCTGGAGAGATGGTTTTAGAAGCCCACAAAGTGTGGCATGAATGGAAGAGGGGAGGCCTGTCCTGGGCAGCTTGCATCTTTCCATTCACGGATCCTGAGGAGAGCTGAGCAAATGCACTCATTTGCCTGATTACCCAGTCATGGTTATGGTGACACTGGCCGATGACCTTGGAGCCTTTGCCCTCCTGTTCCCTGACCACTGGCTTTCAGAGGTTTCTTTATCCAACACTTCCTTTTTTCCTAAGGTCTCAGGAAGCTGAGCTGGAGGGAGCCCAGTTTGGGCAGACAGGAATAGTAAACAATGGGGCAAAAAACACTGTTGACAGAGCCCTTAGCTGTCAACTTCTTGGCCCAGGTGGTATCCCAAGCAAGAACAGTGTTTGTGGTGAAATCATCCTTATTCAAGGACATTAGAAAGAGGTTGTCATTCCCCAACACAGTCTCTTTTTAAAAAAAAAAATTACTTTATCTAAATCATAAAGAGTAAAGTATTTGAAGGCTGTTTGGGGAGATTGATATCTCCATAGAGATGAGGAGATAGGAGTGTGGGGGATGCTGGCCGGGAGGGTAGCCCTCCTCCCTGGGAGAAGATCACCTTCCTAAGGCAGCGTGAGTAGGATACAGAGGCTCACAATATTCAAGCAGGAATTCCTTTTTGTCCTTTTAAGTTGGGAGGATAGAGTGTGCAGTGGAGGGTTACGCTGGGTATCAGACTCATGTGCACGGCCAGGTCTTTTCTGGTGAGGAAACTCTAGCCATCCCCTACAGCAGTTTTTAACTTTCTGCCTGGCAACCTAGACTATCTGTGAAGGAGAGAAAGAGGCCTCTGCAGGCTCAAGGCTGGTAGAGCATGGGCATGGGAGTAGCTTCTATGTAGAGGAAGGAAAGTAATATAGGCACAGGTGTGTTTGCCGAGGTCCAAGACTGCCCGGTCAGCACCCTGCGTCCAGCTGGGAGCAGAGTCTGAGCCCACAGGAGAGATTCTCAGAGGGAAACTTGGTCTGTCCTTGGCAGCAACCGTCGCTCTAAGTCAGATCCACAGGGCGTGGCAAAGTGAGGGTGAACTGATGCAGGAGATCTAACATCCCCAGCGAGGGAAGTGGAGGACGGAGCATGACCAGATGGGACGGCGTTCTGATTACATGGGTGTTTGCTGAACTGGTGTCAAGACCCAAGTAACCGTGCAGTGTAGTCAGGTGTACAAGAAGCCACCACTCCCTAGAAAACTATGGGACTACAGAGTCCCGGGCCCAGGTGGGCTCTGTGACACTGAGGGGACAGAAATATTCTACAGGACTGGATACAGTGGCACACTCCTTTAATCTCAACACTCGGGAAGCAGAGTCTATTCAAGACTGACCTGTTCCACACAGAGTTTTAGGCCAACCAGAGCTACCTTGTCTAAAAAAACAAAACAAAAAACAAAAAACAAAAAACAAAAAACAAACAACAAAAAAAAAAACCACAAGAAAAAACAGAGAGGAGGAGGCAGTGTTGGCCATAGCACTTCTTCAGGACGGGGGCCTGGGGATGCTTTGGTACAAGGATGACTTGTGAGTTTTCGGGGGACAGATGGCAAGGCACGGAAGTATAGAGTGGAGCAAGATAACATATAAGTGACCAAGAAAGCTGTCATTGTAGCAGTGCCCAGGGTGGGATAGGGGTTAAATAAAGCAGGGTTGAATAAATGCTCACAGAGCCCTTAGCTGTCAACTTCTTAGCCCAGGTGATGTCCCAAGCAAGAACAATGTTTGTGGTGAAATAATCCTTATTCAAGGACATTAGAGAGAGGTTGCCGTTCCCCAACACAGTCTCTTTTAAAAAAAAAACAAAATATTTATCTTAATCGTAAAGAGTAAAGTGTGTTAGCTTTGTTGAGATGTAGCACACACAGTGTGAGCATCTGAAGCATACGTCAGAGTGGCTTTGAGGAGCTCAGCACTGCAGACATCATTCCCAGAGCATCCACACTGCCCTGCAGTGAATGGAGAGGTGCCTCTGCCTGTCACCTCCCCTGTCTCCTGTCCTGTTGCCTATTGTGGATGGGTTGGGACTTCCTGAGAAGTGACAGCCAGCACCACAGGCCCTCGGGTTTAGGACTCTGAGGGATTAACTAGACCACCCAGTGTTCTCCACTCTGCATCAAGAGGGGTGTGAGGAATCCCGCGTGCAGTCATGTGTGGACTCCTTTTAAAGGATTTGCACACACACACACACACACACATACACACACACACACACACACACACACACACTCTAGAGCTAAAGATAGCTATAATCCAGGTTGTGCTCAAGTATGGGATTCTCTTTCCCCTGTGCCTAATTAAAATTTAAAATTTATATATATATATATATATATATATTTTATATTTTTGAGAAAACTGCCTTTTCACCCGATCCTGTGTTCAAGGTTGCCTTAGACTCTGTTGCCAGGTCAAAAGGCAGAGGATGGAGGAACACATGTCCCAGAGCCAGCCTTCCTTAACTTAGACCCCAGGCCTGCAGCTTCCAAGTTTTGTGTCTTATCTGACCTCCTTGCCTCGATTCTTTACCTCTGGGATGTATATAAATATAATACCTGGCTCACAGGGTGACACCTGGCTCACAGGGTGACACCTGGCTCACAGGGTGACACAGAGACTGAGCTGAGACAGTGAAAATGTGTTGAAACTGTGACTGTCATGACCACCGTGGACATTGGCTGTGACTGTGATGAGAATCCTCACTGGGAGTCCCAGTTGGCTGATCTTGCCTGGAGTGGAGTGAGGAGTGACAGAGGTGGATCTTAGTCAGGAAATATGTGTACTCATGACCCCGATCACGGGTGTCTTCTGATTGTTCCTGCCCACCTGTCTCAAATATTGACCGTACAGGATCATAGGATTTTCTCATTGAAGTCCAGTGCATGGCCGGGGGTTGCTAGCAGACTACAGCATTTGCTTAGCAGAGCTTCTCTTTGTAGTTCTGTCTGACCCAGTTGGGTCCCTGGAGGTCCTTCTTGCTCCCCGGCCCTGGTCCTGATGAGCCCCGCTGTGCTGACTCCTCCTTCACCCACACCTGGTAGTTCTAAAACAGAACTCCTGGAGACAAGTATAACAGAGTATATATAGAAAGTGCTGAATTAAATATATTTTATTGTCTGTCCAACACAATTAATAGCCTCCTTCAGGAAAGAGGTTTCTTTCTTTGAATCGCCTATACCACATGGCACTGGGAATTCAGAGCTAGTTAACACCAAATTGAATCTTGAGGGAAAAAAATCCATTTGCTTACAAAGGACCTAAGAAGTTCGTTCCCACATCTGTAAGCATTTTCCTTTTTGGAGCATATCTTACTTACTGAGAAAAGCCCTTTTTACATGGACGCAGCAAGGGTCACTTCCAACCTCGCCTGGATCTGAGGGTACAGTGGAAAGTCATGAAGGAGAGTCAGTGAGCTACGGAAACTGAGGCCTGTCAGTGGGTGTCAGGATAACGGCACGAGGGACGTCTCTCTGGCTACGTCACTGTCATCACTGGCTGTTTCCATAGCAGGCGCGATGACTGTGTTATATTTTTCTCCACTACACTATTACTCTATCGTCTCCTGCCACCACCCCCGCCCCCCACCTCTGAAACTCTTCTTCCAACAAGCGCCCACCTACTTCAGGGCCTTTGGGTAGGAGTGTGCATGTGTGAGTGGTGGTGCTATTTTACTGAAACATGGGCAGTTTTTCGGTGGCTACACCACTGAAGAAAATGAGTCCTTCCACCCTAGCACCTAACTGTCCACTCTGAGAGATGGAGTCTTATGAGTCCCTCTCCCATGTGTGATAATGGGTCCTCTCTTGTGTGGGTCAGCACAGCTCCAGTGAGCTCATGGCTACGGAGCTGTGTCACACCAATCGCTGTTTCATGGCACAACCCCAAGAGTTCTGGCACTCGCATTATGTCCAGCCTCTCCTCCAGGATGTTTCCTGAGCGTGCACACCCCCAGCCCCATGTTTGTGTGTAACACGGACGTCTTACTTAAGTCTGCACACTGCACTGTCATGTAGTCCCTACACTTGGACCACTTATGACTCCATTAGCTACTGCCTGCTGCAAAGAGAAACTTCTCTCATGAAGGCCGGGAGCAGCTGAGACAGTCGTCTGACTCTATGGAGTCATGCTACGTAGTGGCTGAATCTAAAAGCCGATGGGGAGTTGTAATAATATGTCTGTGTATATTCAGTTGTTAGGGATCCCAAAGAAGAGAGAGACAAGACCAGAAATGGCTGGGAAAGGCTTCAGAGGAAAGGGCTGCTGAGCCAGGGCAATAGTATGGGTGAGCTGGGGAAGGGATATGGGCGAATTATGCCAGTCTTCTGGGTGAGCAAGAGCATGGTGCTGGAGGGGACAGCAGCGTCTTCAGACAGGGATTCTGCCCTACGGCCTTGGTATCCATCTTCATCCTTTCCCTGAACTTCCATTTTCCTCTGGCTAACTTGTTCTTTGAGGTTCAGTGCCCTCCCGTGGATGTCAGCCCACACACAGCCAGTCAGTGAGTGACCTTTCATAGCAGGAGCTTAAGAGTTCATGGTTGAGGGGGTTCTCATCACTGTCCAGTTCGAGTCCTGGCTTGAGAGTGGAACCCAGGCTCCAGCCCTTTCCCAGGATGCTTCACTGCCTTCTCCTGCGTCACAAGACACTCTCCCCGGCCTTGTGCTTCTCCAGGTCCCCAAAGGAACTGATCAGAACTGGGCTCAGAAACTCTATGAACGGCACTCCAACAGTCAGCACTTCCAGAAACCACGCATGTCCAACACGGCCTTCATTGTCATCCACTTTGCAGACAAGGTAACTGTCCCCTTTGCTGACCCGGGACAGCCACCTCAGACCCACAGTACATAGAATAAAGATTTTCCAGGCTAAGAAAGTTGATTTTGTGAGTTCCGGTGACCTGAGGTTGAAGGTAGGTTCTTCTCTGAAGATTTCTTCCCCACCCTCCCCTTGGCTCACCTCTGGTATCAAGGACTAGGCCCAAGCAGAGCCTGCACTGTGGCAGTCGCCTTTCACACGAACAGCAGGTAGTAATGGAAGGCTGCTCTCCTGGGAACCGGGCAGCAACAGGTCACAGTCTGCTGTCCTTGAGCCTGAGAAGAGGGAGGGGAAAGTGTAAACACAGTACTGACATTGTTTGGATTCCTTCTGGAGTAGCCCACACTGATCCCAGTGATGGGCGTAGACTCCGAATGGCTCTAAATGGATTTGTGTTGAATTCTTAGGTGGTAATGTGCATGTAATTGCATATCCTGATTCAATGCATCTGGGCCATGGCAGAGAAAATGCTTTCACAGAGCCCTGAAAAGGCCTTCTCTCCTGGGATTTCTCTTTTAATACAGCATTTTCTTCTGCCGAATGAATGAACACTCAGTGTCCTCTGCATAAATCTCTCTATCAAATTTGCCTCGGTTCCTTATCTCTGGGACGTGTATAAACCTAAGACCTGGCTCACAGGGTGACACCGAGACTGAGCTGAGACAGTGAAAATGTGTTGAAACTGTGACTGTCATGACCACCGTGGACATTGGCTGTGACTGTGATGAGAATCCTCACTGGGAATCCCAGCTGGCTGAACTCAGGTGGAGTGGAATGAGGAGTGACAGAGGTGGATCTTAGTCAGAAAATATGTATATACATGACCCATGTGCTCTTAGCTCTTCCAGAAAATACCTGGATGAGATGAAGCTACCTTAGAGGCTGCCAGAGCCCACGAAGCACTGACTGTTTTCTTTCATTGCCTCCGCCCCAGGTGGAGTACCTTTCAGATGGTTTTCTGGAGAAAAACAGGGACACGGTATATGAAGAACAGATCAACATCCTGAAAGCCAGCAAGGTAAACAATCACTGGGAATGGGGCTGGCAAAGCGGGGGAATACTGGCTTAGTCGTGTTCTAATACTCACAGAGGACTCTGGGTTCAATCCCCAGCACCATAAAAAACAAATACATGGGAACTGGGTGTGGTCTTGTGTGCCTGCTATTCCAGCACTCTGGAGGTAGAGGCAGGAGGATCACTGCAAATTCAAGGCCAGCCTGATCTACATAACAAGTTCTAGGGCAGCTGGGGCTAAATGATGAGATGAAGAAAAATTAGAATACACCAACGGATAGGGATGGGGATGCTGTCTGAGGTGAGCCCACTGTGGAGCACAGGAAAGCAGGGCCTCTGGGGTTTGCTGGGAGAAGGAAGAGAACAGGAAAGTGTCTCTCTATTCCTAGGAAAGACACCCTGAATGGAAGGGTATTGGAGCTGCAAGGCAGCTGACAACCAGGACAAGTCATACATAGGTGGAAGTTGTGGTGTAAGGTCTCCTGATGTTCAAGTCCCTTCTCTTCCGTCACCTACTTGCATACCTAAGACTATTTGAACATCGATAAGCCTAGCGTGTGTCTCCTTCATCCCTCTTCAGTCATCTGAAGGGCAGAATCTGAATGTAATTGTAAGCCGGACTGGTAGGAGGAATATCTACAATATTTTATTAAACCATGGCTTACAGGCTGTGGTCCGACTCATCTGCCAATGGCTGTCTCCCAGGAGAAAGTCCAAGGATCCAATACTTGTTTGGTCCAACAGCTGGATGTCTCAGCTGGACTTCAGTGAGTGTCAGAATCTCAGAGACGTAGGCTCTAACACTAGTGAGGAAATAGACTTTCCATTGAGAGTGAGGGCAAGCAGGCCAAGGAAGCAGGCTTCCGCCTTCCACGCTCTACACCAGAAGGCGTGGCCCAGATTGAAGGTGGATCTTCCCACCTCCAAACGATCCAGTCAAGAAAAATCCCTTGAAGGTGGTGTGCCTAGCTGCTTCGGTTAGATTTAATTTCAGATGTAGCCGAGTTGACAGCCAAGAATAGGTAATCACAGTAATAAAAGGTGAGATTTCTAGGACATCTGGATCTATTTTGGATCCTATTTGGAATATGGCCATCTGCACCCTCACCAAACACATTCGTTAAGCGCTTGCCGGTGAGTCACCACCCCAGACCCACTGTTGGCATTCAGAGATGAGCGAAGCTACACTCTTACTGTCCCTGGATGAGCTGATAACGGATCTGCTCTGAAATATATGAAGGGAGCACAGAGACTCAGGGAGGGAGTCTGCAGCTGGGAGAGGCCTCCATAAGGTGAAGGGACAGGAAGTCTGGGGGAGGGGCCACAGCCAGGAGAGGCCGGTGCACCTGTATTCTGGCTGCTGATGCAGATGCAGATGGCGCTGCCAGGCCTTTCAGTAGGACCCGAGAGGACGCTGCAGGATTTAGGAGACCATGTGGCACCGAACTCACTGCAGGGCCCTGATAACACTGGGGAAATGACAGAATAATGTCCCTTTGTGATAAGCTTCAGAATTGCGAACACAACAGAGAGAAATGCAACGGTGGAGAAAGTACAGCCGTAGCCTCGGACCCACGGATTCAAATCCATCCCTTTTCCCTCAGGGGCCCAACATGGGATATAGGGAGGGACCGAGTTAGCGGCAGCTACTGTGGTCATCTCAGAACAGCCAGGTCAGGGAAGTAACCACGGAGACAAGCAGTTGGGCATAGACATAATAAACAAAATACTGTCGTGGAGTTCAGTGTCTCGTTAAGGTCTTAAATCTCAAGTCTGAGGCAGTTCGAAGGAGTTTTTTCCATTTTTGACAAAAGCGGGCCTGGGATGTTGGTTCCTGCACTGCTCTTCCCCACGTTACCTGGGAGTCCAAGAGGTAACCTTCCAGCGTGAAAGCCTTTTCATCTTGATAAATCCCTGATTTACTTAAATACGGTTTAGTTCTGCAGTTTTAATTTTTTAATGTCTGAATTTGAGGAATTCAGGGATGTCATAACCTAAACTCATAAGAAAAATCTGTCTGACAGGGCAAGTATTCTTATTGGCTGAGCAGTTTTGGCCACTTAATTTTAGCAGCGTCATTGAATATGTATATAGAAAAATATATAGACACATGTAGACAGTCCCTAGAATCCTAGTCTAGGGGGAGAAGACAGTCTTGACTACAAAGTGCAGAAGGCTGTGTGTGATTGTGATTGGAGGAGAGTGAAGAAGGTCAAGAAGGAGGTTTTATAGAACAGTGTGTTAGGGGCTTAGGGTTGGCAGTTTGCTAGGGAGACCTGCAGAAGTTGGATGTGGTTTATTCAGGGTCACAGTCATGACAGTGTAAGAGTGCAAAACAAGCTCAGAAAAGATGAGGTTCATGGAGATGCCGGGGTCTGAGAGAGCAGGTGCAAGCCTCCTAGACTGCCCTCCCAGTGAGCTCACACGGGGTTTGCCTCATTGCCCCAGAGAAGCCAGTGTAAAGATACCTAACAAAATGTTGGCCAGTGGGTGGTTACACAGGTACCCTTGGTTTGGTCGTGCATGAACTGAATTCCCCAGGCTGAGAAAAGCGTATGTTCACCGTGAGTGGTATTGTTTGTACAGTGAGTCAGTCATGTCAGGGAAATGTTGAAAACTCGCCCGAAATCCAAGTTGCCAGGCATCAGCCAAGATTTGGCCTACAAAGCAGGCATTGTTGAGAATGGTGGTCCTGATCTTTTCTGTACATGATGCTGTTTGGATGAAACATACTGGGTTTTTATTTGAAAAGTAGCCACAAGAAATCAGATATCACGGAGTTACATGCAAGCCCCCTCTAGTCCGTGAGCTATCTTCCGATGGATGCTGAGTCTGTGTTGATAGCACACTGGCACGTCTTTTTAAGGGGGGAAACGATCACAGTACTCATGCCCAGTCTCCTCTGACTTTGCATACATCACTGTACCTGGGTTATCCCTTCACCTGAGTGCACACACATTTTCCTTTTCTAAATAACTCCTTGTGTTTTGCTATTATTATTATCATTATTATCATTATTATCATTATTATCATTATTATTATTATTTTATTATTCTACGAATGAAATCGATAGCCCCATGGGACGCACAGCAGTCAGAGTTACTAAATTGAAGGGCAAAACCTTTGTGCTATGTTTTTGGAAAGTTGCAGGCTCCCCTGTTTCATCCCAACCCCACTACCTTTTCTTCTACCAACCCAGTGACTTTGCGGCCTGGTGCCTGGCATCCCTCACTGTGAAGATTTACACCTCCTTGTTTACTAAGCCACTCTCAAAAAGAGGAAAAAAAGAAAAAAAGAAAAAAACAAACAACTTTTCACTGTAGTAGCATCCTCTGGGGCTTAGATTTCAAATGCATGCCAAAAATGGACAATAAAGACCTAGACACATTGAAGACCCCAGGACATAAAGTTAATAATGTAAAACCTATTTCTCGGAGATAAAAGGTAAATTTTACTCTCTAAACTCAGTTCTCAGATCATTGTGTAAAGCCATAATTTTTATCTCAGGTACTTTTATTTTTGTGAGGAGACTACTGGCTTTTATCCTTTGTGTGGCTTACCTGGTAAGAAACTATCAGCTTGTCGAGAGCAATTAAGTGGTGTGAAATTGACGAGTCCCACCTGCCGTGATTCTGAGGCGTTTGCAGAAGTCACACTGGGGAGGGGCATAAAGCAATGGTCAGGAGAGCATTAGGGAAGCTGTTTACCCTGTGAAGACTTATGATGGAGCCTTAGGATTGCCTTCTCAGTCACAGAGCCATAAATAGGGACACTGGGGGACAGGGTGGGGGGAGCTCATTAAAACAGGGCTTTAACACATTCATTTCTTTTAAATACTAAAGATGGCAAGTTTTCCCTCCCAACTTTTGCTGCCGATGAGAAGGAATGTTTTAGAGTACGGGGAGTCTTGGGGAGCGTCTTAGGGTTTACTGGTGGAAATAGACATCATGACCAAAGCAACGCCTATAGAGACAACATTTAACTGGGGGCAGGCATTCAGTTTCCAAAGTGCAGTCCATTATCATCAAGGCAGGCAGTGTCCAGGCAGGCATGGTGCAGGAGGAGCTGAGAGTTCTACATCTTCATCTGAAGGCTGCTAGAAGACTGGCTTCCAGGCAGCTAGGAGAAGGGTCTTACCGCAGTGACACACCTACTCCACCAAAGCCACACGTACTCTAGCAAGGCCACACTTCCTAACAGTGCCACTCTCTGGGCCGAGCATATTCAAACCATCACCAGGAGTGGATTCTAAAAGGGACAGAACCTTTCCTCCAAAGATGTTCTCTTACCTGCTGTGTGCACGTCAGAGGGTCAACTATTAAGTTGGAATTTTATGTCAGTGTAAGCCAGGCAGCCCGGTCCATGGATCTAGATGGACACAAGAGTCACCATCTCTCTACTGCACATCATCAGAGAAGTGGCCTCAGAAACATTGGCTCAGGAGGTCTCTGTCCAAAGCCTGGTGGTCCCCAGAGTCCAGGCATGGGAGAGAAGCAGCTCAGTGTTCCACTCTGAACAAAGGTTTGTGTGATGAGGCCCTCTGGAGCAGGGCCAGTAAAGAGTGTGCGTGTGTGCATGCGTGTGCGTGTGCATGATACGTATGTATAAGGGATTTGTGAACTAGTAACAGTTCTCATTCCCAAGACGCTGAAAACCTGGCAGATGATCAGCCTCTGAGGCCAGTGTCTCAGCGGTTGGAAGAGTCCCACAGTGGCTGTAACACCAGAAAGGCCACTCGGTCCACAAGGGCAGGTGCCTCAGCCTGGGGCCACAGCCCTGAAGGGCTCCTGCCACATCTTGGTCAATGACGGACCCTGGTTCCAGTATCAGTGAAGGAATCAGCAGTACCAACAGGACAGATCAGCTCAGTGACAGGAAGTAGGGCCAAGTAAGCAGAAGGGCGCTGCCCACATTTAGGGTGCACCTGCCCATACTTGGGGTGCACCTCGCCACATTTGGGGTACATTTGCCCACCTTTGGGTTACATCAATCAAGGTAGTCAGAAGAGTTTCTGAGCCATTTCCCTACCCAGGTGATGCAACTTTGTGGCAGGTTGACATGAAAGCCAACGGTCACGACTTGCTTGTTAAAATTCATTATTTTTAAATGTCAGATTCCATAGTAGTTACCGGGACAGTGCATTCTGACACGCATGTTCCTCGGTGTGGTTAGTGTCCTCTGGCTGTTGGCAAATGTGCCTGAGAATAAGCAGACTAGAACTCTAGTTGATAAACGTGTGTTCCCTTCCCTTTTCCAAGGCTGGCCTGAGTCTTCCTCTCAAAGCCCACTAAAATGGCCACTTAAAATCCTTTTTATTTAAATATTGAAGATTCACCCCCTCCCACCAAAGGGTAATGTCAACCATGTAAAAGAATTGGCTGAGAAGAAAGTGGCTTGTTACAGTGGGTGCTGAGGAAGAGCCCTCTGATCAAGTTGTTCTACTGTGTCCTTTTTCCCCTGTCACACGGTCTCTGTGAAAGGAAATCTCCATTGTGCTCTTATAAACATCAGTGAATAGGTGTGGTTTCCAAGGAAACAGTGTGCGGGCAGCTGTAATTGAAATTTGCTTAAACTGTCAAGCAGCCTTTAAAAGGTATATTCATACTGCTCTTAATCCTTTTGCAAACAGGATTTGCCTCGTGTCTTTAACTCTTTATCTGGGCTCAAATAGCAGACGTTAGAGAAGCCCGTACCTATGGGGACATTTCACAGAAATGATGGCAAACAAGACGAGTGATGTGTTTGGTTTGTTACTGTGACTGCTATGGAGTTAGAAGGGAGCAATCGGTAGAAATGCCTGGGTGCACATCTTTTGGCGGCTGCCTTAGGGTGAGCCATGGGATTTCCATCCCTGGTCAGGCAGCTTAGGAAGCCAGCTCTTCAGCAGCAGTGGCAGCAAAGGTGGAGCCTCTTCTTGACCTTGCCCAACAGTGTGGGTATTTTGTCCTTTGAGTCCCTTCTCAGGTTGTGATTTTTGTTGTGACTTCAAATTTGCTTTTTTTTTTTTTAATTTTTTTTAAATTTACATTTCAAATGTTATCCCCTTTCCCGGTTTCCCCTTCAGAAACCGGCTATCTCCCCCTGCTTCTATGAGGGTGCTCCCCCACCCACCCACCACTCACTCCCACCTCTCCATCATTGAGCCTTGACAGGACCAAGGGCCTCTCCCCCCACTGATGCCCAACAAGGCCATCCTCTGCTTCATATGTGGCTGGAGCCATGGGTCCATCCCTATGTACTTCTTTTTGGGGAATTCCCAAGGCAAGTTTTTACCTATCCCAGCCTTCTCTCGGTAGATGGGTGCATAGAGGTCTCAATGGGTGTTTTCTGCTCTTTAACTGTGGCCTGCAATCCAGGGTTTTGTAATGGCACCTCTTAGCCTTTTAGTCTCATGGGTCAACCCTAGGTCTTTCTGTTTGACCACTGAGTCACCAAATCCTGCACATAGGAAGCCTACTTCCCCTTCTCCTTAGATTCAGTCTCAATACAGGGACCTGCAACTAAAACATAGCTTTGAAAACGAAATCCAGATTCTTCAGGAAAAAAAAAAAAAAAACGGTACCAGTGTAGATTCGAATTATCTCTTAGACAGTTGGCATCTCATAAGTTGTCATAAGCAAGAGGGTCTGAAAGGGCAATATACTTATTTTTCAGTCTGATTTCAAACATCTTCTTGAAATGTTTGATACCTGTTCCCAACCCTAGGACCTAAAAACTTTTTCACGTAAGCTGTTAATGACTTCTGCTGATTAGAACCCTCATACAGTATGATTTTTGCAGATTAGGAACACTCAACAATACTACCAAGACATAGCCACCCATTATTTCCCTGAAGAGGTTCTTGAGCACTGATCTACCCTGGCTCAGATATGCTTGGGCCCTCTGGTAAAATCATAGGAGGCCTGGGATTGGCAGTCCCCTGCCTGCAATCCCTTCTGACAATGCTCAGCAAATCATGGCGGTTTCCTGCCGCCCACAAGCCCTTGAGCAAGAGGCTTCTGGGTAAAGTCTACATTTAGAGGAAACTGACTGTTGGTGAAATCCATTTGAATTGTGGTTCCCAAAAGAGGTGAAGGAAGGCAAACGCATTTGGATTCATGCAGGGAGGATTCAGGCATTGAACTACGACAGAACCTGAGTCTTGAACGAGACCGGGCATGGTACTTACCCTCAGCTTCTGAAGGGAGCATGTGAGGGTGCTGTCTGCCATGTTGGGTTTGGTGCCTCCTTGGCATTGGAGAGAGAGGAAGGTGCAGAACAGATAGTTGGAAATAGGGATCATGGTGAGGGGGAAGGGATCCAGACTGGAGAGGCAGGGTTGAAGAGTAGTAGAAGTGTCAGGCGTGAAGGAGTCTGTGCAGGGGATGAGTGTTGGGGAACTCATCTGGGGATTGGGCAGACAGCAGTACCGAGGAGGGAGGGGCCACAGCTGGTCAGTGGAAAGTACTGGAGAACTGAGAAGCAACAAAGTTTAGCAGGAAGTGGAGCTACCACAGCTCAAAGAAGACACCCAATAGAAGAATGCCTGGATCAGAGAGGACGGAAGCCATCAGAGAGGACTGGAACTCACACTTCTTATAACCCTCTGGGCTTGACAAGGAGGACTCCAGATGGTGTCTTCATTTCAGCAGTGTGGAAGAAGGCCCAGTGAAGTCCCCTGAGGCTGGCCTGGGGACGGGGGGGGGGGGGATAGGGAAAGGCAGTGTGTGTGTCTGTGGACACCGGGATGGCTGTGGTGTATAGCAAGAGGCAGGATGAACTGCAGGAGAAACTGAAGCAGCAACAGAGGGGCTTGAACTCACAGTAAGCAATGGCTAGGAAGGCTTGAGGTGAGATGATCAGAGAATTCAGGTCAGACACTGATTTAGAGGGGACCGTGTCAGGCTTTGCCTTACAAACCAACTAAGGTAAGGAGAGGGGCCACACAGCTAATGACAGCCCAGAGGCTTTTAACCACAGCTCAGAGCTCTTTCTATCACATTGTACTGCTTCTAACAAGTCTGCAAGGTTAGAGGCTCTGTTGGTTTTGGCTCCATAAGCAACTAGAATGGGTACAGCACCTCCCTGGTTACCTCAGAGCTCAGCTGCAGGCAATGATAATTTCCAGAGCAGATCAGGTAGCTGCCACTCTGGCATTTGATGAATAGGCTCTCCAGCTGTCCGGTTTCAGGTCTTTACTAGCTCTGTGGTCTTGGTCCCCTCAGCCTCAGCTTTCCTCGCTTGTAGGATGAGATGCAGTCGGTATTTAGCCCACATGGTTCTGGGGCAGCTTGAATGTGTCCAGGCATGCCCAGTACAATCTAAATACGGCTTCCAACCTGCTTTGTTCCCTTATGTTATCGTATTACTGTTGGGATTAAAAATAAAAATCCTTCACCAAGCTCCCTCTTGTTTCCTTCTCGAGTCCAGTGTGCCCATACTGGCTTTATGTTTTTAATAGTTCCCTGGATGTTCAGAGTTCCATCTCTGCAGGAACTTCCCCCACGACCTGTTTTTCTACCTACCACACATCCTGCTTGTCCAAATATGGCCCTGTGGGCATTCCTAGTCAGGCAGACCTGGACTGTATAAAAGAAACAGGCCAAGCCAGCAGAAGGAGGCAAGCCAGTAAACAGCATTCTTCTGTGTTGTTTCCTTCAGTTCCCGCCCCCATGCTACTGCCCTGGCTTCCCTTGATGCTCTATCAAACCCTTCCCCAAGAACTGCTTCTGGTCATGTTTGTCACAGCAGCAGAAAACAAACTAGAACACTCCCTGATGTCCTCACCCGGAGCCTGATTGGGTCAGCTTCGTTATTTTCTCATTTCCCTTAGGACATCTTCTTGTCACCGTACTTTCAATCCTGTAGGTAATTGATACGTGTTTGCCTTCTGTGACAACCTGTGAACTCCGCAGTGTGTGAAGGACTTTGTGTGTCATTCACTTTTGTGTTACCAGCCCCTAGCTGGTTACCACAACTCGGGTTGAATACCTGGGAATCAGGACGGATTGATTTCATTTCTCTGATATCCTGTAGAATTGAATACCTAGGAAAAGTGACACCACTATGATAATGAAATACAAATATATTTCTCAGTCAGCTAGGTCCTTTCTCCTCTAAAAGGAGATCATATTCATCATTTTTGAAATGCCATACGTGAAGAGAAGCCACTGCAAAGTGGCAGAATTGCCACCTTTGGCAGCTAAAACTTTAGAGCCACTATAATCGTGTCACTGGAGGGCCCCCAAAGCCAACCTCTTGACGATATTGTCCTCGGTTTCCTTAGTAGAGACTGGAGTCTCTTTATTCCCTATTTTGTAAATATTTGGTTCTGCATATTTTGGATAAGATTATCCCTTCCAGGCCCTGGGCCAGGATTTGGGAGTGTTTTGCTCATGAATTTGGTCCCATTCTCTAGTATTTATTGTCTCCAGGCTCTTACAGCCACAAAGCAGCCAGAAGACTTCTTGAGCTTCTCCCGGGAGACAAGGTCTTCGATTTTACATTATTGGTTTATACTTTAATTCGTTCATTTTATTTCATTTTTGTGTTGCTGGTGATCAAACCCAAGGTTTCCCATCTGCTACACAAACCCAATGACTACCCCCAGGCCGGATTAGAAAGTGTGTTTAGACTTCCTATGCCAGTGAATTAACATGCAAACCGCTATGCCAAAAACCTGAAAGCTTCCCCTGGCTGGTTCTGTAAGAAATGAAGAGTGTGAGGAAAGAGCAAGCAGGCATGCTGGTTCCAAAAACAACACACACACACACACAAAAACACACACACACACACACACACACACACACATACACACATACACACACACACACACACACACACACACACACACACACATACATACACATACATACACACATATATATATACATACACATATACATACACACACGTACATGCATACACACACAGATACATATACACAAAGACACACACAAATATACACACACACACACACACATATATACACACACACACACACATATACACACGCGCATCCACACACATACACACACACTCATTAAACACACACACACACATATACATACACACACACACACACACACATATACACACATATATATATATATACACACACACACATACATATACACACACACACACACACACACACACACACATACCACATATATAAAAAACACACACACATATATATATATACATACACACATATATACACACACACACAAACACATATATACACACACACACACACAGACACACACAAACACACACACACGCACATACACACACACACACACACACACACAGAGTATGCAGTTTTGTTGCTTATAACCTACAGTTGCTGGCAGTGTAAAACACTTATATGTGTTTAGAGTACTCTTGACCCTAAAATTGACTTTAAAATGTAAACTTACACTACCTCAGGCTAATGTGGTTGTTTATATTCTGTGTTTTAGTTTAAAATCCTTGTTATGAGAGACAAGTCTTGGGGACTGGTTTTGAATTATCACAATCTTGAGTTATCACAATCTTGTCTTTGTGGGTGGGGACGCCTGTGCTGATCCTCTCAGAAGTTCTCACATAGGACCAGCCCCAGTGATTGGTGAAAATTAGTATTTTACTCTCCAGAACTTATAACCATTTCATTACTATGCAGTGAACGCCAGAGGTCATCACACTGGATTAGGGAATGCTTGCTGAGCAGTGTATGATTTCCCCAGTGCAGTGGACGTACACCGACTTCCAGCCAGCGGTCTTATGTGACTCTGAGGATGGTTGAGGGTGGGGGATGGGATGGTCGAGGACTTGTGTTGTATGCTCCCGTCACTCAGCGTAGTTACCTGTCAGGGCTGCACAGCCACTTTTGAACGAGCTGTATCACCTGATTCCCACACCCAAGTTCAGAGGACAGCTCTAGTGTGCCACTTGCTGCTTTATTTGGATACAGCATCACATTGTGGCCATATGGTCAGGTGTCTGTGATGACCAGGAGTTGAGATGACCTAGGGCCTCCTGCAGATTGTAATGGAACGTCTAGAGACATTGCCTAATTCTCACAGGCTTCTAGGACTGTGCTGTGGTTACCATTGATTCTCAACTTGACAGGATCTAGAATTACCAAACAGACAAGCTCTGAGGCATTCTGGCAAGCGGTGATCTTAAGTTAGCCTCTGGGGCAGGCTACAAGGGATTATGGAGATTGGATTAATTGAGGTGGGGAGACCCACGCTCACAGGCTTGGACCCTGGACTGAATAGAAAGGAGGATTCTACCTCATTTGCAGCACTTGTCACTCTGCCTCCTGACTGTAAATGTAATATGACCACCTACCTCAAGCCCCTGCCATTGATGTTGACGGTGACTTCCCCACTATGAAGGACTAAGTCCTTAAGACTTAAGCTGTGAGCCAGGATGAACGTTTCTCTTGTGGAGTTGCCGTGTCAGGGTATTTCATTACAGCAACAGGAGAAGAAATGAGCGCAGACACTGAAGACACAACACACACATGTGAAGTACTAGTGGAGTGTGCCACTGAATTGTCACTTCCTCAACTGTTGACATGACAGCCTGCCTGTGTCCTTCCTCTAAGTGCCTAATGAATCCCTGCTAACCTGAGACCGCAGACCTGGAAGGCCAGGGACATGTGTTACAGAATGTGATCGGAACATGAGCTGCCGTCACTGTCACTGCCATCACTGTAGCCTGATGCAAAGGTGCTGTTGGAGGACAGGGCTTCCCCTTTTCTCCTAGGTTTCGCTCTTAGAGTTCAGCGGACATTACCAGTGGGAGGCCTATTCTTACTGGTGCCCTTTATATATTTGATTCAGATTACAGTAACCTTAAGGAAGCAAGCTCTGCTTGTGTATTGGTGACCAGGACTCTCGCCTGGTAACCATTGTTATGCCAACCCCTGTGTTTCATGGGGGTGGGAACAAAGGATGAAGCAAGGTCTGGTAGGTCCTTTCTTCGTGAGCTTCTGTTGTCGCGTATGGTTAATATGAGATATAAGATTCTGTGCTGCTGTATTTAAAAAAATGGCTCCTTTGGTGCATTAGTCAAGCCTTCATGGAAAAAACAAAACACTGAATAAAATAACTGAGTAGAAAAAGACTTTCCTTTTGCTCCTGACTTTGAGGTATTAGTCCATCATGATAGAATGAAATTAACTTTTTCCTCCTTCCCTTTTATTCCATCCAGGCCCCAGCCTAGGGGATGGCGCTGCCTACATTCAGGGGCGGGGACTCTTCTCCTCTGTTAGTCTTAGCCATAAGTGATGGGTATCCTTGCATACCTAGATGTTGTATTAATCTTGAAGGTGTGTCCAAGCACATTCGCCATCAAGATTGATTATCACACTGAACATCTGGACCTTTGTGGCATCCCTTTGTCATGAGGTTATGAATTCTACAAAATAATCTATTTCATTGTGACCTTTCCTCTTTTTTTTTTTAAGATTTATTTTTATACGAGTACAGTGTCACTTTCTTCAGACACACTTGCAAAGGGCATCAGATCCCATTACAGATGGTTGTGAGCCACCGTGTGGTTGCTGGGAATTGAACTCAGGACCCCTGGAAGAGCAGTCAGTGCTCTTAGCCACTGAGCTATCTCTCTAGCCCCCCATTGTGACCTTTCATATGCATGTATAATGGACTTTGTGTTTGCTCCAATTACTTTCACTTATCCCCTTACCCCATTCCCTTACTTTTCCTAAACGGCCCCTTCTACTTTTGTGGTCTCTTTTCTAGAACCCTATATGAAATGAAATATGGTATATCTACCTGCATTTTCACAGTTTTTGCTGGTTTGCATGTATAACTGAGTAATAAACTTAGGCAATGTCTTAGTGGTCAGCATCTTCTGTGTGATTACCTGGGAAATGTCATATCGCCCTTATCTCTGTGTTGGGAGCAGGGAGGACACAGTGGGCTTAGCAAGAGCAGGGCTCTGGGCCCATCACAGGGCAAGATGGCTTCTTTGAGCTATAGACAGGGTCTGTGGGATGTAGATGAGGAGTGGGTACAGCATGTTGGGAAAGAGTACACGGGACTCAGGGCTGGTCCTGGAGAGTTAGGCTTTAAGGCTTGCAGAGGGATTGAAGGGTGGGATATTGGAGTTAAGATGAGCACAGTGAACAAAGGTGGAAGGGTAGGATAGGAAGGTGATGCTTAACACCAGGAAGAGCAGGGGGAGAACAGTGCAATGGCTATAGCACATGCACCTTCTAGGAAGGGATAGGATCAGACATGCTCGCCTGGGGCATCCAGACATGGTAGGGGAGGAGACTCAAGCATGTCAGTGGACTCTGCAGGAAGAGAGTGCAGAATGGATCAGAGGAACCTGGAGTCTGAGGCACACACTCTCCTTTGCTCTCTTCCTGTTGAGATTCAGGATGCCGAGGTTGACAACAGAGCCATTCAGACTCCTTTTCTTCTGCACTGTCAGGGGTGGATTGGAGACCTCCTAGCGCTAGTCCAGCCCTGATTTGCTCAGGGAACAAGGGCAGATGTGTCCTCCTCAGCCTGAGAGCCCTGATGGGCAAGCTGTCCGTGCCATCAGCACACCATCACACTAACTCAGAGACCCACTAACAGAGTCCTTCTATCTAGCTTGGGTACTAGATGCAGTCTTACCCCACTGTACTGATGGAAAACCCAGGACTCAAGGGAGCCAAATAACCTTACAAGATCCCAAATAAGTTAGAAAATAATCACCTGTAGACATAGTTCTGGGACTGTCCATCTCTGCCTCCTAGTACACTCCAAGGAACCGAAACTATGCCTGTCTTTGTAGATGAATGTTTGATAACCCTGTATACTGTTTCGGGAGAATATTAACAACATTAAGCTATAAAAGATATTACCCTTTACACCTTTCTTGCTGTGGCTCTGTCTAGTTCCCACTAGTGGCTGATTTGTTCCGTGATGACAAGGACTCTGTTCCTGCCACCAACACAGCTAAGAATCGGTCATCTTCAAAGATCAACGTTCGCTCTTCCAGACCCCTCATGAAGGTCCCCAACAAGGAGCACAAGAAATCCGTGGGCTACCAGGTCAGTCCTAGTCCTGGGACTGTGGCATGTGCAGCAGGGCTGGCTTGGAGGGGACTCACAGAAGAAAAGGGGGCTAGAGGCAGGGCCCCAGTAAAGGTGTTCAGATTGTAGGGGGAAGAGGGATAAGCCCAGGAACATCTAAACTAAAGTCCTTGGTTTCCAATCTGTCTCCAAAGAGAAGGACTTGGTAGTCCCACCTGCTTTAATTCCTGTGGATTTGCTAATTTGGGACATTTCGTGCAAATCTCGTTTCTGGGATGTTTAGGTGCAGATGT